>NC_051191.1:40091760-40414260 GCF_015220075.1 Falco rusticolus | reverse complement strand
CCTTTCCTAGCAGGTAGTTATTAGGCTGTCAGGCGCTGCTCGCATGGGCGGCTGCAGAGAGCTTTGTGGCTGACGCCCTTTTGCTTGCTGGGCAAGGTGCTGCGCACGCAGACTGCAGAGCCCGGCCTGGGCAGTGAGTTGGAAGCTGTGAAGCCGAAAGGTTGCTGTGTCCTTCGTGTCACAGGGCGCACCTGTGGCAGGTGGGGCTGCAGCTTGAGGGGGTGGGTGGATCTGTCGGGTGAGGGGGGTTTCACACAGAGCGGTATGAGTTTGTGAATTGTTTTCAAGTGGCCGAGAATTCAAGGCTGATTATCATGAATTATAATTTATATTATAACTTATATTATAAAGTTATCCTCCGTTTGTTTGTGGCAAGATTGCAATGTGTTCTTAAGTTACTGCAACTTCAAAACCATCTTTGGTGGGTTTTAGTAGCCTGCTGGTCTTCCTGTGGTTGTATCGCAGCTTGCTGTTTCTCATGGCATCGTTGCCATTTGTGTCTTGGCTTTTCCCTATCTGTCAAAACCAGGGAGTAATCTGAGCAGATAGCTTTAGAAAAGGCTGATTGCTTTGTACCTTGGGTGAAAAGAAATGCAATATTAGAGTAACAAAAATCTCATGAAGATGAATCATGGTGAAGTTCATCTTCTGCTGTTATGTTGGATGGCTTTTGAACAGCTGTTTTGAGGCAGCCTTTGAATATCTTATAGGTGGATTTGCTGCAGACTGTTCTGGAAGGATTTGCTGGGTTTGGTGTTTGGGGGTTTTAAGGCTGCGTGTCCACAGGTAATTTGCTGTCCTGGCTAAGAGTAGATTTCTCTTTTTACCTGAATGTCTGCTTGTTCCTTACCTTCGGGCAGGGCTCTCGGTGTTTACATTGAGACGGAGTTACATAGTGAATTAATTGTAAAGTATGGAAAAGACCCTCCAGGACAGGGGCTTGTCCCTCATCCCGGTTCTGCTGCTGGCCTCGGCGGGCTCCTGGCTGGCGCTGGGGGAGGTTAGCCGGAGCCCAGCCGCTTTGCCAGTCGCCAGCGAGGGGAGCAGTAAGGGAGGAAGAAGGGCTCGTACTTCTTGCTTTTTCCTTTGGAGTAAGATCCATGGAACAGGGAGCCTGCACCATTACACAAGTTAGTAAGATTACATCGTTCCATTAGATGTCATTGGGGTAATGAAGAAATGGGGTGGGTGCTGTCCTGGGCGCATCTCCCTGCGTTGCTCCGGGGGGACGTGACCTGCACAACCCCAGTGAGTGTGCTGGCAGGGCTGTCCTACCTGCATCTCCTGGGGTCAGTAGGGTTTAGAAGGATCGCAACTTCAGACCTCTCCTCTGTTGTAACCCTCTGTGAAGTCCTGGCCAGCTGACCTACGGCTAACCCCCGGTGAAGCCCACAGTGCATCAGAAGTGTAATCCGCCTGCCACAACCCATGTAACACAAGGTGCCTACGCCGTGAGGGGGTGCGTGTGTGTTCTGTGTTTCCCCCAGTACCAAGTGTCGCTGGATGTTTATTAGAACTCTTTAAATAGTCGTTGAATTTCTCTCTGGGAACTGCCCTGGGATGCCAGGCTGGAGCTTAGGGCTTGACACATGGCCATGGATGTCCATCCTCTTGTGCCCTCTTTGGCTTGATGATGTGTCAGGGAGAGGGAGGTGGAGGCTGAACCCCCTGGTGAGGAGGGTCTCCCACACCCTGACATGGTTACTTAATCCCTTGGGGTTTGGGGATGCTGCGGTTACGTAGCAAAGCCACATGCTTTTGCACAGGGAGCAGCAGCTCTGTAGTGTATTGGCATTAGACAATTAAATCGGAGGCAGATCTTGTGCCTCCAAGATACATCATCATGTTTCAGGGGGCGTATCGCAAGAGTTCATCAGTCTGATACGGTCATTTATCGGGTACCATGCGGAGGTAGGTAATGACGATGGAGCAAGCCGAGCGTGTGACAGCCTTTTCTCCTAGATGCTCTCTAGTGACAGGTTTCCTTCTGGATGCATGTGTGCCCTGGGTCCCCGGTTCTCCTGCTGCCCACGGGGAGGAGCAGCTCTGCTCCCTCTCGGCTTTGGGCAGGGTGAGTCAGTGGCTGTGCTTCGGCCCTTCGTGTTCCTGACAGACCTCTGCACTGCAGATACCTGCACCTGAGGTACCCCTGTGTGACTCGCCGAGAGGAAAAAAAGGCAGCAATGTTCCCGTCCCATGTGAGAGGAGACTACCCGCCACGTGTAAGCTACCTTCCGGCTCCATGAGAGTCCTGAATTTCTGTAAAAGGCTCTGGAATTTATAGGTAGACTCTGACTTCCAAGTGTTACTTTCTTTCATCCCACCTGCTATTGCACTGAAGCATCTAGGCATCCTTGGCTATTTTTGATTGATGCTCCTCATTTAAAATTCAGTGGGTTTAGATTTAATTTCTGCAACACTTTAAGAGTAATTATATGACAACCTGCTGCCAAAATTCCTTGGGTTTGGCTTCTGCAGTAATTTTTCTCTGTGTTGGATTCCACTCTGGGCTTGTTTACTGTGTATAATGAGCATCTACTGCATTGCTGTAATCGCTGTATTTATTGCATGGTCTATGAAAATGAAGATCAGTTTGAAAGCTGACTGTTGGTGGGCGAGTCTCTGGGAGTTGTGATTGAATAACAATGGAAAAGTAAGAGTCAAGTTTAAGTTCCATATCCCAGCCTGTGCCTTCCCACAGCTTCCTCTTGTTATACACGGTTGTGCTTTTATTTTTTTAATCTCTCTGTTAGTGATTTTTTTAATTTAACCTTCATAGATGCTTCATTATTTTGAAAGGTGCTGCATCTGTTAAGTACTCTTTAATTACTGAAATTGGCTGTCTGTCTACTTTATTGTCCTTACTCTGGTCTCTGCTTTTTTATAAAGTATTGATTAATGTGACTGTTGTAGTAGTTAGTAGTAATAGTAATTAGTAGTAATAATAATAGAAATAATAATAGTAATGAAAAATGGGGCCAGCATAGTCTCATAACCATTTCAAAAGGTGTAAGTCCACCTTTGGAATCAACCTATTTGTTTTACACACTGGTGTGTTATGATGCTCGAGACATGGATTTTGGGGAAAAACCAGCCCTGTTTTCAGCAGGAGACTCCAGCACAGTGACCTCTACAGCAAAACTGAGTTAAGATTTCAAGACACTACCTGTAGAGGTGGGAGCCCGAAAGGCTTCAGCTGCATAAAGCAGACTGCGGTGACACTTGCTTAGCAGAAATTACAAGTCCTGACTAATGAGCCGCTCCTGCCCCTGCCGTCCGCCCCATGTGCCTCTCCTCTCTGTACGTTTGGGGCCTGCTCGTGCTCAGAAATGTTTCTGTCCTAGTGGTGTGGACACTGCTCCGACCCAGACCAAGGTATCCTTCCTGCCACCAGCTTGCCTGATGCAGTGATCGCCCCTTGAGGAGACCAGGCAGATGGTTCTCCTGAGGCACAGGCCATTTGAGTTTTAAATGCATGAAACCTAAGCTTGCTTAAGCTTGACTGCACATATTTGCAGGACGCAGATCAAGACCTTTGCATGTACAAAAAATCAACATCTGGGATGCCTGTGTGCAGCGTGCAGCAAACTGCAGGTGGAGGCTGAGGTGGGGGTGGTGGACACAGTCTACCGACTGTGGCGAAAAGCTCTTTGCAGCTGTAGATGAAGTGGCGATTTGTGCTGTTGGGATGCTTGAAAAGGTCCGTGCCCCCAAGCAGGTGTGTAGAAGCAAGACTGGCGTACAATTTAGGCAATAAATTATTAATTAACTGTGATCAGTTTGTTTAAATTACTTTCCTCTTCAGGACTCTCCCTTCTTCGAAATTACGTTTTTCAGCACGTCTTCCGTCAGCCTCCAACGCAGTGGTCTTAACTGTATCTCTGCCCGCTTGAGGTCACGAATTTGTCAAGACTGACAAATCCCTCCTTGGCTCGGTCTCGCTCGCCCAGCTGCACTAGATGGTCACAGCTGCCGGACGTGCCTCCGAGTGCTGCTCTTCCTGCTGGAGACTTGGCCTCAAGGAACGGACATCTCTGAGCCTGCCTCTCCCTGGTGAACACCCTCACCGAGCCCCTCAAGCCTTGACCTTAGTATGTACCCTCGCCCTTCAAAGCGCCGTGCTCTTTCCTGAGCCCACATGCCGATCGATCAGTAAATTTAGTAAACGCAGAGCCAGGAACACCACCCGGACAGTACCAGGATAGGAGCGATCCTTTCCCCCCTTGGATTTTACCACCCTGCCAAACCAACCCAAATTTAACAAAGCTTCTTCGCACGTCACCGAGCAGCCAGGCAGCCACCCCGAAGGACAGGGCCGCGCGGCTTGTGCCTGCGTTACTCTCCTCACAGTAAGTGGCAGCGGCACCTCCTCACAGTAGGTGGGGTTAACCCTGGGCAGTGAAGCGACGCCTGGCAGACAGCCCCCGGCCCGCAGGCTAGCACATGCTGAACTGCCACCGGCCTATTTTGTTGCAGCGCGCGCAGGACACAGCCTGGCTGGTTTGAGCTGTGCCCTTTTGGTCCACAGAGCAGGTTGTAGAACACACGCTGAGCCCCACAACTCTTGGCAGGAGGAGCCAGTCCCTGGAGTCACCAAGGCAGCGCCTGCAGTAAATGGACATACCGCTACACCCATTTGTTTTGTTTTGGGGGTCTTGGTTTTTTTAAGCCTAGAGCATCTGCAAACAGGCAAGGCAGGGTGAAGACACGCCAGGTGAATGCAAACACGATGTGCAGGAGTGGGAGCCCAGACAACACGGAACAAGATTAAATATGCAAATGCATAGAAGTCACAGCAATAACATTGCTGTCTGAATTAAACCACTTGAGCCATAATCATTTAAGACCAAACACGGACTACTGCCAGCTTAGTGAAAAGAATTTATTAGAAACTGTTAAGGACTACACAAAACTAGTTTTTAGAGTATTTTTCTCAGTAGATGGCACTCCAGCCTTTTGCTACAAACAGCGTATTGTGGACTTTGGACAGCCACTGTGCTCGTAAGAGACATCTTCAGGATGAGACATTCAAGCAGCATGCACAGTGAGACAGTGGAAGGAGTGCAAGGAAAACCCTCTTGATTTGCATAAGTTCACAGAAGGTATACAGTTTCGTAACTGTTTTCCTCAAGGCAATTTGGATCAAATGAATTACCAATATCCTAGAGGTACCAAGGGGGCTTGGCCTCCCCATCGCTTTGCCTTCAGTGCTAGCGCACGTTGGGACTTTCAGTACAAGGAGTTTCAATAAATAAAAATATAGCTTTCATACTATTTTAACAAAAACTTGACTATGAGGTTAAAGTACAGGCCTTCTGGGGCAGTCACCCCCACAGAGACCTTACTGCTTTTTGGGGAAAATAAGGAGGACAGTCTATGTTATTAAGGCAATTCATTTTTTTAATTCAACATAGAAATTGTAACAAACTGCATATTTTCTGGTAAGTTCTGAAGTAAAAAATCAAGTTACTGTTCACATGCTACTCTATCTGATATTCTTCATTATGTTTTGAAATACAGTGGAGCATCACTATAGTCACTGCCCCAACAACGTGGCAGCAAGTGACAGCTTATCTTCCAGCCAGGAGCTGCAAAACAAAAGATTAATGACCCCTCCCTCCCACCTTCCCAGTTTAAATCCTCCATTGTTCCTTCCCACCCAATTTCCACCTCTCCTCTAAAAGGGGAAAAAAACCCACAAAACATTTACCTGGCTCCTGAAAGGAGCTTTATAGCAAGGCTCAACTGTATAGAGTAAAAAGATATAAAAAGTTATTAAAATTCAGAGAAGGAAAATGTAATAAAAATAAGTACGCATGGCCTGATAGACATAGCAATTCGCTACAACGTTTTTCAAAAAGTGCTAACCAATTTTAGCTTAAAATAGTTCAAGAGAGCATACAAATGGCTACCACAGTGTAAAACTGAGTATTTACTTTGAAAAATCTAAAACCTGGCTTGAGTGTAGAAAATGTATTATATCTGTTTCTAATTTACATAGTCTTTTTATTTAGGCACACAAAAATAAATATAGACAGTCAAATGCTTCATTAAGTCTGAAGAAGGTTTAGTTAAACGAAGTGAGCATTTGTGACAAACACCACTTTTTTTTTTTTTTACCACATAACATCTCTATATATAATCATGTGTGTGTACAGGGGTGTACATCCCTGATTTCATCCACAAGCTTCTGCGAAAGTTACTTACAGGGTAAGACTGTTTTCTGCCAAGACCAGTTAATTTGAGAACTACTGGCTAGGAAGAGGTAATTGCTCAGAAAACTCGACTGATACTTCCTGTCAGAATGGTTTATTCATGCTTTTGGGCCAGGAGATTTTGGGCTGGAGCAGAAGCCAGGCTCAGCCAACACCAAAGGTTGTTACTGCAGGGCAGACCTGGAGGAGGAGTGCTTAAATTTTAACAGCGCTGAGAGTAAAGGAACAAATATTTCTATGTCAGAGCAAGGCTCCTTTTCCACTCACATCTGGAAGGATCCCAAGCTGTTCTTTCCGTAAGGAGCCCGTACATCCAGTAACCCTCTGTGCTGCAACCTCAGCGCTGTCCTAGTACAGCCACTGACCCCACATCTCGTTTTAAAATGCTTGTGGTACCTCTACTAACCTCTCCACATAGAAGTGCTCAGGGAAGTAGAAAAGCTTTTGCACGTGACTTCAGACTGCACACATTCAGTGACACCAGCCTGATGCTCCACGCTCCAGTCCCTAGTTAATGAAGTACTATGCAGCTCAGACTGGCACAACTGGTGGTCTCTGACCAACTGGGAGCCTACCAACCAATTCCAGCTTCCTTGATTTTACTTGAAGAATAAACTAGTTCATGTTTCTGAAGATCCAGCTCTAGCCTCTAACTCCATACTAGCTAAGGCAGGGTTAGACATGAACTGAGGTTGTCGGGTGTGTGGTGATTGAGGGCCTTCAGCACATAAAAATTATTCAAGTTCATCCCACTATCTTGAAACAAATTGAAAAACGTCACAAACAAACCCGAGCAGCATAATTTTTATTTGGTGTTACAACAGATGTGCAGCGCCCGTGGTTCTGAGCACTGCATTTTACTGTTTGTTTTTCTTTTTAAAAATCTAAACAGTTCTTCTGTTCAGACAAGTCCATGTGCTTTTTTTATATACACATTGTGACCCCTGCATTCAGCCTGTCCAGTTAACGCTAGAAATATTTGTCAATGCAATACTTTATCTTTGCTATAATTAGGGAGAAATCAAAAGAAAAAAAATTAATCTGGCTGATTACATGTACTGTACATACCTGTTCCAAAACCAATGTACTCAGAACTTTCTAATTTAACGCACTCTGTTATTCAAGTCAAAATGCTGTACATCTAAGTATCCACACAATCATACATTCCTAATGATTCTTCTTTACACCTTTATTTTTTTTAGACATCTGTTTTTAAAAAGGAATAAAGAAGTTGCCCTGTAGATCTATATTTCTTTAGAACAAAACATTATATACTACATTGAAAAATAATTTTATTAAACTCAGATTCAAATCACTGTCACGTACAATTTTCACTTAACTGGTCATGTTGAAATTGCACTTTGAAGATAGAATAAAATTAAAAACTGAAAACATATTCTACTTCTTTTCACAGGAGACTGCCTCTTCAGGATTTTTCTTCCGTGAATGTTTGTATTTGTCTACATACGCTTTCACTAGATTTGCCACTTTTGCAGAATTAACTTCTCCGCTCTTGCTATGACAAACCTACAGCAATTTTAAAGGAAAAAAAAAAGTGTTTGAAACATTTCTGTTGATTTGCCACTGTTTCACATTATTTATTTATTTTGCCAACACCCCCCCCCCAGGTTTCTCCATCTCGGGCAGAACAACTTTGGAAACTCCTAGTACTTCCCAATTGCTTACCAAATACTTCTGAATTCCAATTCAACTCTTTCAACAATGAGTTACGTTCTGAGGAGCTAAGAAGTCTCTTGTGGATGGATAAAGTTTTTTTATTTGTCCTGTTCCCCATTCCCAGCAGCTTCCAGTTGTTCCCACAAGATCAAGGAATCCACCCCAAACCCTACCGCAACTGCAATGTACGCATTTGAGATTACTAGATCAACTTACTTTATCTACAGCTTTCCGCACAATTTCTTTATATTCTTCCTTAGTGATGTCTTTATTTTGGTAGAAAGGTTTAATAGCCAGTTTGACCTCCTGTGCTGCTTTTTCTTGAATTAACAGTTTCTGATGAAAAAAAAACCAAACAAGTGTTATTTTTCACTGTCTGCATAGGTATCTTAATCAATCATAAATTAAAACTCTACAGAAAAAAGTCACTACAAAGACTAGAAAACAATAGTCCCCTCACATTTCAGCTCTCATGAGAGCTGTCTGTGTTTTACTAACAACAGAATGCTGTCCCACAGCAATTAAAGCAATATTCATCAGTGCTGCTTTAAAGACTACATTAAAAAAAGTCAGCTTGCTGTTCTGTCCTACAGCCGCCACGGAAGTATCACATACACATTGGTATCAACTATATTACACAGAAGGTGTACTGCCACAGTTTGCTATTTTTTAGTATATTGCATTTTATACGTATATAAAATGTATAAAAAAATTATATGTATTTTATATAAAAATATATGATAGTATATATAAATACACTTTGAACTTGCCTGGTCCTTCTTTGAGCTATCTGCACTGGCTTCCACTGTTACACTTGCTTTGTTTTCTCCCAATTTTACAGCTGCATTACAGCTCTTGACGTGACTTGATGACGTTGCATTACCCGAACTTGGTCCCTGAACTGTCCCCACACTTCCCAGGACTGCTGTTGAGGCAGGCAGGGCTGGAGCACTCATATTATTACTTACATGAGCAGCATTTGGAATACCCTGTTTTAAAAAGTTATCAGCAGTTAATACATTATCCTTCAGTATGACAGCGTGCCTTTCTAGAAGTCTCAGCAACTATAGAAAGAGCATGAACACCACATTCTTTGGTTCATTAGCTAATCTCCACGCTGGCAGTTATTATGGAAGGTACACACATTATATCAGATCTACTCAAAGGAGAAAAAAAACCACCCCCAAACCATAAAGCTCGAAAAGTAAAGCATCCTCCATGTCATCACTGTGGCTGCCAGATTCCTTCTCTGATCCCACTAACAAAGTAAACAAAGCACCCTGCTAATAGGCAGGGAGGGTGTTAGCACAAGGGGAAGGAAAGCGATGGCTGCAGAACACCTCTCTATTTGTCGCGGGAGTGTAGAGGAAGACCTGTTTTGTAAATCAGATTAACATTTTTTTTTACAAATCAGCGCCCAAGCAGACACGCATGAAGTTATTTTTAAACCACACTTGCATTCCTGCATCATAACAATATTGCTCTTAAAACATATATTTTCATGTTTCTTATCAGAAAATGTGAACTTGTGAATGAATTTCAAATGCAAACACAGCTACAAGTCTACTCGAGGCTAGAGGTGAAATGCTGGTTGAAGCACCAGGATCTGTTCTTCAGGAAAAGCCACGTTCTGTACATTTCCAAACACCACCAAAAGACCGCAGACACTGTTGATACTTTGGAATTGCGAAATTAAGTAGCTCTCAGACCCCAGATGGAGGTCATTTTTAGCAAAAGCCAAGAACGCATCCTCCCGGCATGCTTCTGGCAGGCTACCCTAAATGCTACTTTTTTTTGCAGGCCATCACCATTACTTTTTTCACATCTACATTTATCCAGATGGAAAATAATGAAACAGGAATTTGAATGTCTTGGAAATGACACGGATACTAAGCTGTTATAATCAGCATGCTAACCCTTGCCAATGCGCTCTCTTCCTTTCAATAGGAAGGACAGGTGGAGTCCTGCAGTATTCTGTCATTTCTGTTGTGCTGCCACCAAGGACTTGTTCAATGAAAGCTCAAAGAAAACGCAGCAGTAGCTCCAAAAAGCAGCTCCACAAAAGCAAGTAAGAAAACCAAATACACCAGGGGCTTTACTAATATGTAACTGTATTATTCAGCAATACACAGACTTCATAGGAACGTATTTACTGCTGCACTAGATACTGTACTTTACATAGGTTTTGTATCCCGTGTTCTGACTTTTTAGAGGTTAAACCCACTGACTTCCCAATTGCAAAAATATTTTATTACAGACAGCAGGCATTAATCAAATCAGCAAGCAATCTACCAGCATTTTACTTCCAATAGTACCTTACTGTTTTACCTTGCAGAGTATTCATATGGCCTGTAACCCCCCCCACAGTACCTAACTCCTTTTGTTCTAAGTTAACGAACATGAATGTGTAACAGCAGCTGAAAGTGAAAAGAATCTAGGCCGTTTATCACTTCAAATATTTAGAGATGATGCAAGAAAACAGTGTTAAAAATCATTGATGTTCTAGAACATCACTTTTTCAACCTGGAATGCAAGGGAAAGGTTTTTAGGTTAGAGCAGGCAGCCTGCAACAGAAGAAAAGCACAGACCTCAGTCAACCCCTAAAGAGCCCTTTCCGCCTCACAGAATGCAGTGTTACAGCTCCTTGCAGGATCATGCATCCTCCTGGAAGTTGTTCCTATTCCTTTTCCTGATATAAAAGCTCTTAATATTAACAGCTGGCTACAGGAGGAGCTTACGTACACAAAGATTATTTTAAAATATCATAAAACGCACAAAAAGATGGTCTGACCTGCCCCAAGCACAGCAAGTCTTTTTGAAACTGGAGAAATAAAGTGGGAGTTAGGTCTCAAACAGGGCATGCAAAAACAGGAAAATCACGCGAGGAGGAAGTAAAACACACCAAAGAAAGCTTGGAAATTATTAACAAAAAGGCTCAAAAGATTACACAGAATAGAAAAAAATGTGTGTGTGTGGGAAAGCGGCGAGATAGTGACAGCTGGAGAATGGAAGTATGGAACAAACAGGTGCCATGAAGTACTTGATAATTTTCCTCTGCTGATAACACCCCATGGGATGAGAACTGCAACAAGGACATTTAGGTCACTTCGTACACACTGCTGCAAGGGAATTCAAGCATTTCCTAATGCTTAAAAATCAGTTTTGAAGGGGAAACTTAGTTTTGGGAACAGGGCACTTCTACGGAGAAAAATGTAATGGGCAATATTGATAATTTTTCAGTGTTCCATTACCAGCTGGAACACCTCGTGACCACAAAAACCCAGTTACGGTATTGTGTATTATTATTTAAAAGCTATAGCCCCAGAACAACCCATATTGTCATGGATACTTCCACTCTAAATTTGGTGTGGCGTGGAAGACGACAGGCAAGAGAGAAAGAAACTGCAAGTATATATATTTATCAAGACGATGGTATTCAATGTAAGAGACCCTTAACTGATGTTACATCAATACTGCTCTTGCCACGGCTTCTGATAAAGCATACCTGCAATTGTTTTCCATCTTGCTGTGAAGCAATGTAGCTGACTTGTTGAGATGGTGGGGGTGGAGGTGGAGGCGGAGGTAATCCCTGAGACAAATTTGTGGGAGCAGCTACCTGTATGAGAGGCACTCCGGTAGGGAGGTGCATGGGCATCGGAGGGTGGATGTTGAAAGGATTTTGTGGCATATTCATCATGGGAGGATGGACACCCACTGGATACGGAAAGATATTCATAGGTTGGTGCTGTGCATTCACTTGTGGCATTACATTCATTTGTTGCTGCTGCATCATATTTTTTGGTAACTGAGAACCATTACTTTGCTGGTTGCCTTGGTCTTTGAGGTTTGGATCTATCAAAAGAAAAAGACAACAATATATTAAGTAGAAGATCCTTACTTCATAAAGCAGAAGTGAATCCACGTGTCTAAACCCTTCATGGACTATCAAAAAGCTTTCTATAATCAGAATATTTTAAAGCTATTGCATTACATTATTACACAGCACTCATCGCCAGACAGGTCATGGAGCCAAATGCTAGTTTCTGAGTTTAAGTAGTTCAGGTTACTATGGAAGCCTGCATTTTGAATTCCTATTTTCTTTACTTGTTCCCATAGCACAGCTAATAAATTATTTCATCACAATGAAACAGTAACTTTCCACCAAAGAACAGGAAGGCAACGTAACTTATCCAGCTTCTGCAATTGCAGAAGGTTAGTCGTGCATTATCACATATACAGTTCTCTGCTCCCCTTTGCCTGATTCACACATACTCATTGGAACATTTCTGTTAATTATAGAAATACTCTGCTGGTTTTTTTCCCCACTGAATATTAAAATCACCCTCAACCAATTTCACCAATGTTCATATTTGGAAAGAGTTGTTCAACAACCCTGTAATGGTACAACAGGTAAAGCCTAAAAGTAAAAATAACTTCTTGGGGTGGCACTTTAAAAAAATTACTTCAATATCTCATTCTATCGTCAACAGAAGCCAAAAAGTTAAAATCCAGATACAAGCAAAAGTCAAGAAACTCATTCTGAGAAATAGCTGTTGGGTTATAGTTCAGATGTCCTCCCTTAGAATTCCTTTCTTGAACAACCCTGTCACCTAATTCACAGTGATTGGTATTTAAACCCTTACGATTCACCCCAAATAACCTTTTATAAGATGACGGGATAACAGAATGACTGAGGTTGGAAGGGACCTACCAAGATGGCCCAGTCCAAACCCCCTGCTCAAGCAGGGTCAGCAAAAGCAGGTTACCCAGGAGGACCATGTGGCCCGGGACCATGTCATGGTGCCAACCTAGCCCATTTTATCCAGTTTTGAGAGATCGTTGTACTATTCTCAGCTGAATTCAGGTTCCAAAAGTAAATATAACAGCATGATTGCTCCTCAACAATGTGAAATAAAGCCTGCAAACACCACCATACCTTCAGTTAAAGGCTTGATAAATTTTGCCTGCAGCAGACTGAAGGTTGACAAAGTTGCCTCAAAAGACACTGATGCAGTTGTCTTTGAAAAAAGGGAGAAAACTGCTGGCACATAGGATGAAAATGGACAAAAATGAAAGACAGAACTAGGAGACAATGGTAAAGTACAAATGTGGTTGACTTCAGAACTGGATCTAATAGTTTTTAAATACAATTCGTGTCTGTCTTATAAGATTATTAATGTTTCAGGGCATTAATAGTCTGTATGACTTCTTAGCTACTCAGAATCAATCTCATCCATAGTTAACTCACTTTCTACCAAAAAGCTTACTTCTGTTAGGGCAGTTATCTTTTAGATATAAAATACTCAAAAAATATTAGACTTCTATTGAGGCACTAGAAGAATTTTAATGAAGTACAGTAAAAGTACCAATTTTGCATTTATGAATCTCCCTAGTTTTTGGGGTTTTTTTTAAGATTTAAAGAGGAAAATTCTTCTTTAGAAGCAAGATAAATGTCAACATAGTGATTTGTCATCTCTAGAATCTACCATGTGTCTTCACAGGCAAATGCAAGTCTCCTTGAAAAAAAAATAAAATTCATTTTAAAAGGTGTGCAGATGCTAAAGAGTATATGCTTTCTCTTCAGCCGAACAGATTCACTTGACTAGCACTTTTCAGATGCACAGTCCTTAAACCCTAACTTTGACTTCAAGCAAAACCAAAGAGCCATCAAAGCATAAGAAATTCCCGAACTCCACACTTAAACCCCTCCATATTCCAAAAAGAGTATGGATTCACCCCAAAAATCATTTTGAAGAACTAATCAGATTGAAGTAGGACAATGTGACTAGGATTTTACTCAGCTATTGCAGCCGTGACTAAGCTATTTATGTTTCAAAACTATAAATACCTTGTTCATGTGTCTCCTCTTCTTGTCTCATTCCCCATCCAGACTGTGGGCTTGATGAATTGCGTCCCCTCCTTGAATAATAATTCTGCACATCAGCAGGTAAAGTCTTTCTTACAGCCCAGCTGGATGCAGATGTCCACCCAGATCTGTCAGCAGGTGTATCAAAAGAATAATCTTGTTCATTCTTACGCTTGTATGGCTGATGTTCTGGGAACCTGGAAGTTTCATTCCCAGAACCATTTGAGTTCCCTGAGAGAGGTTTTCTATTTTGCCAGTGATTTTCACTCTGGTCTCTGTACATGAAACCACCTCTTCCACGCCCACCTCGGCCACGCTGACCTCTCCCTCGATTCGAAATCCAACCCGAACCAAAGTTTTTATTCCAAGAGTGTCCTGAATTATCATGCCTGCTGTCTTCCCAATGTGGTTTCTCTCTCTCTCTGATCCTGACTTCAGGAACGGAGTTTATCCTGTCCATTACCCAGTCTGGACAATCATTCCTGCGTTTCTCTGAAGAACACTGTTCATCATTGTTTTTTTCTGTATTGTCCTTTTCTTTTTTAAAACTTTCATTCTGTTTCTCTGGATCACTTCTTCTGTATCGATCATTTCCTCTGGGACTCCTCCAGCTGTCACTAGCCCACCTCTCTTTCCATCGAGGTGAGTGGCTGTCCCTCTCATTTCTAGAGAACGAAGAACCTTTATTTCTTGTCCTAGATCGTGATCTTGACCTAGATCGTGACCGTGACCTAGACCACCTCCTACTTCTTCTTTCTCTGTCACGATCTCTTCTTTGACTATCTCTATCACTGCTTCGAGATCTAGATTTTTGCCTTGGAGATGAATCCTTAGTTCTTGACTGAGAAGATGATCTCCTGCTTTCCCTGACAGTTTCCCTTTTGGGAGATCGAGATGGTGTTTTTTTCTCATCTTTGAGCGTGTCTCTCTTTGGAGAACGAGATAAGGATCTCCTTCCCTCCCTCACAGTTTCCTTTCTGGGTGATTGTAAGCTCCTGTCTCTGGCCATCTCCCTTTTAGGGGACGGTGACTGAGATTTCCTGCCCTCTCTCCTAGAAGGAGACCAAGTTGTCGACGGAGAGTGAAACCTAGATCTTCTAGTTCGAGTCTTTTTCTCTTTTTTGAGTTCTGACTGGCACTCTCTTTCTTGAAGAATAGTTTCACCTTTTTCATCAGAAAGTCCTGTAACTGGTGTACAGTTTCCCACATCACACTGTAAGTTCACTTCTCCTTGCTCTGTACTTTCAACTGGTGGTAACTGCTCAATCTGAGGCTCACTATGATCATTGCAAAATGAGTCACAATCCATCGGTATCATTTCATTGTTATCTTCACCAAAATGTTTATGCTCAGCATTCACCTGGGGTGACACTGAAGTTCTACCCTCTTCACTTTTTGGCATGGTGTTCTCGTTTAAAGATTGTTCTGATGTACTGTCCGTAGAAATACTGTGTATTAACGCATCTGGTTCTTCATCTTGAACAGTGTTTAAGTTTTGAATATTTGTACTTGCACAGTCTACCACTGTTTTTTCTTCAGCCTCTTCTGGATGCTCAGGCAATTCACTTCTGGGGCTTTCTAATGGCTGATCTTTTACCATAGTTTCTGGATATTCCAACGATTCATTTTCTAGACCAGATTGATCTATTTTTGTCAAAGTTTCTACATTCTCCATTAATTCATTTTGAGGACTACACAATGTCTGATCTACTTTTTCAAAAGTTGTGCGGTCACATACTTCATCTTTGGGACTAGCTACTGTTTCAATTTGTTCAACAGTATTTTCACAGATGTCCTGACCCTTAAGTTCCACATTTTTTTCAGTAACACCTTTGGCTTCGAATTCCTGACTTTCACCTCCTAAAGTTAGGCTTGGAGGTTCTTGGACAGGAAAACTTACATCCGCATTGCCTAGAGCATCTTCATCTTTGTCACGTTCTCCTCTAGTTTCCTCAGTTTCTACATGTTCGCTACAGCTTTCCAATCCATTAGCAGATTCTGTTCCTGTGTTATTCTTTTGTGGAAGGCTCGTGTTATTGCTTTCGTTATCTGACTGATGGTCTTTATCTAATGTTAGAACTGCTTCAGACTCAGCAATGTCATCATCTTCCACTGAATCACTGGGCGATTTTTCAGAACGTGCAGAACTTCTCAGTTTCTTTTTAACCACAGGTGTTTGTTGTTTAAGTGTTCTTTTAGACTTCCGTTTTGGAGGAGCCTTCTCTGATTCTGAAGACTTATTCAGAGATAGGTTATTGCCATCAGGGGCACCACATACAGAACTGCTTGATCGCGGTGAGCTCCGAGATTGACCCAGAGTCTCATTTTTGCTGTTTCGTGCAGATCTTCTTCTAGGAGTAGTATTAACTGATTTCCTTCTAGTTCCTCTAGTGCCCGATGAACCAGAAGCTTGCTTTTTCTCTTCTCCTTCTTGGGTACACGCAACCACGTATCCTTTGCCTAAAGATTCTTAATAAAAGCAAAACACATTAAAGTTTGATAACAACCATTTATCCAAACACAGTGAAGAACATTAAGATGACCTTCTCCCATTTAACAGATATCCTCAAATAATGCAACTTAAAATTTAGTATAAAATGCTGCTACAACATAATTTTTTTAATGCAGACTTTCTTTTTTATAAAAAAAAGAACAGCATCAAGCTCACAAGTGACTCATTTGACATCTGAACACACGTTTTGGCAGCACAGATATGGCTACCTGGCCAGTAATGGCATTCACAATTAAACTGCTATTGATATTGCTCTTCAAAGACAGTCAGCATTTAAGCTGTTAGAAAACAAGTAAGTTAACCACACAACACTGCTAACATATAGCAGATCCTGCCATTCTATAATGCAGGTCTACTGGCAGTGAAGCCTCAATACTACAGACGTGAGCCTCAATACTACAGAAAGTGACATTTTTGAACAGCCATCAGTGGATGACCACACGGGAATCAGGTGATCAGAAGCGGCAATGACAGCATACTTCTCTACAAAATTGAATTTCAGACAGTGCAAACTCATTCACCAGTTATAAGACAGATGCTGCATGTTCCATGGCAAGCTGGACTTAAACATTGTCACAATGCAGGAACCCAACCCACGGTGCCTGCAGCATCTAAGAAACTGAACAAGGACTGCAAGTTTTGGGGCAGCCTAGGATACATCAAAAACCTGAAGCTATAAGTATAATATACTAATTCATACATAGCAGCACAGGAGTTCTTGTGTTGATACTGCATTAATTTATTTCATGCTAGCCACAATCTGACAAAGTTTTTGTAGGGAAGCCAAGGATTATATTCGCTACAAAGGGAACAGACTGTACTCTTAATACCTATGAAAGCTTAAGAAGGACAACTCAGGAATTAAAGATTAATGATAATTAAGTAAACATACTTGAATGCAATGCTCACTTCAGACTAAAGTAATTTCTTGAGTTGTCCATTAATTTGTTTCATACTTTGTGTAGATTTCAGAAAGCATAAAAAAATGGGGTGTTTAAATAAATTCTTTTTACAGCTTCAATTTCATACACGAATAGTGGAAACTTGCTAAGAAAGATTAGTTGCTATGGATTTAACAATGGTTTTATCATATCACACTTAACACTTGATTCTAACTCTCTGTGCAGTGTTATTATTTCCCATGCTTTTACTGCACTAAAATATGTGTTTAATGTATTCTCAAACAAATCATATGAAAGTAAGATATGAATAAGACAAGTAACAGCACAAAAGCCTCTTTCTACCACTTGCTGCTTTGTTAGCAGAATGAGATACTATTAAATGCAAACATATAATCTGATAACCTTAGAGAATTAACTCTGCAAGCACCTTGCTAGCCTTAAAAAAAGCCAGAACAGAGCACAGAACTATAATCACATCCTCTGACCACTTTTGTAAACACACAATAATTTGCTTGAACATGAAAAAGATGTAGCTGTGGTGTTTGGGTGTCCACTGATCAAATTACCACTTAAGATAATGAAAACCAACAGTATCAGTTATAGAAGGTACCACATATTTAACAGAAAACAATGTGCATGGTGAAGAACTTCCAAAGAAGTTTTAGGTGACTAGCACTACTTAAGGTATCTACTGTTAACAGTCGCACCAATAATTGTGTTAGAAAGTGACTTCACAGTGCTTAATCAGCAGTTACTCAACCATATGTGGCTGTCCCAGACTACCTATGTCTTCAAACCTATTACAATAGCCAGAAAACCAAGTCAGATGCTACACATCATTACAGATTTTTAATATCCATGATTATTTTCCTCAAGTGGGAAGAAATCACTTTCCAATAAAAAAAAATAAATAAATCAGGATACCTGTGGAATGTGGAAATCCTGGCAGAATTAAAAGGCAAGTTATTTTTGTACAACTTTCAAAGTCTATTTGCAAAACACAAACCCCTTTTTAGCATTCTTTACTACCTGTAAAATATTAACAGACAAGCTTCACAAGCTTTGGACTTGAACCAAATACAAGGCATTTCAGCTCACTGAATCTTTATTTTAAAATATTTTAATGCCAGCCTAAATCATAATAGTACTGGTAGGTTCACTAATGCATTTTCAGGTCAAATTAGTAAAAAGACTGTTTAATGGTAAGAGAATCTAAAAAAACTGCAGCAGTTACAGGGAAGATTCAGGCAGTACAGTTACATGACTGTCACTGATATTCGTATACCTCCTTGCACAACTCTGGAAGCAACTGTCAACTACTACTCTGATAGAAAACTAGGTGTGGGCAGACGACAAAAAGATTGTAAAAAAATTACAATGCTTATGTTACCATCTTTCAGGCACAGTTTAGAAAGAATCACAAGACCTAGTCTGCTTTTTTCCCCCCTTTTTTTGTATGCATTTATTATCACTATTTTTATCTTCCTCCTGTTCTCCACCTTTGCATAAAGCCCCAGTGTCCCATTTCCTCCATCTTCTGCCTTTTCCTTCATTTCCCATATTTCCTGTAAGAGAAGGCCTTGCTCACTTCTTTATAGATATTTGCCCTGCATCTCTTAACAGTATTCAGGTTAGGTTTCTCCTTGCTTTTGTCCTAACTTTTTGTTATGCATGTCTGTCTTTTCCCCAGTTGCTATATAAAAACTGAATGGGGAAGGAATACTCACTCAACAGAATGTAATCAAAAACCTCAAGGGACATCTTCATCTCAAACATCCCCTAGTTTCACTAGGAAATTCGAAGACACTGTGTCTTACTTTCTGCATGCTCTTTATCAGCAGGAAGTCTTTAAGTCAAACTGAAGATGACTTAAAACTTCAGTGTCAACATACTACAGTGTTTTAAGATTCAATCTTGATGACCATCTTCAACTTTGTCTACAGTGTAAGCAATATATTATGTTCAACATCTGAACTTTAGTTCAGGTGTAGCAAGAACATATGGAAACATACAAAAATAACTTCAGAATTTATTTGCTGTGTCTTCTTAGCTTGATGATTTCACATTGCAAAGTCACACCTTTAAGTGATTACGTGGAATACTTATAAGTATCAAAGTTCTAATCAAGCAGCAGATGAGAGAAAATTTAGTTCTACATATAAATTTTAAAACAACAATATCTGGAAAAAATAATTTCCTTTTCTTTCCCTGCTAAAGACTCAAACTCAAAATCTGCAGTTTCTCCCCAAAAACAGTGTTAAGGGATTTAGCTGCATGTTCTGCCTTAGGAGTCCACAATGTCATCAATATTTGTAGATCAGTTGCTGATACTGTGAACAGCAGTTGCGCACATGTTCTAAATAGTCTAATGTTGAAAAGTAATCTGAGGTTTATTTAAATATTCTTCACTTTTCTGAGGAGATTTTTTTTTAATGCTTCTGGTGCATGCTAACAAAGAAGCCTGAATGTTAGAAATGTGAGTTAGAATGTAGAAAGGTGAGGGGAAGTCAAGAGATATGAGCTAGCATGTATACTCATGACTACCAGAAGCAGAAATGGTTACAGATCAGTTAAATTGCACTGCCAAATACCAGAGGCCTGAGGAAGCAACCTATCCATTTTTCACTGGGGAATGTGGAGGTGAAATACGCGTCATCAACAAGAATGAGGAATATGAATGAATAAAGCATCTTTTCCACAATCTTTCTACTGCTTAACTCTTCCCAGCAATTCACTTCCTCACAATTTTTGTAAGCCAAGAGACCCAAATCGTTATCAACTCTTTGCCTACTAGTCAAGTGAAAGTAGAGTAATTCCCAATTCAAGAAGGTATTAACTCTAGCCTTAAAAAACAGCATTCCTTTGTTTTCACTTCTTTGAACTTGTGCAGCCTGCTGGAAGGGAAACTACACTCTTGCTGAGTATGGAGAGGCTGTTAAAGTAACTGGAGGAAGGTCATTCCTTCCACGTCTTGTCTTCTGCTAAATTCCTGCCGGATCCTGGAGCTTGAGCACTTCTGCGAACTTTTGCCCTGTAGAGCCTACAGGCATACTGAAAGAGATCAATTTTTTTGTTTCCTGACTACTCTTCCGCGGTCAGGAAACAGTTTGTTTCTCATACTGCACAATACAGCACTGAACTATGTCAAGCCATTCATAATGTATCAAAATGAGACTTATCCTTGAACAACAGGAAAAGAAGCTGTAACGTGAAAGAAAGTGTTGAATTTAGAAATGGAATTAAGTTAAATAAAATATTATTTTGATCTTCAAGTGAAGAACAGTTATGCTGGTTTTAGGGTGGCTGGTTCATCTTCTATATTCTCATTTCAGAAATAAAACAGCTGGGTTTGAAATAGCACCAAAGTGCATCGAAACAGATTTATTTTCTGTTACCTGTTACTATATACTCCACTTGGATTTCAAAGAATCATATTTTAACAATATTCCACATGAGCTATAAATAAAACTTACAAAAAAAAAGTTTACCAAAGTTTTCCAAAGGCCTGATATTTATTGGAAGCGTTGTCCCTGCCACTGTGGCAGAAGTGAGAAGAAAGGTCTCAGCTTCAGCTCCATAAGACACTAAAGGAATTCTGGAAAAGTGAAAGCATTAACATCAGTTATTTCAGCTGTTTGTAGCGAGCTTTGGAAACAATGCACAAACCCAAAACATTAGGCCACCATGACACAACCTTATCACAGTTTGAGAGAAAGGCAAAGTTGACAACGAACAAAACTTTTCTTCTCACATTTAATTTCAGGCTTGTATTATTGCCTAGCTGGTAAAACAGTTTGAACAAGGTATGTTATGTTAAAGCAATAAACATTTGGCTTTCTTCAAAGCCAAACATAGCACTGTAACAAACAATCTAGTCCACATTTGTAGACTATACTACTGGAATACTGATTTAGTACTTCAGCAGAAGAATAATCTTTTCTGCAGAAAAATGATGAATTGTCTACACAGCAATTTAGTAAAGGCTTCTTTCCTTTTACCGAACTATTTATATACTTATTCAGACTCGCTCAGCAAACCTTGGGTGAAACCAAGAGTTTAGTTATAGATCTACAATTTCAATTTACCACCGAGTAGGAATGAAATCTTCCATAAGGAAAAGTACATGTAAAAAACCTAAAATTTATTATTTAAATCCTAGGTACAACTTTTAATTATAGTTAAAAATCTCTTTACTTGCTCTTTTGTCTTTAGCCTTTGTATACATACCTAGAGTACAGAGGTATGTATTGAAATTAAGATTACAGACAGAAACAAGTTCTTACTGTGTTATTTTAAAACCAGTTATTTTTTATGCTTCTGCTTTATATTCATGAAAACATCCTTAGGGTATGTTTTAACATGCATCTGCTCTCTGACAAAAACCATAAATATTTTATGCTGTTTTGTTTGATAGAACCCCTCTTAACTCTTTCTAGATGCACTTGTCTGTAAACAATTGCAGAAAGTGTTAGAACCAACCTGTGGAGAAGGGGGTTCAAGGTGGAAAATCAGAATCTGACTGATGTTAAAGCAAACAATCTGATTTCTAGTGATAGAAATTATTTAAAGAGCACATTGAACTAACTTCCAAATAGAATATATATTTGAAGTCACGTTTCTGTGAAAAAGTGACATATTATGATGCACAAGTCATGGAGTTACTAAGCTTGTCTCAAGTACCAAAAAAACATGAAGATATACAGAAAAGAATCTATTGTCATAAGAACAGCCTGCAGCAAATACACAAAAATTTAACAAGTTACATGCGAACACTATTTAGTTTTATGATGAAATGGTACCGTTTTATGAGCAAACAATATTCTATCCAAAAAGCAATTTGAATTAATTGAATTCCAAACCTGAAGTATTTCATTAAGTTCCTTTGCACTATGAACCCAAAGCACATACCTTTCAACTCTAGGAATCACAGATGAACAGGACAATTCCAATTCCTGTCTCTTCTGTCTGATCACTGTATTGACCTCCATGAATTGTGTACTGAAATAATGAAAAGTTAAAAAGAATAACTTTGTACTATGGCAATTTTGTATTTCGGTATTGCTTCTATCAATGACTTTTTAAAAAAAAATTAACTGTATTACAACTTTCAGCAGTCATGATGAAACGATGCACGGTTACTGTTTAAAGGGAAGAAGCAGTCACGGTAAATATAACACAAGTCCTAAATAAACGAGGCAGGCAGAATGGAAAACAGGAGGGTAGATGTGTCTTCTGGGGAGTTGAAAGATGAAGAAACTTTGCATCCTTGACAAATTAATAATCTTGCATGCAGACTGCTGAAAACATTCAGACACAATGATTTTTTTATTAGGCCATATTATCCAAATAATGTTTTTCTAGACTGTTCTTTTTCTTCCATCTTCTCAACCAAAAAAAATACCTTTTTTTGTTTTTATTACAGCCATTCTGAAGTATTAGGCTCATTAAGCAAAATTGCTTCATGTATGTTTAAAGTATGCCTCCTGGAGTTTGGAGTCAAGAAAGAACAGAAAAAGATTGTTTCTGATATGAAACAGAATATTTATTGTTAACTGTTCTGCTAACTCCTGTTGTAGGTCTAACCTCTTCCTACCCAAGGCTTCAATTCAGCAAGGAGTTTAAATATGAGCTAAAAATAAAACTTATTTACTCCTATTAAATCAGTGAGATTAAAAACACACACTTCAGTAATTTAGTGCTGAACACATGACAAAAATTGGGGTGTGCCCTTAAATATACTAATACAAAAATTTGTTTAAACCTTTAACTGCTCTTCATTAATGACTATAAACCCAGCCAAACTTCAAAATACTTTGAGGCAGAATATAAAGATAGAAACAGAAGGAACCACAGCATCTACAATAAAGCAACCCATCAGTTTATATTAAGCATTAGTATATACTAACCAGTCATTTCTACAGCTAAAAAAGGATTCTTCATTGCTACCACCAGCCAGAAGCATGCTGAAGAAATTAGTTCTGAAGCACTCATTCCAGCAGGTCTCTCTTCTGGGCTACAAAAAAAAAATAAAATAATTCTGAATTAAAGACATCCAAAATAAAACAATTAACATTTAATACATGAAGATGCACCAATGTGCATCTAATGTAAATAGCTGGGATTCTCCTTTGCCTTCAGGTAGGATTAAAAAATTGAAGACTCATTGGCACATATGTTTACTCGGCCCTCACATAAAGGCACAATACTCAGTCCACTTCATATTTCAACAAATACACCACCTTCTATTTCAATTGTTAACAATGTCTAGCCACCCGCTGTATGCTAGTATATTGCCTTTTGCATGGTGTGCAGTGAACTCTGTTGCTGTGTACTGGGCTGGCTGCCGGGGCAGGGTGTGTGTGTGTGTGTAAGATCTAAACAATGAACCTCCAGACACTCTTCCCAGACTACCAGACTGACACACTCATCTACACTGACCCATTTTTGCCATTTATATCCTTTCACCTAAAGGGTTTATGCCACCTCAAATCTGACTAAAACATTCCTGTTCATTCCCCATGGCTGGTATTTTAAGATGAGAACTTACAGAGTCTTTCCGTCATTTTCTTTTGTATGCTATCTATATGTATTTACTCTGATGAAAAATAAACTTCATAATGGTTGACAATATATAGATATGTGTCAAGTATGCAGCCATTATCCATATGCTCCATCAAACCTGGGCAGAGAGCTGCTTTTGATGGGAACATGCCCTATTTAATCAGTGTGCACATTCAAAGTTTCTCCTAAAAAGCTGTTCAGTTTTATTTTTAAAATACTGTAATTCTGAACATTAAGATTCTTTCTCCATCTACAAAAGCTATCCAGATGTTCCACAAATATCCTTATAAATTGGTTGTTAGTAAATCAGTGCTTTCTTTTAAATTCTTCTGAACTTTATTGGAAAATTGAGTCCTGTACCTCCTCCTGAATGTTTTTAATGTCTCTACTTCTGTTTTTGCACTTTTTTTTTTTTTTACAACTTGTACCATTTGAGACATTAATGCTATTAAATAGTGCACCATAAATCAGTGAAACTAGATATGAAAGCATTCACCAAGCTTGAGGTCAAACTAGAGGTTTATCTATCATTAAGCTCTATCCTTCCAGTTCAAAACCTCCTCAATTCCACGGAAAATACCTTTAACTTTATGTGGTAACAGAACCAAAATTTCTGAATACCTGACTCTGAAGGGAAGGCTGGAGCCAAAGACAGCCTTGAGAAATATGGTGTATAAGCACTCAAACAAAAGTGACAACTTGGGCCACCAGCAACTGAAAAGACACAGGATGTAGTACGTGTCCATATACTACATGAAGCAAGGCAGCAGGCAAGAGAGGAACCTGAAGACAGTTTTTCCTCCAAATGTTTAAACTTTAGGTAAGAGAGAAGGATGAATAATGACGATGACATTTACACTTCAGAATGAAATTTATGGCCTAAAACTATTTCATGCAAACACATTTACGTGTACAACTATAAGAAAGAAAGCACTGACCACAAACTTGTCTCCCAGAGACAAAAGTATTTTTGAAAGAAGGGAAGGCAGAAATCAAACAAAAGAGCCTTTATAGCTCCTTATAAATTCTGCATATTATAAGCCTATGTTACAGGCTAAAATTTATGAACTAAACAAGAAACCTGGAAACACAAAGATTATTGGGAGTAATCTCCCATTAAAAAATAACAACTTGATGCAAGCTGTAATATCCATGGCTTATTCATACAACAAATTGCTTGGCTGATTATAACGATGTATTTTCATGAAAATAATGAAGACCTTCATATCCTTCATATAATAGTACTTGGCTAACAGCTTGTAGCTGATATAATCTTCTTTTGGTGAAGAAACATGAAAACAGAGTAGGTACAGTACCTTATAATGTAAAATTCTAATCTAAACAAAAATATTCACCACCACAAAATGTCATTTAATCTGAGAGAGAAGCTAATATAACTGAGCACTATATTCTAGTTACTTCCTTCAAGACAAAGAGAGACAAAGTAACAGTTTGGATTATACTAAAATTAACAGAGAAGTTAAGCTTAAAAATAAGCAGAAAGGTAGTTTTAAAAATGCTTACGTGAAAAAAATGCTTACATATGTTTCATTCTCAAAACCAACCTTGTTTATCTTCACAGACAAAGCTTTCTTGTTTCGTTTGTCATACAAAATATTACCTGTATTGAATAAGAAAAAAGCCACTTTGATCTTAACTTTAGTAGCATATTAGTTTTTAATTGTTTGACAATATCATTAATGCAATGAGAGGTTAGTGAAAATGTCTCTCTCAAGTGTATTTACAACGTGTTTACATACAACCTGAGTAAAATTAAAATGCCTGCACCTTCACAATAGCAGTTTTCACCTCTTCAGGTATTTGCTTAGTTTTGTATGTTATGAACACACCTATTGAACAGTATCTATTAAACAAGCCTCTCAAAACAGCAGCCCCAAATACAACTAAGTGTGTCTTGTGTCTGAACTCTCACCAAAAAGCTTCCTGTAAATAAAAGCCAGTCATTAGCTGTGCACCGACTCTCTGATGCAGAGAATGACTTCAGGCTAAAACCAAATCCATTTCACTTGTGACTTGAAATTGAAGTGAAGAGGCAGTCTTTCTAGTAAAATAAGAACAGTAGTTTCACATACTGCTATTTTTCTCTGAACTTCCACGCCTCTATATTCCTTGCTATTTGGTTTTCATATGCAAATGTAAGCAATTAAAAAAAGAAAATACTGGCTCACCAAGAAAAATTCTAGAGTTCCTTAATAAAAAACTGCAATTCTAGCAAATGGAGGACAAATACCAACTTACTGTATTTTTTCTTCACAACTTTGCTTAATTTTGTTGTTAATGGCCCTCTGTCTGGACATACAGCTCTTCTGCAAGATTAAGAAAAGATATAAAAGTTATTTCTGGGCATATTTAAGTTAAGAGTACACACATCAAACAAAATCAGGTCTTATTTTAAGGAATTTTTATTTTGCACGTGTAAGTAACTTCTGACCACCACTAAAACTGAATTTGCAGCATGTGTATCATCTTCCATATACTAAAAGCCACAGTGCTTCAAAAAGCTTACAGATGTAAAAAAAAAAAAACCCAAAAAAAAAGAAATCAATTTACACAATTTGTGTAAATCTGAATGCTTGATTTCATGGCAAGATATGAAAGGTATTATAACCTGCTTCCATAAATACTTTCAAGAATATCAAAGTCAATGGCGATTCAGAACAGTGAGGCATGAAGATCAATTTATCTTACTTATTTTCTATTAAGAGCTAAAAAAGGTAATTTACATCCAGTTATCTTTTCTGTAGCGAGTATGTTTCAAATTCAGTCTGGAGAACTCTGTATATATTGTATATTCCATTAAACACTGACTTCAGATTATCACAATTTAGTGAAATTTGTCTGTAATTCTGAGCTTCCTCTCATACAATGCAGCAAATGTGACAAGATAAAGTTTCTCAAAACAGGAACAGTATTTTCGCAGTTCCATCTCAAACCAACTAGAATAAAATCAGTTCTTGACTACAACTGTGTTTTATAGTAAAACAGGAACACTACCAATGTTTATGATAACATGCAAGGAAGGGGATGTCTGTTTAGATAACCAAAGAAAAAGCTCTATATTGTTACAATATGATCTATCCATAAAATCTGAATTCAAATTAGTAAGAAATTGCTTGAAAAATGCAAATTTCAGAGCAAGATGCAAGAAATATGCTGTTCCTTACTTCTCACTTGCTGTTGTAAGTATTCAAGTGGTAATTACATCAGCGTTAAAAGTAAAGCTAAACTGCCACTGACAGAAAAAAGTTTTTTAGAATAAACTTGATTTTTTAAAGATTTTTCTAGGGTGTACACTTTAAAACAGTTCTTATATTTTTATATTTATATAAAATATATTTGATATTTATATAGTTTTAATATTCCATTAGAACAATGGACAACCAACCTCATAAAGCTTCTCATTTTTGCATGGCTATATTTTCCTTTGCTGCAGGCACAGTTTTCCTCCTCTTCCTTCCTCCTCAGTTGTTTTTTAATCTGAACCTGTATTGAAAAATAAAGTCAATCCAATCTAGAATCTCAATACATACGGGCTTTAAATTTGTTCAGGCTCTTAAGGTCTACAGAGAAAATAAATTCAGAAGGCCTTGAAACTGTTTCAAAGAATTACTTTGATGTCACAGTTTGAAGATTTTATTTTTTTTCATTTGTTTTTCATGAAATGGAAAAACCCCCACCTTGATGTGTATATTGGCTATACCAAAGACACATACTAATTCCACAAGACCAAAAATCCCTGAACATTCAGACTGCCATGGCAAGTACCTCAAACCTACGCACTGTCTTCCACTGAGAATTTGGAAGCCACATTTTTTTTTAGACTAAATTGGTTGATCTGAATACACAAGGTTTAGCTTGGGAAAATGCTTGACTACCACTCAATTTCAAACACTTCCTCATAATTAAAAACACCTCATTTTCCTCCAGAGTAAAATAACTCAAGGATTTTATGTAACTTTCCCGCCCCCCATCCATCTTCAAAATTCTAAGCAAGCAATACAATTTTTACTACATACTATGAAGTTACCTCAATGGCTACACTGCAATTGTTTGTGTTAAGATATCTTGTATTTCCTCATTCTAGAATCTTGGCTTTACATGCAATTCCTCAAGCTATTAGCATCATAATTATGAACATCACACAGGAATAATGCCAGTCTCCTGTTAATGCCACTGCAAGTACTGACCACTGTGTCAGCATTTCTAATGGTACACATTCCACCTACCCCTACTGCTCCAGCGGCTGCTTTGCAGAGCAGGGCCCTTGTTCTCTGCCCACCTGTTTACACTGCAGTTCTACAAAGAAACTTTCAAACGGTATCACAATACAGCCTTCACACTCTTCCAAATGAAATCTTCAGTTTACCTAGTTTCAGCTACAACTTCCTTGATTCTTTAGAAATAAAGAAGGTAAAATATGCTAGCATAGTTTTCTATGAGAAGGAAGTATCTGTGGCTGGTCAGTGCGTTTCCTTTGCAGGTGACTACCTGGGCCTCTAGAAGCACAAGAAACCGATACTGGGAACCTGTTCTCTAAACATCACAAAATGCAAACCTGACAGCTTCAGAATTACTTTTAACCATAATTTCACCAAAGAATTTCAAAATTGGATACAGAATTATCAGCATCTTTCTACATACATTTTCAAGATCGTTTATCAGAATCAAGTTTTATTTTCCTATTTCATAAACTACTCTCCACAGCAGTATTATTCAGAAAAACTGAAAAAAAAAAATATCAGAAATTTACATTGAACAAAGCTTAACGTTAACTAATTCCTCTTGCCTTCATGTGTTTTTGTCTGTGAATTAAGAGGCTGTTAACACACAAGATTCACCTTAGCTAAAATAAAATAAAACGCAAGATTGCATGCTAATTGATATAACACTTGTTTACAAAATCTAGTTAAAACCCACCATACTTCTGTTCTTGGATTTATTAGGAACATTCAAAGATAGTATAAAGTAGCAATAGTAGCTTTATCATTATTATTATTATTACTGTAAACGCTTGCTTTGAAAAAATAATTAAGAATAGTTCCTAGCTTCAAATATGTAATAGAAGCATCAAAGCAACAATTATTTTGTTAGGAAAGATTAATGACCGCAGACATATGAATAAAAGGCTGCAGCATAACTTGGGCATTCCTACAACTTAAGTTATTTAAGAAAATAAGTCTGGAACTTACCTTTATCTGCTTTTCTAATGCATCAAGCCTGCATACTGCTTGAAATGGTCTGCGATCAATAGGACATGAAGCCTGTGTCTGAAAAATTATTTTTCTTGTTACAAAATCTGTAGTAAGTTAGGAGCAGTCTTCTATACTTATATTTGCTACTACAGTAGCTTACAGAAACACACAAAATTACAACTTGTCCACAATAAGAATGTAATTGCACACATTATCCACACATTCAGTATTTTGTTTCATGTAAGTAGATTTCTTCTTAGGGGAAAATCTAAAGGAAACAAGAATGTAACTCTGAAGTTGTGTTCAAACAAATAAAAGCATTTTGCATCACATTAGCTACCTTTTTTTAATCCCTGTTAGGTAACTGATTTTATACCAATATGAAAATGTTCTTTTCATTTCTTGTTCTTCTAATGTTTTATTTCTTAATGTTGTTCTCAACAAAAAGTGTGCTGGGTCATGCCCACAAAACTGGTAAGAACAACAGGAAACAGGGTAATACTTTCCTTCATCTTGCATATGTATTTGACTATACATTATTTTTTTTTGCAGCTAGCAGAGAGAACAGATTCCTATGTGTAAGACAACTACAGTTTTACAAATCACTTTGCAAGAAAATGGAATTGAAGATTATTTTATGCTCAGTTTGATGGAAATACAGATTTATTGTTTTTTCCCCAATCACCTAAATGCATTCTTACTGAGGCTGCACTAAGTCAGATAACATTTTATTGCTCTGTGCATGTGTGTTATCCACCATAGAAGAGGGAAACTTCAACTGAAGCTACACCCAACTGGATCATGTAGTGTTAACTTTCAGGGAAATCCCTATTAGATATTAATTTTTGCTGTTAGAGAACTATTTATTAGTTTTAATTCCAGATATGTGTTGGGGAGGGTGTTGGTGGGTTCTTTTGTTTGTTTGTTTTGGTTTTTTGTCATCCTTCCCCTCCCTCCCCTTCATTCCATTGGCCTTCACAGGCTCAGTTCAGAACCCTTCCAAAAGAAAGAAAAAAGCCCCCACACTCAGCCTCCAGTCCTAATTCATCCACAGAACAAGTAGATTAATTGTATGCCCTTCAGAGGCATGCAGTTTCTGCCCTTAAAAGAATATTAGGGTTTTACACTTTATATTTATGCAAGCAAGATGCAGTATTACAATCGCATAAGCAGCTATGAGAAACCTGCATATGAACTCTGCCCTGAAATTCAGTGTTGAACTTCATTCCTGTCTTTCTATTGGGGCTTTTAATTTTCCAGTTCATTCCATTCTTTTCTCAATTTCAAATAGTGCTCAACTTCTTTTTCACCTACGCAGCCCTCAAACCTTGAGGATTCAGGAAGCTTTTGATTTCAATTGAAGTAGACAGAACAGAAGTTAGATGATTAAAAAAAAAAAACAAACCACCCAACAAAACCAAAAAACCCCAGGCGTAGTTTCATGAACAAGTTGTTGAACAAGAACATACGCTAAAGCCATTACCTCTCCTTTTGATGCTCTGGTATTTTATCCTAACTAAAAAACTTCCCCCTGTTGGGGGATACCATTGTTCCCTCCGGTGTCAGGGGCTTGTTTAAGAAAAGCATATTGGGTAATTAAGCCAGTTCCCTAAGGACTCTGATTATGAAGAGTTTTTGTCCTGTAGTCAACGTAAAGTTAACTCACAGTAACATAGCAGTGTATTATTCAGCTGGGATATTTGATAGCATGCAGTGCACTCTAACTGCTGAATCAGCTGCAAGCTTCAAGGTAAATACTTTGATTCTTAGATATACCAGACTTTCAAAGATAGGTAGGAGCAAGTTAGTTTTCTTAGTAGTTTTCAGTCTCATTTCAGGATTCACCTTAGCTGAAAAGTAAGCTTTTCCAAGAATACAATCTGTTTCTATGTTACATTTACACATGAATATTAAGTTATGTTCCCAAGTCTAAGTCACAGTAAGTTATGTGTATTTATTGCAATGAAGTATCATAGAGTACTAGCAGCAATCCACATGACAAGCGTTTTTGCTCCACTAGAAAAGTATTCGCTCTTATATGTTCAGTTCTTCTGGACAAATGTTCAACAATTACATACAGTTATACATAGTAGCAGAAAAAGAGGAAAACATTCTGGAAGCATCAAAAGCTACCGTTAGGTTCAGGTATGTTCAGAAAAAGCAGATGCTCTTTCCACTCCTACTCAGTTGCTTTTCATAGCCCTAGCACTATCTGATAGTTTGTAACATATCTCAAGCAAAATTCCAGTAAGGACAGGACAGTCCAATGTGCACCCCCAGGCCCCCTAGCACACTACAGTTGTTGGGTAGCCTGAGGAAAGCTAGAGGTTACTTCATCTATATAACACTTTTGTCTAAACATGCATCAGCTCTCATCTGTCTGCTAACATACAAGACCAAGCCTTTCAAATGGAAATGGAAGAAAAAAAGTTTCCCCTGTTGCTTTTTCTAATGACAAGACTGAATTTGCGCTGATACAGAAAGGAGTAAGGGTAAAAAAACCTGACTACATTTTTACAAGAAGCAGTCACGAGGAGTGGTGGCCTTTCACCATCTCTCTCATTTTTGAGACTATGGTTCAGTAACAAAGAAGGTGTTGAGTCTTTAATCCAAGGCAAGTTAGCAGTTCCTCCCTTCTGAGGCTTCTGTTCAGGCAGCATCATAAGTAATAATGAATGTACACTGTCCTTTTTGGGGAAAAATATTTGAAACAAGAAAAAAAGCCGCTGAGGTGGGGTGAGTCCAAGCAGCAGCTATCAATTTTACTATGCACAAGGGAGGACTGTGTGGGACTGGTCACAACTTAGAAAGACCTTCTAAGTCTGCAGTATCTTCCTTTAACATAGCTGTTTATTTACATAGCTGCATGTTTACTACATGCAGAACACGTAGTATTTAATGTAATCATCAAAATCATTAGAACCTCACAGCGGGTATTTGTGACTTGCTTTGCTTTTGTTCCCAACAGTGCTTTTCTTGGAAAATCAGAGTAGTAGCTTAACACACTTCAAAATGTCTTAGATTGCTTTACTCTCCACAAGAAATTACACAGTTTTCACGTTAAAACTGGTAACTCTGCAGTGATTCATTCTTTCACCTATCCTGTAATATCCAGAGAAATCGCATCATAAAATATGTAAAGCATTCATTACACCTGCAACCCCTGAAAAGCTATCCATGAGCACGTGTGTTTGTTCTGAAGTTTTCCAAAGTATCATTTTATAGTACTTGGTTTTGACTATCCTCTAGAAAAATCTTGCTTTAGCTCCACAGGCATAACCTAGCGTTCAATATTCTTGCAACTGCTACAGCACCACATAACTGTGATCTCTGAACTCAAGGAGAACTTATCCCTTATTTTAACTGCATCACTTCAGGCAGCACTTGACCAAAGTGAGGTAGACAAAAGGCTGAAGAGGTTACTATACACCAGCTGGGAATTTTCAGGAAGCTATACAAATAGGTGCAATCTAACCCCAAAACATATTTGGCTGGTAAAATAACTAGATATTCCCATCTCATCAAGTTCCATATTATGAGGTTTCATAACAAGTAGTAACAAGGTAGGAGTATGGAATTAAAGTTGCTGCAGTAAACCCGTTCCTCTGCATTTTTTTTTCCTTCAAGTGGCCCATAATATAGTCTGTTCAACTACTGTACTGAAAAGCTAATCCAAAAAGAAACATGATCCTGCACTCTTTACTGCTTTTTTATTAGAGAAGCTGTTAAACAACAGAAAAAATACCAGATTCTCCTAACTAAATTCAGGCTTAAAGGTGAGGTTTAGACTTTAAAGTAACATTTTCCTGTACATTTCACTCCACCTAGTAATAATAGTACACTAAAAAGCCCACAGTTTTACCTTCAACTTCAGTGAAAAGGGAGACTGTAACACACACAGTAGGAAATACCTGTCCACAGTTTGATGAAAGAAGAGAAGGAAGCATGTAAAAACAGTCTACTTAAGAAAAGCAAGTACATGTAAAGTTTTTTGAGTTATGCTTCAGGAAAGCACTGTTTCTGATAAGAGATGTTGGGTTTTTGGGTTTTTTGAAATATCATTCATGGGTAGTAAAGACACAGAATGCATAAGAATAGAGATTCTAGTCTCAACACCTAATCAACAGACTACCTAGTCACAATTCCAAACAGCTATCTTCTCTCTACCTACATCGTGTAGTTGGCTACCCCTTAACTTCCAATCCAAAATTGCCATAAAGCACTGACAAGTTGTGTCATTGTACGTACTTTGACACTGTATTATTGGAAGAATTATAGTCAAATGCAAAATCACTCATGCAGACATTTACACTACATTTCAGTGGCGTGAACATTGGTAGGATGCTGCATGAATGTACTTGATAAATCACAGCATCACAAAATGGTTAAGGTTGGAAGGGACCTCTGGAGGTCATCTTGTCCAACTGCCCACCTTAAGCAGGGGAACATGTCAAGAACAACTGTATACCACAAACATGTAATTTGAAAAAAGGTATCTAAAGCCTAAATTTTCTGAAAGAATTTGAGTAATACAATTTTTCAGTGTAGCAGTTCTCAGATGCATTGTCTACATACACATTTCCTTGGATGCACTTGAACAAGAAGGTTTTTTTATTGTTGTTTTGGTTGTTAGGTTTAGTGTTTCTTTAAAAACACTGCATATTTGGTTCGTGATTGTAATCTTAATCTTGCCCACAGTGCTCTGTACCACAGATCACCATGGAGCTTGTTGAAACATAAGCCAATTCCTTCCTATATACTTTAGGACAAAAGAAATCCAGATCAGAAAGAATACACATTAAGAATTCCAGTTACCATACAGGTTAAGTCTCTACCCTCAGGAGACTACACATGTGCAGTACACTCTACATAATCAATGATCCAAACCTTATACTAGCACAAAGGAAATTACTATTCTAATAACAGCACATCTGCTAGAAATGTAACACAAGACAGCCCTTTGTGCCAACTGCTTAGCTTTAAGTCAACAACTGATACTACACAGGGCCCTGCCTGAATATGCCCCAATGCTCTGGAGAACTTACAGCTGAACATACTCCACTTTCAAACCCTCCAGATGAGGCAAAATGAATGAGGGAAACTAGGTGCAGAGACAAAGAGATACAAGCTTAGTAAGGGAGGGTCACTGAAATCAAGGTCTCTTCCACAATCATTGTGTTAATGCAGATAGCACACAACCTTTTCTTTAGCACTCCTCTCTCATGATGGTTTATAAGAGGAATTAATAGATAGAGCAAGGATAGAAGTCTTCAGTATATTTATTAGCAGTCTGAAGAACAGAGGGGAAGTTAAAAAGCCTAGAGTAAAGCAGAGTATATTTAATCTCTAATTTAAGATGGTTTTCTTCGAATAGAACACAAAAAAAGTAGACAATTTTCCTCTAGTGCATACAGGCAAGATACTACTGCTGCTAAAGCAGTTGTCTTAGCTGAAGTGATTTTGGCTACTTGCCATTGATACCTAGGTTGACTTCCCTTCACATAAGCTTTACTGAAATGCTTCAGAACTGATTATTATAAAATAGAACATACGTGCTTACCAACTGCAATACAAAATACAAGCATACCAGAAAAAAAAGGGTAAAAAATTTAGTTTTGACCCAACTAGTTTTAATCTACTAGTGGTATTACAGACAAGAGAAACACATAATATAATTATTTCCCTTCATGTAACACAACAGGACCAATGTTTGAAGACTATCGGGGGGGGGGGGGGGGTGTTGGGTGTTCTGTCTCTGGTCCCCCTGCCCCCCTTTTTTTGTACACGCAGTAACAGCCAAAGCTCCCTCTGTTATGTGGGCAGAATAATGTTATGATGTACATGTTCTTTATACTGAAAGCAACCCTTCATGTAACTCTATCCTTCATCACTCCCATTGAAAGGTGTGCCCAACAACCTCAGCTCTAGATCTAGTGCCTTTTACTTTTTATGGTCTTCCAACATAGCCTCACTGAAATAGAAAGTCTCAAGCTTGAGAGTCTCCATTCATACATTCCACAACGTTGGTTTACAGAAGCAGTTGACAGCTAGCACAGGGCGAGTGACATTTATGTTAATCTTCACATGTCTACTGAAAACAGTCCCCAACAGTCTGCCTGTGCAGTGGTGCCCAGCAGTTCTTGGGGGAGCACTGGTTAGCATGGCCAAAGGCATGCAAGTTGACAGTCTAGTAGTACAGGAGAGTTTAGTAGTGTAGGCAACTGAATTTAGTGCACAGCAGTGCTCTCAGATGCTGCAATTAATTACAGTAAACATAGGCAAAGAGAGCAGAACGATTTAAGGGACATTTAGAAGTTAATCCAAAGACTAGTTTCTTAGTAAGGATTCTGCTCTCCCCTGCATTTTCCTTTTAGGAGTTGGACACCTTTGAGGAAAAGGGAAAGAAAATACAGCGTGGATTCAACTGCAATGCTACTGAATTCTGAAACTAAATGCTCAGATTTAGCCATCAAGATCTGGTATTTTAGATGCTCTGTGGTAAATTTCCTATCCATTTTCAGCCCTTCAAGGAATGAACCGGAAGACACTTAAAACCAACCTTTTTATATAGCTTTTAAGTGCACTTTATCTATACTCTCCCTTAAAAACTGAGATCTTAAAAGTGTTATTGCTGGTGCTTCTAGACAGAAAACCTACAGGTACAACACACTTAATTGCAGTTGCAATGTTGAAACTCTCCTGTAGATAGAAGAGGGAGCAGAAGAGTAAACAAACTCTTACCATCTGCCTAAACTACCCCAGTTTTAATTAGAATATCAGTTACATATAGAAGTCAGAAACTCTCAGAAGAGCAATGATTATGTATAATTTGAAAACAAAAGTTTAAAGAAGTAGTTCCCATTATATTTTGAGGTCCAGATGCAACAGAGAAAGATAGAGGAAATATCCAACTTGAACACAGACTGCTGGCAAAGCTTTTAGGTGTATGGAGCACAACTGTAGATAAACAGAAGTGCACTTCCAGTAATGTGAACATTGGCTTATTTTTTTTTTTTTAAACTCAATCTTAATTCTGAATTTTGTTATTCTACAGCACTTAAACAGGAAAACAATGGTTTTTAAGCCAATTTATTTATACCTAAAATACTTGATCTTCAAACAGAATCCAGCAGCATATTTTTTGAAAAGCAAATTAATTTTTGTATCTTCATTATTCAGAGTGCCTTAAATTTGACTACTTGTCAATTACTTAGTTTTTGTTAGTTCTGATCAATCAAGAACTAGCAGAGAAAGCTAAACCTTATGCTATACTTCTGAAAAAAGAACAAAATCATTTATTTACTAAATATTAATAGCAGACAAAACCCACATGGCATCAGCATGCTTCAGATGGCCACGTGCTTATAGTATGTTTCTATCATTCCAAACTATAAAACCTCATCTGCTTCTTACAGCTGAAGCCTCTGAACATCTGTCAGGCAGTTTCAACACTTCCCCCCCCCCTTTACTTTTAATTAAAACTAATAGATTAGGCAATAGAGTTTCATGAACTCAACTGTCAAGTAGCCTCAGAAAAGGAAGACTGGCTGGTTTTACTCATCAGATGTCACTAATGGAAAGAAGCAGTAGAAGCCTTACTTAGCTTTAAAAACAACCCCCAACCATTTTTACAGCGTCACATCTACTTTACTTGTAAACTGTTAAGAGTAGAAGTTGCTTTTATTCTATTTGGATAGTACTTTGTGGTAAAAAAAAAATAATCTGACATGACAAGAAAAAAATGTCATTCATTTCCCTCTTTAAAACAAGAAAATTTCCCTTCCTCATTGGGCTTAAAAGCATCTGTTAGATAATGTGAACAAACTGAAATCTAGCAGCAAGCCTTCCATCTACTGTACTGCTTCCCTGTGCTTGTCACTATTTATTGCCTTTCAGCTGCCATTATAATAACTAGCTAAGGAAGTCAGGATAAAATTGTGGATGAGAGTTTCCTGTTCCCTTATAAATAAAAGCACTGCAATTAGTCATTTGCAGACCACAGTATCTGGCAAAAAGAGACTCAGTTTATTATTCGGTTTGTGAATCTAAAGCAAGTTTTACCTAACAACCTTTTTTAAATACTCTTAAGTTCATACAAAATCTTCTGAAGTGATTTATGTTACTGTCTGCCTTCAGTAATAAATAACACAAAAATTAAGGTTAAAAATATAGCAAGTAAAAAATAATATAAGCATATTGTATATATGTGCGTATATATATATACACACACACACTGTATATATTCATACATATAAGTTATACCAACCTTCTAAAGGATATACTGAAACCAAAATAATAATTTACTTCAAAAGAAAGTTATTACAGAGAAACTAAGCAGTGGTCTCTACTACAATGAGCAACCAATTTAGGTGCACAGAAGTAGGACAAAAAGCCAGCATCTCATTTCAGCACCCCTCCAATACAACATAAAGCAATTCTAATTTGGTGTTTTATATTGGCAATTGAAAAAGTTACAGGAAAGGTACAGATACCAAAGACTTAATGCAATGATTACAGCACGTATGTGAGGACGAAGGGATTAAATAGAACAAATTAACAACAATTTGTTCAACAAGTCATTTTTCTTTAAGGTTCCAGAACAATCTACAAAAGGATTGACATAGAACAAGTAATAGCCATAATTAAAATGAAAATTTTACATTCAGAATAGCACTGAACCATTTAGCTAAATTCTCTTTAGAGTTAGAAAACTAAGGTTTTATCAGACTCATTTTGTAGACAAACATAAAAACATATTGGTCCCAGCCCTGAGCTGACAGTATGACAAACAGCATAACAGATAACAAAATAAGCAATATCAAACAGTATTATGTACATGTCATAATCTTCCAAACAGCCAACACCATTTTCTTTCTGATCCGTAATCTCTAGTAACCATTACTAAGTCAGGATGTCTAGTGAAAGTAAACACAAAGTATGTTACTGCACTAAGGAGAAAATTTCCAATCATCTATTTATAAACTGGTCATTGAAATACTTCTGTGCAAAGCCAAAATGCGTAACTTTATTTTTCAGTGAAATCTGCCATATCTAATACGGATTTTTTTTAAAAAAAACCACACCCCTTGGTTCTTGGTCTTACCTCAGCCCATTTAAGAATACAAGTCATGCAGAAGGTATGACTGCAGTTTTCAGGAAAACCAATCTCTTGTTCTAGAAGGCAGTTCAGACAGATGGGGCATGTGTCACCATCGTATGATAAAGCAGAACAGGAACAGCTTTCTTCATTTTCTTCACCTGGTATTATTAACATTGACATTTAGAGGTTATGACAGTTTTTGAAACAAAGTCTTTCTAGATTTGAATAATAAGGCAGTAAGATACAATTTTCTGTAGTTAAAAGCAAGTTAATCAAGTTTCCATGTGTAATGCAGTCAAAACACTGGCCAGAGGAGTAGCTAAAAGAATGCATTTCAGGTGAAAAACACTACACAACGTATTTCATAGACTACTGTACCAATATTTGCCATTAAAACAAAGGCAAGTTAGCTTTAGTGCTATTTAAAGAAAGCATCACACACCATTTCCTGTTGGCCATGTAGTCATTTAGACATTGTTCTCCCAAGTCCTTCCTCCTCAGAGTTTTGTACTGTCTCCACAAAATAAATATAGAATGTGCTGGTTAATTTATGATCTTGTGTACACAGTCTACCTTCACTTCACTTTTCCAGTCTTAGGAATATTTTAATCTGAACATCCTCAAATATTTACCTTATCATGCTCTCAATTTTAGAAATTGTTTTCAGGGTATAAAAATGCAAGAACTTTTCTTCAAGGAATTCTACTCTAAATCAATTGGTTTTTTCTGAATAATAATTGACATCTCCATTTTTGTTCTGCTACTAGAAGTCAACAAGTAAAAAACAGAAGAGACAAGAGAGGATTTGGGGACTCCATAAGCCAAAGAGAAATGTTATGCTGAGATAGTGCTTATGTTTACACAAACCCTCTCAAAACAAGCAGCACACTGATTGAGAGCGCAAATGTAAAATCTGACCCTCACAACTTGAACCTGAATAATATACTTGCCTATTTTCATACACACAGACTTTACCTTCCATGCCTTCATGCTTCTGACCCTCAGTGTCTTGAATACAGTGCTTTCTGTTCTTCATCTTCTTACAAAATGCAAAGTCTGGAAGACATAGAAACAGTTTACACAACTTGTTTAGACTGCAATTTGAAAATAAAAATGACCGCTATGGATTTAATGAGTGCTCTCCAGTGCTCTTCATTTCATTAGGACTTTGTAGAGTAGAAACACCTGACATTAAGATTTAGATACAGGTAATGTACAATCTATTTGCAATTTATGAGCATTGTGAATGCTGTCTAGCAACTGACACTTCCAACTTGAAAATGTTTTTGTTCAATAAATGCAAAGTTTTTGCAGTGTTTTAAAACTACCAATGGTGCTTCTATTTTTAAAAGTTAAATGTACTGCTAAGTTTCTATGCAAACCACCCCACACAACACTGCAGTAATTAACATCTGCAGATTGCCCTTCACAAATCGTTGAAGCAACAAAATTAAACACACAAGCACCAGAAGAGTTAGTTGCTTTCCACACCCACCATCACAGTAGTAGTGGCAAGCGAGAAAAGTTACATTTTTACTTTTGCTTGCATTTCGCTTTTGTCATCCAATGAGAACCATGAGCACTCTGAAAAAAATGCGGGGAAAGTTATATCATCAAAACAAGGGACAGGTCACAAGCACAGGTGCAGTTGGAGTATCATGAATGGGAAGGGTGCACCTTTTAATTTTAACTGTTCTGTAAAGCAGCAGTATGAGTAAGAACAACAAAGAAAGAGAATATCCTTGTGATCCACATCAAATAGTTCGAAAGAATTTGATCTCGCATAAGAAACAGCAAGCGTATGTTCTTTGGAGACTGTCCTACTACGTACAGAATGAAACACACTTGAAAAAACCAAAATGTTATCTACACCAAGGACTGAATCTTCTGTGTTGCAAACTCCTGCAATCACAGTAAAGATGGTGTAAGCACCTAAAGCTCCAACCCAACAGCCCTAGAAGGACCAGCAGTTTTCTTCAGAACTATATAAAGCTTTAAAAATTATTTAAATGTACAAATTACAACTCCACAAGAGACTGAAGAAACCAGAAATTACCAAGACCTACTACTTAAGCATTCAAACCTGAAGCAAACTGACTGAGGCTTCAAACCCCTTACTCTTTAATGCCTTTGCTAGACAAAGCAGCACAACAGAGCTGAGAATGCCACAATCGCACTCCTCAACTAAACATACTCCTATTTCACCTACAAACGACACTAGCTTCCCTTTACCACCTGCACATCCAAGAGAGGGGAAAGACAGAATTTGCCTCCCAAAACTTTTCTTCTAATCAAGTCTTTATTGCTTGATCTTGGCAGCAGGAAGTGTTTTAATGATAATTTCTTTTTTTCTGAGAAAAGAAACACTGCCACAGATACCCATCACATAACATACTTCCCACTTTCTTAAGCAATCCAAGAAAGCAGGACTGATCTGTGAGTCTGGAACACAGACAGTTCATTAAAGAAATGGTCAAAACTGTGAAACTAATTAGAAATCTGTAAATAGAATTCTAAATGGCTTCAATGTTCCCATTAGAAATTACTTTTTAATTCCCCAAAAAGAACATGTGAATCAAGTCAACTGAGCGTGGCAAAAAGGGAAAGGAGAAGGTAACAAAAACGTAGTTATAAGGGAATTTTTTCCCTACACAGCTATCTTACCTTGATACAAAAAAATTACTTAAGAAGATATTATTAGGATAAATACTACCAACTGTAGAGCATTTACTAGCACTAATATTAATATGGACTGTGTTGCAGTGAATGCTCTAAGTTGTATTCAAGTTCTGTTAGGAAAACAACTACTGACCAGACCACCTGTTACCTTTTGCAGGCTAGGCAAGAAGAAACCTTCAACAAAAGCCAAAGTGCTACTTTAAGATCTAATGCTTTGAACAAGCAATATCTGCATCAAATTAGGACAGGTAAGACCACCAAAGCCACATTTGAACGTAAAATATGAGTGTGAGGTCTGTTGCTTTCATTCTGCTTTGCAAGAGGACTTAAACCTCAGCAATGATTTACAGAAGCAGAAAAATCCACAAACTGTGCCCAAACTTGTCTCAACCCTAGAAGTCCCAGTACACTTCATAGTTGAGATAGTTTAAAGACAAGATCAAAAATTCTATACTCTGCATCCATTCACAGAAGAGGTGTTAAATAGACACAATCTAGATATCAAATTGTAGCTTAAGCAGCAGCTGTAGAGTTGACGCTTATTATAACAGAGGTCTTGAGTTCACTAAGACAGATTGCAGAGAACCCACAGGAGCTCTTTAGATGTGTTTCTCCCCAGAAAAAGGTGACCTTTTCTCCATTGTACTCTTTCTAGACACAACAACATCCCTGAAATTCTTGCACAGTTACAGTAAAATAGAGATCCTAAAATTTTGACAGACTATCAGTAAATCCAAGATGTGCAGCAACTGGAAAACATTTACGTAGTGTTACATCACTCATCTCACAAACCTATTAAACAGATACTGAGTGCTGCTAACACATTTCACTTTGCACAGCACAACTTTTTGTCAGTTTGACACCATGCATTTTAGCTGAGTCTAAAGAGACACAGAGAAATTTAATATTACTGAACTATAAATATTTATAAACAAAAGACATCATCAAAATTTACATATTATTTAACAAATTAACTTTTGAAAGACTAATTTCTCCACTGCATTAAAAGGGGCATCACAAGCACTGGAATAGCTGAAGAGTTAACACTGAAGACTGTCATTACATTTATAAAATTAAAACAGAGTTAGGAAAAAAGAACACAGTGGTTTAGGAGAAGCAGACAGCACAGAAAACAGAACTTCTTTTTGTCCCAAAATGTGACATATTCCTTTAGATATTTTTAAGCTTCAAGAAGATTTGGAAGTATTTATCAGACTTTGCCATTCCAACTACATGCCATACAAGAAATCTGTAGTCTTGTCTGGGGAGAGACAGTGAAAGAAGCGAGAATTATTTTTTTTTTGTCATTCTCACAGTTACCAAATCGTATCAGCTCTCATGAATACCATATTATCTCCATATCCATGACTAATCATGTCTGATTGGGCAAATATATATTTGAATGCTAATATCCAAAGAGTACTTCTACCAGATTCCAGTGACTCATGACCAATAAGCTTTAGTCATCATCATTTAGTTGTCAATGTGAAATATTAGAAAATACCTCAAGACACACACATGCAAGGCACTTGACAAGACAGCAACAAGCACTATACTATGCTAATACTGCTAAAAACAAAATCAATCCCCCTCCCAACTCTATAGATAAAATACTTTCTGAGAATGCCTAAAGACAGCATAGCACTGCAGCCAAGATGGTACTTTTCTAGTGCTTCTAAGTTTTCAATGGAATGACTTTGTAAAGATAAATACTTCATTTAATTTCATTTTTGAGATAAAGGCAAGAATAGTTTATTAGATGGAAAAGAGTGAACAAGGACATTACCACAAGTACACACCACCACTCCACCCCCCCATTATTTTTAAATGAGTTACATTTAAGTTTCTAGGTTTTTCTTCAAAGGAAATTCCTGTTCTTGTCTTCATAGGAGGCAGATGCCAAAGATATCTGCCAGCAAACGTGCTTAATCAGAGTTAACTGTAGAACATGGGAATAGACTTGTCACTGTCTGAGAAACATAATTTCATGATGTACTTAAGCAATTCCGTAAAGCAGACTTACACACTAAACAACTTTCTATACCACAAAAATAAAAGTATGATTTACCTTTTATATTAACACAAACTACTTCATACAATTCATAACCTAAAAATACAGATGTATTTCAACACTAATTCATTGTGTATGCAGAAAGAAAAAACTTGGTCTGTTCAAAGTCATGCTACTGAATTTCTTACTAAACTAAAATTTACTACATTAAAACCTTAAAATCAAATAAGCACAGAAAAATCATAGGATGAAAATTTATAGTAGCTTAATTACAAGTGACACATGAAATTAGCACATGCCTCCTTTTTTACTAACTACAAGACAAAGTCTTTACAAGCATTCCTTATGGCCTGTAAAAAAAATGCACCAGCTGAATACATTTTGTCCAATACAGCAATGGTCTAGACACCTGTCTGCACAGAAGTAGACTTGTTCAATTGTAAAGGGAAAATCAAGAACACAGGCAACAAGATCTCCAGTAAGCAAGTGCAGAAGTTTGTCCAAGACTGGCTTATTCTTGTTCCCTTACTGGACTTAAATTAACCTTTCAACTTCTTAAGATACATGTTGCATCAATACTCACAGAACAGTCAAAATAAGTCACTACTGTTTCTATTAAAAGCATTTTCTTTCAAAAAGGATTTGTGGCACTTTTAGCTGTGTTTTGATTTCTTTACTAAGTTAAGAAACGATCAGTTTCAAATATGAAACAACAGTCAGCCATACATTTAGCGTAGTTTGTTTGTTTAATAAAACAATAACAACACTTTTTAGTCCTATCAAAATTTTGGGCAGCAGTAAGCAGGACTATTTTGTTCTATGCATTTTGATGCTCTTTAAGAAACCTCTGAAGAAGGTTTAAGACTCTCCCTTAGCAAGCATGTTTTTAAGGAAAACAGATATCAATAATTAGCCACATTTACAAAAACGGAGATTTTTTTTTCAGTAATTAATGGCAAAACACTGAGTCCCCTGGAGTTACCCATATGGATTCACTATAACCTCTGACCACGACTGCACAAATGTCCAGCTACTGATAAAAATTTTGAAAACCTCTGCCAGATGTCCTGTGCCATCTTGGAGATGGGCTGAGGAAATACTTAGCATTTCCAATGGCAGCTGAACATCCAAAAAGCTTTTGACCTACTTGTATCACTAAGCCTAATGAAACACATTAAGAAAAGAAAAAACCCCAAACACTAGCGGGTATTTCCAAAAGTACATCAAGAACCTTCACAGTTGTTCTTATTTTCAAAAACTTTTAACTTGTCCCAAGAGCCTGGAAGGTTGACTTGTTTCAAGTGACAATTCAGTGATGATGTTTGCCCTCCAATAAATGAGGGCTAAACTGAGGATCTGGAAGCACTTACCCTGGATTTGCTCCTTTATGTAGTAAAATCTCATGGCCCAGAACATTAGTGAGAATAGAACCAAAAGGCAGACTCAAAAGAGGGCTTTTAAAGAGGATCTTTACTCTTTGTACACTCAAATTACACCTTGTCTGCATTGCCAAATGGAATGCCATAGAACCAACAAAGATTAAGAGAAAGAAAAGAGACCGGTGCTATGCTTTGGGGAATAGAAAGAGAAACCTTTTTTCTATAGGTGGTTTAAGCCTATTCATGTAGATTCAGTGACTTGGAAAGAATCAGTGCTATTCAGGCAAGGAGACACTGCTGATTTAAAGACTTTTTCCAGACCCTCTAAGGATGCAATTACCAAGAGAGCTAATCTAATCTAACAGCCTGCTGCCACCAAAAGCAGCAGCTCTGTTTCTCACCACTAGTAATGGTCAGCAGACTCAGCTAAAACCCACACATGTGGCAATGAAATTGCAAGTGACAGAATGGGGGAAGGAAGACATAAAACGGGATTGCCCCTTTTGGCAGTGGCAAGGTGCTAGAATAGCTAACTAAGACTTTGTTGTCAAACTGCCCCCCTTCAAGGACATAGCAGTACCTAGGTTACCTACCAAGTCCATGAAAATGCAAAGTAAAACCACAGGAGAAAACTGTCAAAAGCCAAATGACTAGAATTGTACTATTCTAAACAGTACACTGCCCCTTCTGCCAACCTTCCCCTTCCCTACACAAAAGAAAAAAACCCCTCCAAAACAATACTGTGGATATCCCCCTCAAGGTTTTTTTCCACAGCAAGATGCTGACAAGCACACTTACGTTGCAGATGCTGTGGCTACAGCTATGTCCCTGCTACATCCAATACTTTAGTTTTTGTGGCCACCTCAACAATAACAAACTGAACAGCAGTTGCAGACACTCCAACACTTATGTCCAGCCAGCACTCACACAAGCATACAGGACAACGTCGTAACTGCCTCCTATGTGAGGAAAGCATGCACAACTCAATGGAATTGTGCAAACACAGCTTGAGGAACCACAGCAGTGGCTCAGATGCAGCAATTATGGTCTACTAACCTGTCTGACCATACAAAGAGCCAGTAGTTCAAGGAAGATTTAGAAACTTACAGTGGACACACACACAAGGTAATCAATTTCCTTCCTGTATAAAGCTTATAATCGTAAATGACTCAAAACCTGCCATACAAACCTTTTCATGTGAAGTCAAGGGAGTAGGCAGTGTTCCTCACTGTAGTTTACCAAAAGAGCACTTGCAAGACACGGGCAAAACATCGGGGCAGTAAGAAAGATGTTATTTTGCAAGACCTCACATATCATATTATAAACTGTGGAGGAGACATCATCTCTTTTACAGGATGTTACGTGTTGAAGTGCTGTTACAAATCAGATTGAACTCTGGTCTAGCATTTAAAACATTTCCATTTACTAGACAGTATAAGAAGGTAGACAATGTCAGCAGTACCACTGCATAGCCAGTAGTTCAAGGAAGATTTAGAAACTTACAGTGGACACACACACAAGGTAATCAATTTCCTTCCTGTATAAAGCTTATAATCGTAAATGACTCAAAACCTGCCATACAAACCTTTTCATGTGAAGTCAAGGGAGTAGGCAGTGTTCCTCACTGTAGTTTAACAAAAGAGCACTTGCAAGACACGGGCAAAACATCGGGGCAGTAAGAAAGATGTTATTTTGCAAGACCTCACATATCATATTATAAACTGTGGAGGAGACATCATCTCTTTTACAGGATGTTACGTGTTGAAGTGCTGTTACAAATCAGATTGAACTCTGGTCTAGCATTTAAAACATTTCCATTTACTAGACAGTATAAGAAGGTAGACAATGTCAGCAGTACCACTGCATGTACCCATACCGTAACAAGTCAGGCTGATCCAGAAGTTTCTTTAGTGTTTTACAGTTATTAACATAGCTGAAGAACACTTTATTCATCATCGTTACTCAGACACGTAAGGGTGAATAACCATGTTCTAGCTCTACTTAGAAAAGTCACTATCCAAAAAACTTAGCCAAAAGAAACTCAAAACCCAACAGATTTATGCATGTGAGAGACTGAAGACAGTAACAAAGTTCGCATCACCAACAGGTATCTATTAAGGAACCTCCCACCTCTGTACTGGGAAACTCGTGCGAGGGACAAGCATCCCTACACGTCAGAATCCTAGTCATGCAGCTGGCCCCCTGATCTACCAGCCTTCAAGGTCCTTTCCTTCCCAAAGTAACCAGTTGTCATTGGTTTTTAGTAAAGTAGTAGTAAGAAAACTAATGATGTAGTTTACAGAAGAACCATTAGCACTGGAAAGCAACCAGTAACAAAACAGCAAACTCAAAAATCTTGTGCTAAAATTCAACTGATAAAGCTATCACAGTCTGCAGCAAAATTCCAAATCCTGTCCCAAGAAAACATCCAAAAGCGAGTCATTTTATCAGTCTTTAGTAGTAGATAACTTAAGACAACACAAAGCACCAAGGTTTGTGAAACACTGTTATATGGCCCCTCCTCCCTCGCAAAGGTGACACACGTGCAAGGGCCAATTTGCTCATCAGAATCAGGAGCGTCCACATAACTACTGGGATAATCCACAGAAAGACTGATACTTCCACAAGCCATAAAAGGTATGATGTTTGGCCAAAATAGTTAAAGCATCACAGGGATATTAATTCTCTTTGTCAAAAACACACTGAAGAAAGTTTCCCTGCATATATCAGTTCTCACCATGCTATCACACCAGGCTGAGCCCTGTTTTCTGAGAAAGCTCACGAAGAGGCGAAGGAAAGCTGATTACAAGCTTGCACAGCAGCTAGTAGCTTTTAGACATGACAAATTTGAATTCGTTGCTGAACTAGTTACCTTACTGGCACTGATGGGTAATTACCTACAGAAGGCCAATTTCATTTCTCATCTTTCTGCACTGTCAACCACAAAACACTTTGTTACACTAGAATAGGTGGCAAAAGTTTAGGATGTCTCCTGAACTCATTTTAAGGGCTCATCAGACCACATGACATTACATGCCACAGTAGAGCAAAATTAGCGAAATGACAGCTCTATACTATCAATACATTCAGGGTAACCACTGACAACCAAGATGGTCCAGTGCTTTGGCAAATTCAGTTTGAAGACTGAGAACCAGGTGAAACTAAACTTGCTAGTCACCAAGGGGGGGGAAAAAAAAAAAGCACTTTTCAGAGTTCATTGTCACAGTGCAGTCTCATTTGATTCAAAGTATATATTCACAGCTGATCAATCTAACCTGTAATTTAAAGTTATGCTTGCCTTCTTACCGGCTCTTTAGTGACATTTCTCAGATATCTGAGAAAACCCCTTTCTTCTCTGCCACAGGACAAACTAGGTTACTCAAGCTTCTGTCAGCTCTTGACAATGAGAAAGCACTGAAGACAAAGCCACATAGTTTCCCTGCACACTGAAGTAAGGTAATTTTGTAGAGTGGCTTCTCAGTAAAGCTGCCACTCGTAACACTGCTTTCCAAAGTGTTCTGAATTATATGAGTCAATCCTAGACCTATTCTTTACAGAAGTATAGTGGGGTTCATGATAGCCATAAGCAGGAACACTTATTGGAGCCATGGTTAACTCCCGCAGGAAAAATCAGCTTCATTTATACAGAAGACAGGGTGAATAGAACCTTCTAAAGACTGACACAAGGTGATGAAATGTATATTCACAGAAATTAAGAAACCACCCTATTTTGCTTTCCAGAACCAGTATTTTCAATAGAAGGCAATATGCACTGTGCTGCTGTTTCACGTATGCATGTGTTCGATAAGAATCCCAACAGAAGCAGCACTATACTACAACCACCCCCGCAGGGAGAACATGCATGTATGCCAGAGGCTGTCATGTCATTTCATACACTGCTGATAAAACACTGAAGTACCGTAGTGATTAACATATTACAAAGAAATATGGAACAGAAAACAATGTACATAACACTCTCACAAAATGTGTAATTCAGCACTTACTTGTTTCTTCTAAGTAGTCTGTGACTAAACTGGGTGAAATTGAGATTTACAAATAACAGGAACTAATTAGGGATTAGGTACTATTGTCGTGGTGCACATGGTTCAAGCAACTAAATTAAATCAGCATAAACGCATGACCTTGCCTTCCGCTGCTGAGGGTCCTTAGTCACATGCATACTTTTGCAGCTGGAAGGGATAGCATTACATACCTAAGTCAGCAAAAATGGCTCAGCCATTTCCAAGAACAGTTTTTTAAAAACAAACATACTTTTTTTCTAGCCACTTGGATGCACTAGTATTTTCATGCTCTCCACCAAAGAGCAGATATTTGGCAGTGGGTCACTGTGATCTAGAACACGCTTTCCACACAAGCAACCCTTTCAAATCTAGCCATCACAGATCTGGGAAAAGTTTGCATTTGCTCAAGAAATCTTTGCTAGACATTGCATTTATTCCGCCCCCCCCCCCCCAACTGGATCTGTGCTTAGCATACACTAATAATTTGAAGTTTCTATCCCACTGCTACACTATACATGCAACATTCCCACAAGATGAATGAGCATACTTCAGCCAGTGCTATGGCAACACAGCAGGACTTGTTGCAATCATTTCTCTGATGCTAAAGAAATCAGGAAGACCATCTTTATTTTCCTGAACATGTCCAAATAGCTGGACTTAATACCAGCGATGCAGGAGCTGAACCAAAAGACCTTGCAAAGACAGAAGTGGAAAAGCCAAGCCCTTTTAACAGAGGAAGGAAAAATGACGGACAAAACTGATGAAGCAAAACTGAACTCAAATGAAAAGCTCAGGGGCACTAGCAATGGCAAGAAGCACAGTTTAAGATGCAAAAAATTAATGGGGCAACAAAACTAGAGTGGTAGGTGATTAGAAAGCTATATTGAGCCAAAGAAGAAAGGGCTGAATCCAGCAAAGGAAGAAATAGCATACCATTGTCCGATTACAAACTACCACTATTTTTTTCTTTCACATACATCATGGTAGTGTTATTTCACAGTTTCTAAATGTTGAAGCCCTACAAACTGAAGGGCATCCCTCTGACAAAATTTATGTAATGTATAGGCTTCCCTATAATTTTATGGATTTACTTAAATGGAAAAAAATGCACTACAGAAGATTGCATAGAACTATACACACATGCTTGATAAAAATATACAGAATTTAAGCCCTCTATTAAAAGCATGCTGTTCATTTTGAGCATCAAGAGTTTAGCGATATGACAAGTTTTTTCAATATTAAAAAGGTTTCCACAAAAAGTAATTTCAGCTTACATGTAAAATAGACAGCGACTCAAAAACAAACAAAAAAAAGAAAATAACATAGCCATTTAAAAGTACATTTCGTCTCTCTGAGGCATATACTTGTAAATAAGCACTAGATAAAAGCTACAGTGTCAAAAATGTGGTCCTCAAGTTCCTTTTGACTGTGAATAACAGTATTTTATAAGCTCAGGTCAAAGACCTAGACTAACTTCTTACAAATCTTGGACAAAAAGAAATGCTTGTGTTTTTGGAAAATGGTAGAAACATAGAGAGTTTGCAAAGGCTTTATGACAACTGAAATAATTTTAAGTGCAACTGTATTGTGCACAAAATCTACAATATCTGTAGGATAGCACTGCATTACAGGACACTGCAGTAGTAGTAGACAGATAGGGAGTAAACATTTCAGTTACTGTTGATTTTGCTTTCACAGCTCTTACTCAGTGATAACTTTCAAGATAGCTAAAATAAAGCTGGAAAAACATGGCCAGGAACAGAAGACAGATATGTGAGAAGGTTTCCTTAACACCAACAGCAATACACAAAAGGTAACAGAAGCTATTAATCATGCAAGAGGGAAAAGCCAGATCTGAGCTTGCAAATACAATCTGAACTCCTTCACCTTTCCTTTAAACTTTATGAAGATAGCCTACTAATAGAAAAACATGCCAATCACCATTTTGGGTTACTTTCACCATATAGATGACATGAAGAAATCACCTACAGAAAACCAGTACTTTACTGTAAATTCTTAAGCAACCAACCTGGTTTTTGTGATAACTGATTATTTCATTGCAAAGCTTCAAGGACTTAACCTCCCACATCAACAATACTATAAGCTCCTTACAGTGATGAACCCCATTCTCTTGTAAAGTTTCTTGCCAGTATAACAACCACAGAATAAGCACTAGTACCAACTAACTTATCCAAGAGTCACATAAAGGTGCCCTTCTTGCTTGTGCTGATGAAATTACATCTAAAAACCACAACTGCATAGGTTTAGGAAGAAGAATATACTTTACCTTCATTGTTACAGGTATCTTTATTTGGTAATGTTTCTAAAACAAAACTCCAATGAGCTAAAGATAGTCCTAACAGGCTACTTTTCTTCAACTGTTTCACGGAACTACCGTGACTTTTCGTTACACCTATCTATCCACAGAGGGCACTACCTTTTACATCACAAGTAACAAACTAAGAATGTTTAAAAAAAGCAAAACTGCACTAAGAAGTGTGTATTCAGTGGCTGTATAGAAAGCAAAGAAGAATTTCGTTGTGCCTGCAATATCCAGAATTGCTGAAGTAATTTGCTGTGGGTATGAGCAGTCCAATTAAGACAGCCCATCTACCTCCAGATTCTACCTTAAAGCTCAAGTTTTGAGTATCAGTAGAGCTCAGTTTCATATAAGGGTCTCCACCTCTCCTGTGGCAACCAAGAAAGGTTAGAAGTCTTCACTGCTGCAGTTTTGGCCTGTGTTGCGATCTAAAGGTATGAACATACATAAAATTTCTATCAGACACTGATCTAATGGAATTTCATATTCCTTATTACTGCTGGCAGTCAAACAAAAGCCAGATAGTAAGCAGAGAGACAACAAATGTTAACTCACTTGATGTTTCCAAGCAATTTAATACTAGCTTGGAAAAGTTCCAAACATCATTAAATGCATCACTCAGGTTTACTCACAGATAGTACCTTTGAAGGCAGAGCAGAGTTAAGCAGTACTTACAGACACAATAAAAGAGGAACAAAGATTGCATTTTAATGGGAGTTCACCAATCCTTAAATAAAAACTGCATTAAGACAAACACTATTATTAGTGTTTATTAGAAAAAGTGATCAGATACTGCAATTTACCATGGTATTAGGCCTTAGAAAACTTCTGGAAGACATACTTCTTCTTCCCAATTCTCTTTACATATTTATTTATTTATTTTAATATTTATACACACAGACATACATGTGAAATCTGAAATAACCTCAGGAAGTTAAGATGAAATACCACAGGCCACAGAACCATAATATTAAAATGTTACTTTTTTCATATTTGCTGCGATGGAGTATTTTTGAGTTATTAAAATTTTATGTTCTTATGGAGAAAAAAAAAGTAATGCTACTTTTTCCATCAAGACAATTTGTGAGACAGCATTAATTGTTTAAAAAATGAATGGGTAAAAATTTTCATTTAGCACAACATACACAAATGTAAGGCACAGATGTACATATGCCTGCAGGGGTGTGTGCATGTGAATGTATTTGTTACCTAAATAAATGCATGCTATACAAAGTTTATTTCAATCTCGCCTACTTATACATAATTACATGCAGTACTTTGACCATCCTTTACCAAGTCAGTTAACAATTTCCCCAGCCTAGAAGTGACAACTTCCATATTTGGTTAAATTTAAGTTGTTTCTCCAACTAGAAGTCTTAATGAAAGCGATCTGATATGCTGTAAAAATAAGATGCAGGAAAGCTAAATGTTTCTAGAAGTAAGAGGCAACTTCCTTAGCTTTTTTTTTTCTTATTTTTTTTTCTTTCTAATTCCTGAGAGACAAAAACTACTTGTTGAAGCTGGTGTGGACCAGTGAAGTACAAATTGTACACATTCAACCTCCGGGACCCTTTCCAACGCAGTCACCATACCTTTGGCGCTCCACCAGACCCACATACAGAGGCGACTGACAACTGTTCAGGACAGCAGAGCCGCTGCTTTAGGGAACAGAAGGGCAGACACACATTCACCTTCCATCTTCCAGCAACTACAGTCCTCCATTTGTTATTTCCTAACTGCAGCTAACTTCCTACACAAGAGAATCATCCTACTCAAGTGTTTCAGGGTGCCGAAACTATGCACCTTTCAAACCCAAACCAGAAATGTTCACAGCTTTCTTCTTGCACACTGTGCTCATATCCTCAACTGTTGGGTAAAAAGAGATCAAACAAGTAGGGAAGAGAAGATACAGTGTCACTGCACTCATATCCTCACAGATCAAGGTCACTGCACTTCAGGGGAAGGTGGACTAGTACATACAGATGAAACAAAATGTGCCTACACTGCTGAAAAGCCATGAACTAGCCCTAGTTTCAAAGCACTAAAGCACGTGCTTTTTTTAGCACTTGCAAGAAAAGGCAAAAAAACTGGGAAAAGATGAGATTTATAAAATCTACTTCAACTTTAAATGCTTTCAGAATTCATTCAGACAGACTGATAACCTTGGTTGGCAGCACCAAATAATCAGTTCAGCTATCAAGAGTAACAAGAACATGCAGTCCAGTTCCTGCTAACTGGAAGGACATTTTTTCTCCCTCACCTTAAGACTGCTGGCAAAGAAAATCCCAATACTGAACAGCAGACAGACAGACAGGCTTCAAAAATTTTGGTGTAGGTATGGCAAGTCAGTCCATCAAACTTCTTCTAGCAGCGTACTTTCCCCCCGTCAATATCATATATGTTTAAATATAGCATTAATTGAAATAAAAACTACCCTATAATTACCCACTAAAGCCAACTTTAAATAACTTAAGTTTTTGCACAGGTTTCTTAGCATTCAGGACAGTGGAAAACTGAGAAGATTCTGCAAAGAATCCCTGCAACAGGGAAAAAAAAACAAACAAAAGAACAACAAATGTTTGTAACCAGAACAAAACCATCATGTACCATGAGCAGAATCATCCACAAGTTTTATAAAACCAGAGGCTAGAAGTCATACATCAACTGCATCAAACTACATTCAGTTGAGTGTACAAAAAAGCTCTTTATCATCTGGATGTTTCAAAAGCGACAGCTGTATAACTGGAGAGTAAGATAAACTTACATCTCCTTGCTGAGTCAAACTTAACCTTCACATACCATAAGCACTAAAAATTCATGATGAAAAAACTCACCAAATTCCTGGAGAAGTGTTCCCAGTGTTAATCTGAATACGAGATAAACTAGTGAACTCAGTTTACTGCTATTAAAGAAGCTCTGAAAAACACTCACTTTCAAGACCATTATCCACATACACCCCGCCTGCCACAAAGCTGTGGTCTATTCTGGCTATTCACAAGCAGACTTTAAGGCAAGTGGGATATGAAAGAAAATGGATGTAATTCTTATTTGGGCCATTTACCACTGTGGAAACTGACATATCGTCAAACTTAAACTACTGAAAAGGAAGCTGCAAAAGATTTAAAATTGTAACCAAAAGCCTAATTAATGCCCGCCTCTGCCTCCTCCTCTCCATTCCCCCCCCCTTCAAGGAGGACAACAAACATTGTATTCCTAGAAATTCTAAAGGGAACATTTGAAAAAGTACATGGGATCATTTCCAAGTCTTTTCCAAGTGACTGAAGAGGATGCTATCCAATTTTTTAAATCGTGTGAACCTCTAAATACAACTTTCAAATTAAAAAGACATGGATTACCATGTATAATCAACCAAATAATAGCAAATTTTTGTCACCCTGTCATTTCATTTAAGAAGCTTAATATTTATTTCTGTTAAGATCGAAAGAAACCATGACAAAACGACTAAAGACTTCCCCCATTCTTCTCTCGTGTAAGAGTCTGAATACCCGCACAGTAACACTCTTAATTAGATTGCATTTCATACCATGATCCACTGAAAGAAAATTAAAACCCCCCAACAGGTTAGCGATATATAAACATAACATCAGACACTAAGTTAGCTAGATCTCCCTTTAAGACTACCAAAGCTATAAAATTACAATCTTAAAATAGCTGTTCAATAATCAAGGACGTTCCAACCTAATTATTATTTAGATATTAACAGCCTTAACTGTCTCTCGACATTTTAAACACGATTCTTTGCCAACAGTACCTAGTTACTGATACTAAACAGACAGCGACTACCTGGCCTTTCTCTCCGTTATCTCATTCTTTGTAAAAATTTAAAATTAAATAGCAGTCTAAAATTAAAACATTGTGAGAGGAAGGGGACCAATTTCAGTCCTACCAAAACTGTTTTGCTTTAAAGTCATAAACGTGAAGATAGGTTGTCAAAGATGAGTTACATTTGGGGCTCAGGCTAATAATACACTTTTAAGACTCACCAAAGGGAAAAAAAAATAAATGGGACACAATGTACTCTAAAAGACAAGAAGAATTAGAAAGTCTCTCACTAGCTTGATAACCGTACCCCTTCCAGGCTCCAACATTACTATGCGTAACTTCACTGACGTTTAAGCCAGTCGCGACTCCACAACAGCACAAAACCAGAGCTGGGCTTTAAGCTGAGCCCCTCCGTGCGACTTACTCCACAACTGCCAAGTCTTCCAGCAACTCCTGCCGCTCCAAGCCGCTCCTCCAGCAAACGCTGCCGGCACGTACAGCCCCGGGGCGGGCAGGGGCAGAGGGACGGCCGCGCCGCCCCGGGCCGGGATCTTTGTTCAGGCCAGCGCCGCGGCCCCCGCTCACGGATCACCGGGCAGCGCTGCCGCTCCGCCGGGCGCGCCCTCACAAAAGCTGCCGGCGCGGAGGGGCCGGCGGTCTCCAGGGAACGGCGGCTCACGCCGCCCGCCCCCCTTTGTTTCCCCTATCGCCCCGGGAGACGAGGCGGGCGGTCGCGAGCCACCCCCCCCCCCCGCACCCCGCACCGGCCTGTCACGGCCGCCGAGCGCCAGCACCGGGCCGGGCCGGTCTCCCGGCCGGCGCCACGACGCGGGCGGCGAGAGAAGGGGAGGTCCGGAGGGGGGGGAACCCGAGGCCGGAGCCGGCAGCAAACCCCGCCCTCTGCCCGGCGGAGCGGAGGGAGGCAGGGACTCCGGCGGGCTGCGAGCGGAGGCGAAGGCCCCAGCCCGAGCGGGACGGCAGCACCGCCCGCCCGCCCGCCCCCCCCTCCCTCCGCCCGTCCCCTCTCCCTCCGCCCGTCCCCTCTCCCTCCGTCCGTCCCCTCTCCCTCCGTCCGTCCCTCCCGCCGGGCCCCCAGCCCCGGCCCGCGGCGGGCACGGCCCCGAGCACTTCCCCAGCCACACGGGAACTCCCAGGGGGGGCGCCCGCCGCCCCGCCATCCCCAGCTCCCGCCGCCCCCTCTCACCTGGCGCCGCGGCGTCCCCTCACACGGTCGCTGCTCCGCGGCCACTCGCACGAAACGCAGGCTCCGTTTCCCTCCGGCTCCCCGCGCCTCCCTCTGCCGCCTCGGGGCTTCCGGGAGCGGCGCCCGCCGCCCCGCTGCGGCCGAGTAGCGTCCGCCCGGGCGGGAGGCGCGGCGAGAGGGCGGGCTCGGCTGGGCTTGGTGGGGCCCCGCTCAGCGGCCGCCGGGCCACATGTCCGTGCGCCGCCGGGGGTGCGCAGCGCCGCCGGGGGCCGCTGGGGGGCGCTGCTCTGCCGCCTTCCGCCGCGGAGGGGCTGAGGGGCGGTGGCGTGGCAGCGAGCGGGCGGTGCAACCCTCCAGCGAGACGCCTCCAAACCGCCCCGCGCCGCCGCCGGGAGCATTGTGGGATAGGTCCTCCGGTGCCGCCTTGAAGGGGGGAGGGGCGGGAGGTCACGAGAGGGCGGGGGAGGCGGGAAGGGGAGGGCACGTGACCAGCTGCCGTGGACGGTCGGCGAGGAGCCAATGGGATGAGGGCGGGCGGGCACGCGGGGCGGGGCGGGGCCGCGCGTCGCGGGCGGGGGCGCCCCCTGGTGGCGGCGCGGCGGCAGGGCGCGGTCGAGGGGGGGCGCGGGCAGTGACGTCATGTGGCCGCGACGCGGGGCGCCTGGCGTGCCGACTTTTTTTTTTTTTTTTCTTTTCTTCCCAATTATTTTAATAAAATCAGACCAAGGGCGCTTTGGGCGGGGCCCCGTGGCCGCAGCAGCGCGATCCGCCTGAGCAGGCGGCGAGGGCCGGTGAGCCGGCCTAGGCCCAGCCCGGGCCCGCTGACCGCTGCCGGGGCCGTGGGGGCCGTGGGTCAGGAGGCCGGGGCAGGCCGGGCCCTGGCAGCCGCCGCTGCCGGGGCCCTGAGCTCGCAGGGCGGCGTGGGGCTCTCAGCTGCGTGCCGCTGTAGGGGTTCCTGGTACCGACCCTGCGGGTATGCGGCGCTGTGCAGGGCTTGCGGGGGCAGCCTGGGACCTGGCCCGTGCCCCTCGGCTGTGTGGAACCAGACAAGCACCTGAAGAGCCCTTCCAGATGCTGCTGGGGTCAGTGGCCATTGGTGCTGGCTGGCACGCCACAGAAGTAGCGAGATTTAATCCATATCTGTTTGTATAGCCATTTTTTTCAAAGCAGTTTGCCATATTGTCACACATTCTCACCACAGCAAACAGAAAAGTTCAGTGCAGCAGGTTGTTGCACACAGGCCTGTCACGCCACTGCCGGACTCTGTGAGTCTGCCCATAGCTGGCACACACAGGCTCAGGGCAGCAGGGAGCTGGGGGGAGCCAGGGAACACCAAAACCCTCAGCTGAACCCCCAGGGCAAGGCACCTGCCATACCAACAACCGACGGGGAAGGGGAACCAGTTACCCCAAATACACAGGCCTGGTTGCGTGTTGCCTTGTGTCCACAATTAAGTTGTTGCAGACTGAGTGGAGTAAAATAGGTATCAGCATCAGTCTGTCAAGAATGATGACACCTTATTAGTTGCCACGATGATTGATGGGGTATTAATTTAGGATTGACTAAAGAACTTGAATTAACTAAGAGCAGCCTGTGGGGACAGCATGTAAGAAGAATCACAGGAAGAAAGGAAAAGACTGGGTTCGTTAGCAGGCTGCAGGGAAATGTAATGAGAAACAAAACTATAGCCACAGGTTGGAAAGCACAGACTTAAGAATGGAGATGAAGTGTTTGAGTTAAGTCTGACTTTGAAGTTATTAAAGTTAATGAACTCCCCAAATCTTCAAGGGGATCATCTAAAGAAAGGAATAAACCGTTTCATCTAAAGAAAGGAATAACCTGTTTCAAAGTTTGGAATTAAAAGAAAGCCCTGTTATAAAGTAAGAAAGATGGGTTTCAGTGCTTTGTTTGTTTGAATAAACTGAAAATTTGAATGACCCTAGAACAAGACACTGAAGCAATTGAGAAGGGAGAACCATAGCAGAAAAACCTGTGTGCTTGACTAGCTGACCACAGGGGTAAGGTTTTTTTTGCAAGGAGTGCATACTATACAGAACTGCTGTATGTTATTATTTGTTAAATGTTGAGTCTTTTAATTAAAATGACTACTAAGTAACTTGGGACTCACAGATGGAGAGAAAACCTCGGTATTCGCTGTTTCTATTACAAGTCATGAAGACATTGCTGTCATCTACTCATGCTGCACAGATCATGTGGCGCAGGAGAGCCAGGCAAGCTGAAGAGAGGTGTCTGTGAAAGAGAGGAATGCAAAGAGAAACACTCATCACTTCTGAGGTGCTGTCTGCGCTTTTGTTTGATCCTCTGATTGAATATCTTGCATCCATTCCAGCACTGGCTTTTATAGCTACTCACACAGCTTCAAGATATGTAGTAACAGAAGAAGGGCATTGACCCTTTCTCATCCACCTTTTGAGATGGGCATGTACAGTACACTGTTTGCAGTGGAGAGAAAAATCTGGGACTTCATTGCTGTCAACTCTGGCAAATAAGTCTTGAGTTTTCCTGTGTGTACATGAAGTTCCAGCCCACAGAAGTTTCTAGTCTGACCAGGGCTGAAGGATAGTACTGTCCAGTCAGGTGTCTGCTCCCAGAACCAGACTGTCAAGGATGAGTGGTTGGTCAGTTCTGTCAAAGGGGGAGGAGAGCATGAGATGTAGCTCCTTTGTCTGCTCAGAGCCTGGTGAAAGGAAGAGCGAGGAGTTCAGGTTTTGTACAGGGGTATAGAAGCAGGGGTTCATGAACTCCAATTTTTCACTAATCTGTGCAACCCCTATGATATAGGCACTTTCATAAATTTATCGGACTCCACTCATTCATGTACCCATTAGTGTTTTTCTCAAAAATCAAGAACAAAGGGCAGTTTGGCCTGAAGGGATAGATGAAATTCATTGGTAATCGAGGTGAATTAGGAAAAGACATATTAGACTAGGACAAAGTTGTTATGAATGGTTACAGAAATAATCTGTTATGATTTCTGGATCAGTGGACAAGTTGGGAGCACCAGCCAGTTTCGCTGAAAGGAGAATCTTACTATCAAAATCTTATGATTTGGGAGCCAAGCTTGTGATTTTTGACATTTGATTATTTTTTTTAATGCTTTAGGATAGTAAACCCATAATTTCTTTAGTCTGTTTAATTTGCTCTAAAGTCTTTAGCTTCTTCTAGTGTTCTTAAAGTGACTGATGGCAGAGGTTGTCCTTAGTCAAGGTGGACACTACAACCCATAAATCCTTTGTAGGTGAAGGATAAGACTAGTGAAAACAATTACTATTGCCTGTTGTCTTTTGTAGCTAGGCATAAGTAGGACTGTTTCTTCATTTTCTAGCTAGCTTAGAATGTTCTACTCAAAGATCGGGAGTAAACCCCAAGCTGTAGAAGACACGGGATTTTTAGCAGTAATTTGGAGGCCCTCTGTGTGCGCCCTGTGTTTTGTTTGGGGGATTTACTCTGCCCACGTTTTCAGAGTTTTCCCTTCTGCCACAAGAGGTGAAAACTTCCCTGAAGGTGAGCTTCTTGCTGACTCATGTGTCTCTTGGGAGGACACTGCTGGGTCAAGCCAGAAGCAGAGCTGTATTCGTGGTGCAGCTGTGACGACAAGCAGAAGCCAGATGTTTCAGAGGAAAACTGGAAGACATGCAGAGTGAATGGTGTGAATAAGGGCATGGTCATTTTGAGAGGGGAGCAAGAGGGAGCGTCATACTAGAAATAAGAGTGGTATTAAGGGGATAGACAGAGCGAAATGATGGCAGAACAGACTTGAGATTTTGATCATAATATGGTACAGCGCAGAAGGGGATGTGGTGTGTGAAGAAAGCAGGGATGGGTCAGGACATGGTAAAGAGCGGGACTCCTGGAGGACAAAATGGTAGTTATCCACGAGTGCAGAAATCAGCATTGGCATAGAGCACGGCAGGGGAGATGTAGGTACTTGCGTATTTGTGCTGTGAATTTGAATTCTTAATTTGGAAGTATCCTGCACCATCCTAAGCCATTTACCATCTACACAACATTGCAGCAAAGGCGCAGGTAAGTAAGTGACTTTATTAGTAGTACTTTCTCAATGTAGTAAGCCTGAATGCACCTGAAGTGGTATTTTTGGAGTCTTGAAGCTGCCAATACTACATTCTGTCTCTGGAAAAGATAAGGTGAAAAAAAATTTAGTATAGTTGTGGTACTATGTGGAGTGATCAATTAAAGCCACCAAAATATCCTATGCCCAGGGAACAAAAGAACCATTGATCATATAATATTTTTGCTGTCTGGTTTCAGATGCTTGTTTGAGCAATGAACGGTTAATCTGTCTGGCTCTGGGATTCTGAGCTTCTGAAGATTGTAGAAATATTGAAATGACATAAAAGAAGTTTGGACTCTTGAGAGTTTATTCAGAGCTCATTCACCCTCTCTGCCCCCATACGGGGTCAGTCATGCATATATTGCTCCTTCATTTAGTCTGTTCTTCGAGCTCTCTGGTGATGGACTCTCTCTTCTAAAGCCTCCTCAACCAGTCTGTTTCTCTGGTTTAAAATTTATACTTCTGGAAAGCAGTTCTAATCCATAACTGGGATCCTTCCTGCTGCATCAGAAGCCAGTGCACTTGGTCCTGTCCACTGTGAGCACCGGAATCTGATTGTCATCTTTCTCCTTGCAACAGATTTTTATCTGCTTTTAACTTTTTTAATTCCTTCTCAATCTCCTTCTTAGGTTAAATAGCTTTGAAAGGCCAACTAAAATCAAATATACAGTAAGTGTTCTGTCTATCCTGTCCAAGGGGCCTGTCACTCTGCTATAAAAGGAAATGAGATTGGTTTGGCATCGGTTGTTCTTGCAAAATTAGTGTTGGACCTTATCTTCTTATCTTTGGAGTACTTACAAATTGGTTGCTTGATTGTTTTTTACAAATTTTTTTCTAAGGATCTCTCTCTCCCTCTTTCCAGCAATGAATTTTGATTATTGGTTTCATTTCAAGTTAAATTTTGGCTTGTGTTTATATATTATGCAAAAAATTAAAATAACTGGAAATAAAGTAGGTGGATTAGCTCATTGTTCCAATAATGTTGTGTTCTGAAGTCTCTGTCTTTGGTACTTGCATTCTCATTGCTTTTTAGGGAATTTTTGAAGTTCTGCCGTATGTATATGTATCCAAGTAAGTAGGTTGTGTAGTTTGTATCTCAAGATGCCTCAGATACTTGGCTGCACTGAGAACTTATTTTAGTGTTAGAGCTTTTCATTTTTCCCTGTTTTAAAAAATTGTTTGATTGAGATATTATGGTTTTTATTTACATACAGGATGTCTTTGCTTGCAGGCTTCATTGCTTGGAAATATAGCATGATATTCTATAAATAAAAGTAAGTGGGATGAGTTAAATCACACTAATGACGAATTCAAGACTTCTGTTTTTTAGCCAAAGGGAATGAAAAAGGTTGGTCTAACACCTAAAAAAAAAAATCTTTTTCGAGAGCATAGTCAGTTAGAGTATAGACAACTGGGGGTTTGTTTTGTTGGGGTTTTTTTGGGGGTGGGTGGGTGGGTGGAGTTTTTCCCTCCTTGTATTTGTTTAAATAAATGCTAGGGTTCATGTTGAAAACAAGGTTATCAAACTTCTGCTTTGTGTTTTTGGTTGCTTGCTTGCTTGGCTGGTTTATTTTGGTCTTCTAACTCATTAGAAGAGATTAATCAGCTACTATTGGTTTTACTATTGGTGTTTGAACCAGTCATGTTTACCATTTAGTAAACTAAATACAAAAAACCTCTGTTGGCTTAATCTTTGGCAAAACTGTGCTTCAAAAGAATCTGATGGGTGGGATCAGATCAGATAAAATTTGGCAGTGCACATTACAGATTTACAGTATTTCCATATCCAGGAACATGCATCAGTTCCTGAGAGTTTCCTGTTCAATTAAAGTATGCTCTGGCTCTGAAGCTGAAGATCTTGGACAAAACCCTAGGAAATCAGACTTTCTCAGTTCTTTGTGGATAGCAGCAAGCCTTTTGTATAGGATCAGAGGAATTTTGTAATGATCTTGGCCGGAATTTTCCTCTCACCGTGCCAGGTCATGGTCACGCTTTGACTGAGCTCTGTGGAGATAGACTGGAATCCTCTGGAATACATCCCACTGTAGAAATGAAAGATGTTATTAACAGCAACATTGAATATCATGAAGAAGAAAAGGCTTCCTGTGTTTAGGGCTGTGAGGAAACAGGATGTGAGATAATTAGCCATAATTTATAATATATAACCATATTGTTTCCTCAGCAAGAAATGGGATGGGTGTTATCCTGTCATGGAGACACCATTCTTTAATTATTTCAAGAGTTCCCATGAGCATTTTGTAAATATTCTAGCAATGAGCTGTGAGCAACCACATTTATTCACAGTCTTAAGACAAAAAATTCTTGGAGCTTTTAACACCCGCATATAGTGTGTGCATACCTTGCAATTTCTAACAAAAACCCAACAGAGCACTCCTTAGCAAAACCAGCCCACATTCTTTTCTTGTTCCAAACTATGTGTTCTGATTTGTGGGATGGTGACCTGTCTAACCAATTTAGCACGTTGGACTTAAGCTGAACCACATTATGCAATGGTCCTCCTCACCACCCTGATCAGGCTCACTGGTTTCACTCAAACTGGCTGTAACGGGTTGTGATAAATATTATTGAAAGTGTTGGGTGTAACCGCTGCCCTTCATCTTAGGAGAACTGTGGGACATAGCTGTAGTTAAGCCAAGTTAAGCTCAACTCAAAGGCACACGCAGGCTTGAACTCTTTGGGCAGGGAGCTTTTGCTGTGCGTCTGTGAGTGTAACAGAACGAGAGGAGGATGAGAGGGAGTGGAGTTAACCGGTAACACCAAGAAAAAAAACAGAGTACAGCTGAAATATTTAGGGAAGCTGAGTCTTTTACATTTGTGCAAATAACCAAAATTACCAAAAATACGATGAAAGATTCCTTACTCCTCTGTCAACCTCTTCTCACGCGGAGCTGTAGGATCTCACACTGCTAGCTACCCACTTCCATCAAGTGATGTAACAGCAGTGCATAACGTATGTGACTCAACCACACACGTGTGCTTCATGAATGCCTGGGACAAACCTGGCATGAAGCAGACATACAAGCTGCACATCATGAAGGTACAGAGTGTGCTAGGAGCTGGTGGCACTATGAGTACAGCTAGGGATTGCATGTTTCAGGCTGTAACTGTGGTTGTGATTACTTTCAGGTACTGCCCAAGGATGTGCTACATGATTGCAGCTGCATAGGTTGCTCCTTCAAAAACCTTGTAGTCTCAAAAAAACCCAAGGAATGGCAAAAAAAACTAGTATCCATTTCCGCTTTTTGATGCTTTCCTTCCTAAAAGTACTAGTTTATGTTTTTTATTTCTCCTTTTTTATTTTTTGCATTAATCTCTGCATATTATTTACTTAAATAATGGCTGATTATGTTTTTAAGATAGATCAATGAATACCGTTATCTTTATAATTTAAAGTTGTCTAAATAGACAACTTGGCAAGACTCGACATTTGATACCTCCTTCTCAGCTAACACTGAAAGTGCTTTTGGTTCTCAGTCTCAGCCCATGCCTGCTGTAGATTCAGCCATCTCTTTGGAAAACTCGTTACTGTAATCCTCTTGATATATAAAGCATAAAAATGAAAATAATGTATACTTTTCCCATGTGCCAGTAGGAAAAGCAACATTTAAAATTATATGCTGAATTTTTAAATGACTGATTCTTAATGTACTTGATGTAAGGTCTTGTCTTTTCTTTCCTTTTGGCATAAGAATAAACCCATTAATGTTCTTGATTAATGAGGTGATGGGTAAACTGCACCTTTTTGGTTATTTTATAGTGTTTCAGCTAAAGCAATTGTTCACTGCAAATTTATCAGTTTGACTTCTTTAGCTCTTGTCTCTATTACAAACGGGTAATAAATTAGGCATGCCTAGGTGTTATTGAGGAACTGAAGGAACCCTATGAAATTAAACTTTTCCGAGGCCTGTCACATAGGACCATTGATTGGTATCTCGTTATTTGCATGTTGACTCCTAATTTGTACCACTCAGCTGAACTCCATAGATGGAGGTACTGCTGCTATTGCATACCAGCCCTCTTTTACATTGATAAACTTATAAAACAGTGCTCCTTCCTGATCTGTTTTTCTTCTTCTTGTTTACCCTAAGGGATGAAAATGTCTCATCTATCAAGAGCTTATGCAGTCTGAACCATACTGGAGAATACTATAACACTGCAACTTAATAGCTTTTTTTCATGTGAATCAATATTTTTGTACTCATGTGAATATCTAAAATATTTTATTTTTAAAACAGATGCAAACTGTCTATTAGTTGAGCTTTTACATGACAAATAAGGGTGGATTGATTTGTCTGATATTCCTTATTTAACCTCGAGAGGTGAAGAACACTCTTTTGCCTTTGCTGGTTCTACTGTAGAAGAGACCCATATATTTAATTTAAAATGCTGAATCTTTAGCACATACATAGTTTCTCCAAAGTATTGACTAACTATTACAGCTCAAAGGTGCACAGAAAAAAAATACTAAAAGAAGTCTGGCTTGAAATCTTTTTCTTCCTCAGTTGTCCAGCATTATGAGTCTTGCAGTGTCATTTGCCCTTCATTGAGGTTTTGAATATACCAGATTTCTCAGAATTTCCTGTAGTTGCCATTCCCCCTGTTGAGGAATTCTGTATCTGTAACTCTGTGGTTAGCATTGGCAGTAACTGGAGGATGATCAGGAGACTCTGAAATCCAGCCTACCATGTCACGTAGTCGTGACCCAGGGGAGATTAAAGACTGTGATGCAGAACAATGTCTTCAGAAAATGTCTGTTTCATACAAAGAGATTTTACTTTCTCCTCCTGTCTAAGGTGTCCCTTTCATGAAGGTTGCCATTTCAGGAAAACAAAAACCCAAACGCAACACATCTACCAATAAATCCCAGACTGATGGTTCTTTACATTAATATGCTGTGCAGTTTGAAACATTGATGATGATGCCTGTTGTGAGGTGGTAACCATCAGCAAAAGGGAAAAGCAGATAGCTAGAGATGGTAATACCCTCTCTGTTGCTCCACATGAGTCAACTAAGCTTGTTTGGAGATACTCAGAAAGGACAAGAGACAATCCATGTTCACTTTTGGTAGTGCTGGTAGAGTTGGTGAGGTGGTGACAAAGACAGATGATTCTACTCAATCATTTCTATTTTGAGGTGGCTCATTTCATCTTTTCACTAAGTCTGAGTCTGCCAAATCAGTTTGTTGATCCTCTGTGTTGGTTCCATGGGTCTTCTTCAGAGAGAGAGCGAAAAACAGAAATGTATTTCAGTGTCACACAAAGGGAAAGGGGAGTTGCTCTGAGGCAGTGGTGCTCAGGGCCTGGGCACCTTCTCAGGGGACTTTCAGACTGTTTCTTCTGTTAACTTCTATCAAGTAGTTTTAGAGTTGTGTATATTTCTTTAAATGCATTCAGCAAATATCAAATCCTAAGCACAACAGGCAATAATCCAAGTGACTAAAATAAGAACAAAAGTTGGCCATAACTTTAAAAAAAATATTTTAGACTTCAGACTGTTTGCTGTATAGCTCACATGAATTACATCAATGACAACACCACCCCATCAGCAGCTTTTCCAAACAGTCATTTACCTTTGTATTACTATAATATACTTTACGTTGATAACATAATTTGGACATTAGTGATTTACCGCATGCAAACTGGGCTATGTTATTATAGTCCCTAGGCAGTAACCCCCAGCTGATCACCCAGAAACAGCGGTAGAGTCAGCCGTGAGGTGCTAGCTAACGGTCAAATACAAACTGAAGTGCTGTCAACTACCTAATAAACACATTCTTCATAGCAGCCTCACTAATAAGGGCACCACTAAAAAGGACATCCCTTAATCATATGTAATACCGCTGGTGTATTTTTAGTGCATAATAAAGAATCTTTGTACCCAAAACAAGAATTAAGCATGCACTCTACTAGAAGTACACCCCACTTAATACACTCTTAGAATAATAGTACAGTATGTTCAAAAGTGTTTTGAAATAAATAATTTCTGGCACTTCCCTCAAAATAACATTTCAACGAGCCTCTGCTTGTCTGCAGCTGCTTGGGTTGACATTATGGGAAAAGGCAGCTAGGTGGAGGAGTTGTTAATGTTACAGTGCTCAAGCTAAGGCAGCCTTAGTCTGGGCTGGACTGGAGGAGGTGCTTAGCTTTATCCACTGTGAAGAGTTTTGTTGAATCGCCGAGATTACTCACGGAATATGAAATTAAGCACAAATGTAATTATTTGCTAGGTCCATCATCACATGCTTCATGGTTTTTCTAGGCTGTTTTCTTCTCCTGTGGTTACATTCAGGAATTATTTTCGGTAGTTAAGCTAGGATTTTTTCCAGTGGGGCTTTTTCCACCTGAAGCTTCTTAGTCCTTTCAATTGAAACCGCTAAAAGAAAATCTAACCAAAGCTATAAGCACCTTCACACCTGTAAATAATAACAAAAAATAGTGAAGTAACCTTCCTAATAGGAATTGAGTTTGGCACCTTCTGATGCCCCCTCTGCTGCAGTCTCGGGGCCCCCAAGCCGTGGGGCACACCATGTGCTGTGGGGCCTCCATCCCTGCTGCTCTCAGCTCTGTGGGGGGGATAACAGTGGGACTGCCACAATAGGAACCTGTCACCCAAGTAAGGCTCACGGGACACGGAGGTGAAAGGTAAATTTTGGAGTAGTGTCCGAAAGGAAAAGCCATCATCTCTTCAATGGACCTAGGAGAAGAAAAAAAGTGACTGGATTGCAACTATCATATAATGTCAGAAATCAGAAGGGATCTGAGCTATCAAACCCAATTAACCAGCTATCAAAGGAACTAATACTGTCTTAGTTATCTTCTTCCCCCAACACCTTGCTGTTACCGCAGACCTAAGTGGAGTGCCTGCAGGTAACTGCCCTCATTGCCCACAGCAACTCTTTAGTGAGCCATTGCCCATCATGGTCTGTGTGGGGTTTTCATACTGGATGTATCTGTGTGACCTGTACAGGATGGTGGTGTATCTGTTTTTTTATCAGACAGAATTCACAGAATCACTGAGTGGCTGAGGTTGGAAGGCACCTCTGGAGGTCACCTTGTCCAAACCTGCTTAGCTCAGGCAGGGCCACTTAAAGCTGGCTGCCCAGGACCGTGTCTAGATGGCTTTTGAATATTTCCAAGGATAGAGAGCACAACCTCCCTGGGCAACCTGTGCCAGTGCTCAGCCACATCTCACAGAGAAAAAGTGTTTCCTGATATTCAGAGGGAACCTCCTGCATTTCAGGTTTTGCCCATTGCCTTGAGCCCTGTCTCTGGGCACCACCGAGAAGAGCCTGGCTCCATCCTCTTTGCAGTCTCCCTTCCAATATTTGTGCACACTGCTGAGATCTCCCCTGAGCCTCCATGTCTCCAGCCTGAACAGTTCCAGCTCTTTCAGCCTCTCCCCACACGACAGATGCTCCAGTCTCTTCATCATTTTTGTGGCCCTTTATTGCACTTTCTCCAGTAGCTCTATGTCTCTCTTGTACTGGGGAGCCCAGAACTGGACCCATCACTGCAGGGGTAGCCTCTTCAGTGCTGAGCGGAGGTGAAGGATCACCTCCCTTGACTGACAATACTTTGCCTGATGCAGCCCAGGATACCATACGCCTTCTTTGCAGCAAGGGCACTTTACTGGCTGGTGTTCAACTGGGTGTCCACCAGGACTTCCAGGGCCTTTTCTGCCAAGCTGCTTTTGAGAAAGTACAGGAAAAAAGAAAAGAAAATGCTATCAAATTAGATGAGCTGCCTTATAAATTTCCAAATTGGTAGGCTAGAGAACTAAGTAAATCATATAAATGCCATCCTCCCAGGTTAGTGAGAAGGAAATGTTATAAAGTTGTAATAAATCAGAAAGCCACATTTCTGCTAAGGGAGTACATTATATATTTTGGAGCTATTAATAACACTAAGCTGTTATAGGGGGGTCAGTAGTTACCTGCTCAGTTCATCATTGAAAGTGCACCTGAATCCATACCTGAGGTGTGACAAAACCTACATTTCAAGTATTGGGTACACTGCTCAAAAGGAACATATTAAGCACATAGTATAAGAGTATTCATTTTTGCCTACCAACCTCTTCCAGCTGTTTTGAAGTCCGTAATAGAAGTGCTAAAGAGATAACATTTTGTAATTTTTAATGAAAATGAGATCCAGCACTGAGAATGCCCCTCTCTAGCAGAGTTGTGATGGATGCTCTGTGTTCAGCCAGCCCCTCTGGAATAAGTTGGATGGGTTCAACATTTTCTAGTCCTGCAAAGGCAGCATTTCCTTGATGCCATCTTCCCTATCACAGCATCCACATATGAACTCATGTGGGAGGCTGGTGGTGTGGTGGCCTAGAGTGCGCTGCTGCCCATGAGAGCAATTTTTCTGCTTCCCCCCATTGCCAACCACCTTTCCAAAAGGACTTCAAGCATAGGAAAGGACCGATTTAAGGGTGAGATGAATTTATCAGATGGCAGCTGTTGGCTTGTAGGTGCTCCCTGTTTTGTAGTGAGAGAGCCGGACAGCCCTTCTGTGCTGTTTCTTGAAGCTGTGCAGCTCGCTTACTGGAGAGGCTGTCCTTGAGGTGGCCCTGGAGTAAGCTGCGCCTTTGGGCTTGCATGTGCAGGGTGACAACTCCCATCAGCCAGCTTGCACATGGGACCCCACAGCTCCTGGGAACATTTTCTGGGGCAGTAGTTTGTGGCGATTTCTACACTTGTTTTAGTAAAGAAGATTTCTAATTTTTAGAGGGAAAATGTGACTTCCCAATTGATTCTGGAGTGGTTATTAATTCTTGAAAATTTTAGATGGAAACAAAAACTGTGTACGTGCTAGCTACAAGTGCCCATATTTTCTTGAGCTTTAATTATTTAGATGATTGTGGGAAACGATGCAAAGTCCTCTGAACAGAGCCTCTTCTCCAAATGAGAGTCAGGATGAGCAGCTGGAAAGCCCCTTCAGACAACCTGCCTGGGGCAGCTACTGCTAAGCAGCTACCGAGCAGCTATTTTATGACTGGAGTTGCAGAAGATGCAAACTAACTCCACTAGCCACATGGTGGAGCTAGGTTTGAGGAGAGGAAGGTCAAAGCATTCCAAGAGGTGCTCCACCTGGCTTTGGGAGAAGAGATGCTGCCTCCCAAACTGCTGGCAGGGTTCCTGCCTGGTATCTTCCCGACATAATTGATCAGTAGGCCTTCAAACAGAGAGCAAACACAAAACCCAGCGGTTCTCAACAGGGAAGAGATTTAGCAAGCTGTTCAGCAAAACTAAATTGAATGCCAGCAGGCACAGGACCCCAGCTACAGAACTAACTGCTACAATGAAAACAGAAGCTTAGGGAAAGATGGTTTGGTGGCTGAGAATTCCAATTCATAACCAAGTGGATAGGAGAGACTACAGGCTGTGCAGAGCCACTGCTTTTATGTCGTGTTGCAGTCTCCCTCCCTCCAGAAGTCCTTCTGTCCTCTACAGGCTATAAATTACTTGTCCCTGGCTTTCCCCACCAGATAACCATTTATTCACCCCCTTCCTTACCACGCCTCACAAACATTTAATTGTACAGCAGCAGTATCACTTGGTTTTGTTGTAGTTTTATCCCAGTTATCCGTTTTTAGAGAGGCCTAAAGGCGGCAAGCTGTGATTGAGCACAATGACTATCCCTTAGGGAAAGGGATGGCCGGAGATGTTGTTAGTTCCTATTAAGTGGTGGTGCCAAAACTTCACAGGATCAGGCTTTATATGACCGGACATATTCAGCATTTTAGCAGTACTGTAAGTGAGGATGTGCATCGTTTCCTGGGATTGTCAAGCCTTTGATGGAACTCTTGGTATGCAATGAATAATATTATTACAATACTGTACTTTCTTAAACATAGCAGGCATAATTAAAGTCCCACCCGCAGAGGTCAGATCCATCTGACTCACTATTGTTAAGAGTTAAGAGACTTCCATTTATTTTAACAATGGCTTGTTTAGAATACGAAGTCAATGAATTTCTTGTCTTTGTGGAAGATGTCGTTTTACTATGCGAGGGACAATGCAGAGATCTGGAGTAAAGCTAAAAATAGGGGACAGATACTATTGGATCTGCTTGTCACTTAACAAAAATTACAAGCTGCTTTGATGAAATCAGTGAAATTATTATTTGCATCAGTGTGCTATCTGGTCCGGTATATTTAAACATAGGTTATAGGATTGCTAAACCAATAATATTGTAGATTATATGAAGCAATAACACTTTAAACATTTCAATATTTTGAAGTATTCTGCTTGCTTGTTTTATCACAGTGAACTACTTTAGACAAGAAATTGTATTTCTCATTTTTATGTCATTTTTACCACCTGGAGCTTTTGCAGAAGCACAGAACTAGTGCAGTGTATTTGTATCGAGCATTGCATTACAACATTTAAGGGGATCCCATCAGGAGAAAAAGCGTTTGAACTATTATCACCAATAACAGCAAAATAATTGTTAATGAAAGCAATTAGGAAAAAGCAATCTCTATTTTTTAGCTGATTAGTCTGGGCATTTGATAGCCTTCTGTGTATAATTAGTTTCCTGGTATTACTGACACAGCCACTTAGACCCAGATCTTCAGAGGCATTTCAGTTTGGAAATCTAGGGCAAGCCTGTTGCTTGTGTTTATTATTAGGAGCCTAAATAACTTTGTGGAGTCAGACATTAGTCCTCATAATGGAAACAAATTAATCTGTACCTAACTCCGTTACTGTGAACAGTCTGGGTGTCAAGCTTGGAAAGAAAAACAGTGAAAAGCAAAACTTCTTTCTCACTCTTTAAATAAGGAAAGCAGGCAGAAAGCTTACATCCAGCAGGAGAGAAGATACCAGCTGAGTCCCTGGTGGGTGGTTTTCCACATGGCAGCTCACACTGCCACAGATGCTTTTGCAGGGCAACCTACCTGAGGCACAGGGAAGGGCAGGATGGCCAGCAGCTGTGATGGAGACACACAGAGGCAGCCCTACACACCCTCTCAGTGAGAGGACTGTGTTGTAACCACTTCATGAAGTGGTGAGACAACAGTAATTCCAGGCAATGCCCCTTCTGGCTTTCTTAACAAACAACTGCAGCACTACAGAGGCCTGACATGTCTGAAGATGTCTTTGCAACACTGTAAACCCAGCCTGCTCCACTTCCCACCATGTGCCATCCCCATGGTCACCCCTGCAGAGCTTAGAGCTGGCCGTGTTGGCTGTGCTTGTCCCCATGGTCATGCCATGCTTGGTGGGCAAACTATCACCTTCCCCAAGTTTGGATTTACAGATCACTGAACCAGGAGCAGACTTAATGGGCTGGGACTGCAGGTATGTTATACTACCTTTCTTTCACTTTTGTGTGAGAGAAACCCATCAGCAGACATCGCTGCATGCGGTACTGGTGAAACATGATGGATAACCGAAGCACAACTGGTGGCAGCATCTGGCAGTGTGAACAGCCAAGCTGGAAGAGAGTAGGAGGGACAGTGTCTGAAAGCCATTTCTCATGTCATTTTACAGATTTCTGCCATTTTTCTCCTCGAGCTGAAGGGGGGAGAGCAGGGTTCAACACAACACTGGAATGAGTCTAAATTTTGTTGATGATTGATTTTGCTGTCCTGCTTACATAACCCACCTAATCCTGCCTCCCAGCTTGGTAAATCACAGACGTACAGCCAGCCCTCTTCTTAGACATCAACCCAGAGGATCGTGATGAAAAGCAAATCTTGTTACCCATCAGGAGTGCGAGCAATAGAGAATGGAAAGTAAAGAGAATTATAACATTGCTGCCTAGATTTAATCAGTTTTATCTTCATTTTTATCCAGTATTATTTCTTAGACACACAAAAGCCGTTGTTCCAGGGGGGTGGGGAATGAGGTTGGAATTGGACTACAGGATTGTCTGTGACCATAGGAGCCATAAGATGTCATGCTGAAGGTGTGGGATTAGGGAGTCAGAGGCCATGTTTATTCCAGCGTGCCCAATTAAGCTCTCAAATGAGTAGTCAGGATTTACAAAGAGAGATTGAATTCTCCAGAACAGCACTCTCACTGACATATCCTGGCCGCTAATAGCAATATGAGGCACTTCTTAAAAATATGCCCTTATTTATTGACCTAAGCAGGGGCTGAGCTCTTCTGGCAATTTATCCCCAGTGAGGAGACTGAGCATCTGGGACATCTGACCTTGCACACCCTCCCTTAGTACCAGGGAGATGCAGTTTTGTCTTTCATTCTTTGCGTGCAAAAATGAGGGCAGTAGTGAAAACATTCAGGGGGCAGGGGTGGCCCCTAGTTTGGTCACTGCCACCTTGAAAAAGGTTAAGGTTTTACATGAGTAACTCTGGTCTTTTTTCTTCAGATAGTTGTTTTTTTCTTAAGGTAAATTTGCTCTTTGCTGAGACTGAAATACCGTATGGCCAATGAGTGCATGGGGAGGAAGGGGAAGGGTGAGCAGAAGGAAGCACTAGCCTGGCAGTCATTTGCAGGAGCCTTTACTCCTCAGAATGTTTGAGAATGTAGTACTAGCTACATATCTGCTGTCCTCCAGCCATCTGCACCTGGAAAACTGCTCTTCTGGGGGAAGGGCTCAGCTAGGTGTTCATCCAGCCTCTGCAGACTTCAAGGATGAAGTAAGGGAGGGTGTCCTGGTGAGACAGCACCATCTTTCCTAGGCCACCCTCCACCAAGAGCTTAATCCAGCCCTCGGCAGAGCGGGGACACAGGAGCATTGCTCCAGCCTGCAAATGATGGATGGAGGTGATCCCGTCAGAGTGTGCATGGCCCCATCTCTCTTCAACCAGCTCTGATCGGGAACCTTGTGTCTTGCAGCAGTAGCAAACAAATGCAATCGGGAAGGCCATGTGAAATCAATTTCTGTTTAATTCTTCATCACATATGTCTATGCTGTGCTGAGGAAACCATTCCAAACCCTATAGTATCCAGCTACTTTCAGCAGCCTTCCTGAAGGTAAGCATGTGACTCTGGTTTCGATTGCTACTGTAAATATACAATTATTTATAAACTACTTCACAGGGACCATATGGTCCCCTTTTGAATAAAAATGCACAGACGGAGCTGGAAAAAAATCTGTGAAAGAGAGGCATGGTAAATTCATACGTAGCGTACCATCTGCTTCCATGTGTGAGTGATGTTATAACAAACTGCAGGAGGCACAGCAAAGACAATGGTAGAGAGCCAACTCCTCTATGGTGTTTGCAGATCTTCTGCTGGTCTTCTGCTGAGTATCAGTTTTGTGTTGTCATTTGCTGCGGCAATATACCGAGAAAGCCGTACTGGCTAACTTCGACAAGCTTGGGACTAACAACCCTCTGTGGTGTCCCCTCCATATGACTATTCAGTAATGCTCCTTAATTTGATTTCAATTGCTTTGAGTTTCGCTAGGTTTATGAAACACATTGAGTCCCACCAATCAACTGGACTAAAGTTAAAATGCTTCTGACAAGGTTTATTCTGTAAAACAGCAAGAAGTGTGATGTAGAACTCATTTATTGAAATATTTTCCGTCTAGGACCAAAATTTATTATGGATTTACTTGGATGATACTAGAATAATGTTTGTGTTAGTTCTCAGTTTTTACGAAGGAGCCATGAAAGCTGAAGAGGGCTGTTTTTTACTATTGATATTGTAATATCAGGATGCCATAAGTACAGGTGCCAAATGGGAGCATCGTTAATGCCACTCAGTTACAGCACAGCAGTGCAAACCCTTAAATAATGGGTCACTTGCTCTTCAGGGAGAGAGGGTAGCTCAGTACCAGCAAAAGGGAAGTGTAGGTGGTTATGGCTGTGAGCACCTTGTCCCTGTGCTTTGCTCCATTCAGCATTACAGGAGCCAGGCTGCTGGTGGACCTTTGAAAGCACAAAGGCAATGACTGAGAGACTGTGGGTTTATTATGTCAAGGAAAGAATGACAGGTGGGACAGTCAGTCCTAGCACCAACCCCATGAGTTTGGGAATGGTTCAGCAAGCCTGTCTGGCACATGCAGTGAGCTGCTTTTTCTCTCACGTGGTCTAGAACTCGGCTGGGGGCCAAGAAGCCAGCTCTGCCCTTTCTGCCCAGCCCTTAAGAACAGGCAGGCAGAGACCTAGGGTCCCCGGGTCGCGCCAGTGTGTAGGGAAGGGAGCCTCAGGTCTGAGCTGCCCCCGTGAAAATCCAGCTGTGACTACACCATCTGGGCACAGGGGAGAGGGGAGGCACGTGGAAATGCTCAGGATCTTTATAAAAACTCAAGAAAAAGATAATTTTCAACAAAAAGGCAGAGAGAATGCACATTTTAAGAATATAAACAATGTGCATTTTCCTGAAATTACAGTTGTTATAATGTAACAGTATTATTACTAACATTAAAATACATTCAGATTGCTCGTGTTCTGACACTTTAAGTCCAACCACAGCGCAGAGGCAGAGTCAGACAGAAAAGGACAGATGCATTAAGAAGGCAGTTAGTTATAAATAAACTGAGCTGCCTTATTCTCCTCCCCATCTTCCCTGAGGCCCTCAAATGCAGGACGGCAGGCGAACAGGCCTTCTTGCCAACATCTCGCCTGGCCAGCTCTGAGGAGGTGTTGAGTCTCCTGTGGGTGCTTTCTTCCTTTGCAGCCTGTTTTGTGCCTCTGTGAAGAATAGAGGCATGAACAAAGACTTCACCATCTTGACTGGCTGTGCATTGGGGGCAGTTTGAGACTTTCCTGAGAAACAGCAGTGTAAAATGCTGAGGTGAGAGTGTAGCACATTACTAAAAATAAAAGCATGGCTCATCAAGGGACCTATATTTTCACACAAAGCTTTCTGACGCTCTGTCAGTCTTTCCTTACTTCAACCAGTATTAAAGTTCTGTGTGCAGCCTTTTTCCTCTTACTCCCCTTCTAGGCTTCCCAGGTGACATGCAGTTTGCCAGAGCATCTCTTTACCAGGTCTACCAAACTCTTCTGGCTGTAAAGAAGCTGAGATAGAAGACAGTCCTTCTAAAAGCACCATCTGCTGACTTGAAACAGAAAAAGCAGGAGGCACTCAGTGTCTTTCAGATAGATTAAGGCCATCACAAGCAACGTGAGCTACGCTGCTAAATGACATGCACACATTGGCATTGTGGTAGGGAGTGCTTTTTTTCCGGACATTGAAGCAAAACATAAGGTATATCTCTTAACCCTGTGAAAAATGCTGGGTCCCAGTGAGGCTTGTGGTTGCAGGGTGAGGTGTGTTTGTCCCATGGGTCATCAGGAGCTTGTACACTGGAGTAACAGTTCAGTTTCTATGTGTTCTGTTCAGATATAAAACAACGCAGGAAGAAATCCTGTTGGTGACCCAGTTTCACTGGAGTTGAGAGCAGATGTATTTTCTATAGCATACAGTACTGCTGCAAAGCCTATTGGTTTAGTGGTAAACCGCTGGTGTCTGTGCTGATTTACCTCTTGACTTGGATAAGAATGATACATTTGTGTCAAAGATTAATCTGCCTGTGTAGCCCACAAGGAGAAAACATATAGTTAATGTTGTTTTTGCTCAACTGACTGTGGAGATGAGGAAAAAGAGCAGCAATAGCTAAATTAGAAATATGAGCGCATATGCAAAGTAATGTTACAAGAACAAAGAAGGCTCTGGTGCCAGTTGTGCAATTCTCAATAGGCATCACTAGCTGTGTGTGTGGGCTATCTCCTCACAGCTCAAGCCCCACACATTAAATGGGATTTCACTGAGCTTTACACCTGCAATTGCACTTGCCTTTAATTTTTTCTGTTCTCAGTTGAGATTTGCAATAATGTTGCCCTAAAAGACTGGGAGCTCCTACAACTCCATTGTGGTAGTTTTCATTCCTTAAACCACTTTCCTTGGCAGTGGAACACTGGCATCCTTTGCTGTTTATTTTCCTGGGGTTTTGTTGATTCTTCACATCTTTCACAGAGCTGGTTTAGATAATTTTTCATTCCTTACCAAGGCCAGAACTAATGAAATATTAGTCCTGTATCAGCAATAAAAGATAAAAAAGCTTGAACCCTACCTAGCATTTCTCTTTCCCCTCCAATGCCCCACAGCAATTAATGTATAACTTAGCATCTTAGTAGAGATCCATTATGGCAGTTCTTCAGATTGTGAAAGTCTAAGGCATTTTATCAGACTAAATACATCTAAGGCTAATTCCACTGACCACAGTGGACCTCAACCATTTCATAGCAGGCTGTGAACCTTGGAAAGTGTGGAAGTAATGATTGGGAGTAGCTCTGTGTATCTGATTAGTAAGTTAGTCTGGTCCTTTTCAGTAGTGTTTCTACCAGTTAGTGGTAGCTGCTAGTGACCTTTGTGAATTATGCTCTGTACCAACCCAACATCTTTGTGGCTAAATTTCTTTGCTCATAAAACTTGGCACTGTAAATGGCATCCTTGCGAGCTATTAATTAACTCTTAATTCTTTGAAAATGTACAGCATTTGTATATGTGTGCTACATAGCTAATCCAGTCTATTGTAACTAGACTGGGTTTTCTGCCTTTGGCTCATCCAGATCTTCCTGGAATGTTCCTGGTATTGCAAATTTGCTGGGGACATCCATGGCAAAGACACATGAAATCTCTTTTGCAGCTTTGAGCCATAGAACATCCCAAAGTTCGTACTTCCCCAGCAAGGTAGCAGAGGTGTTACCAGCTGTGTGCTGGGACAATACTGCCTTCACCGGTGCACTTGTGGAGGTCCACTGGGGCTGCAGAAGTAGTGGGGTTGGAAACACTGCATCTTCTTGTAAACGCCCTCGTCCAGTTTGTTGCCTTCTAAAAAGTACACCTCTCAGAGCCAGCTTCAACACCCACTTTTTATGGGTGTTGTCTTCATTGCTCAGCTGTGCTAACCACGATGTTTCCTCAGAAGCATGCAGGTAGGTAAAGAGCATGTTGCAAGTGGTGTTTTCTACCTATTGGTTTTCACCTATTTTGTTTACTGGCACCTGGATTGTTTGTAAATACCAAAATAAGAAAAGAGCTGTCCAATTTTAGACAGCTGCCCTGAGCCCTCAGAGTGGTGTTCAGATGCCCTCAGAGGAAGTATGGGTTATTTCTGCAGTAAACAGGTCTAGTGGTCTCTTGTGCTTGATAGAGGGCTGCAATGTAAATATAGACATGTTCTTACTTGAATGAACTGATATATAATTGTCCTCTTTTTTAGGATAGTGAGATAGTCCACAGAGAAGTCAAAGTGCTGGTGACATGTTTGCCTGGTATGTTGTAGTGCCACCCCACTTTCCCAGTGCTTTAGCTGCCTGCATGGGGTTTGCAGATTGCATTGGGTGCATCTTCTGCTTGGTGGGCTCATGCTCTAGTAAGCTGTAAGGAGGAAATTCCTCCTCACGGCTGACCAGAGTGTGAGTTGCACCAACAGCTGAGCTTGCCCCTGTGTAATCTGGAGCAGGCAGGACATGACAGAGCACTGGACGAAGGAAGATAATTAGATGGTACATGTGTGTCTGAGTACACTCCCTGCTCCCTAGAGAGTACTCTGCATCTTGGTGGGCACTGGCAGCCCCATATGAAATATTTCAGACCATTCTTTATTCCTTGGCCCAGAGCAGAGATGCAAATATCATTCCTTCTCTGGATTAGATTGGGCTTGAATGCTATAACCAGTGATCACATTTTACACTAGGAAATCAGCATCTGGTGTGAAGATGACACATCTGCTTTTGTAGTGATACTGAATGTGTGTTGAAGCCATCAGCACAGCTGGGACTCAGTTACTCAGGCTTTTTCACTGACTGAGTTTGCTTGTTCCACTACCAGAACTCTTTAAGAAAACAAAAAGAAAATCTGTATCTCCTAGTACCCACATTCCTGGGTTTTATTCCATTAACTGCAGGGACTGTGGATTCTGGTTAAAATAATCTGCCTCTGGAAAGTGGAGAAGTGACCATGTTTGTTCTGCCCAGAAAGATGCCAATTAGTGCTCTACTCAAGTCAAAAACTAACAAAGGCTTGAATGTTCCTGTGCCTGTTGCTCAACAAGATTGTTTATCAATTTACAGGGAGGCCACGCTGCCTTTTCAAAGTGCTGCTGGAGGCCTGCCAGCAGCAGTAACAGAGACTGCGCTCATTGTCTAAATGCCACTGGATGCGAGAATAGCAGACTGATGCCTGTTTTCCTTTCATTTTATGATGATCTAATTGCAAGAGATATATAATTCCTCGTTATGTCAGGGAAGTTGTTTCTCCAGCATCTGGTACTTCTCTGATTATCTACAAATGGTATCTGAATATTAATAGGAGATCCAGCTTTCATGTAAGAAATACTAGTGGGAACTGTTGCCTGCACCAGGCCTGAGGAGACTTCAGAGTCTGAAAGAATTGGCTTTGTCAGTGAATGTATAATTTTCTTTTTTTTGTTTTTTGTTTTTTAACATCCTTGTAAATTACAGGCTTTGGTTATGGTTTGAAGAAATGTGTTCTGCAAATGTTGTAACATCTGTATGCTGCTGTTTTTACTGCAGCCGTTGTACAGGTCATTAATCAGATCTCACGTCGTAAAAATTTCTCCACCCTCTTCATGAGTTTCTTTGTTATCATAACACTTTCCAGTACCTTGGCACCTAACTCCGCTATGCTTCTTTATAATTACCTGAGGTAGAACAACTGCTTTTTTTATCCTCGACATGCTTGGCTCCTGCGGTGGTGCTGCCAAGCCCTGTGCTCACCGTATCTCTGCAGCAGACTGCACATCTAGGAGCTCTGGAGCGCTGGTCCTGGTGGCTGGGGAAACATATGGCAAACAGACCCTCTCCTCTCATCCTCATCGGCTGCTCACCAACGTGAGCTCATGGCACGAGCCTGGAGAGGAGCAATGGCAGCCATGGATGCTTTTGGATTTGATACTTGGTCTTCACCTCTTTAATAAGTGTCGAACACCTCTGTGCAAGGGTTGTTGCCATCCAGTGCTGTGCAAGGAGAATGGTTGGGCAAACCCCTCCTAAGTGAGGTGAGGGGAGCTGGCAGCTTTGCCTGGGCTATGGGGTAGGTCTGCAACAGGCAGCAATGGGGATGGTCCAGCTGTTGCAAGGCTTATGTGTAGTGAGCACTGCTGGGAAAACAATGGGGTTTGGAAAGACTCACTTTTGGGAACTTACCCGAGCATGAGTCCCAAAAGGTGACCAGGAAGGAAGAGCTCATGGGAGCATGTCGTGGACACAATCAGTGCCTGGTACATTCGAAGGGTGTAGTCTGAAGTAATGATTGCTACCAAAAACTAGGTGAATTTCACCAGCTTCTCATAACTGGCAAGAGGACAATGCTTAAGGTTTGCTGACCTCTGGGCAAACACTCTCTCAAGGGCATGTAGCAGGCAAGAGGAGGGGGATCTGGCTACCTCTGGGAAAAGGACCTGAGATTTAAGCCAGGTGGCATTGTCCCAGTTTCAGCTGGGATAGAGTTAATTTTCTTCCTAGCAGCTGGTACAGTGCTGTGTTTTGGATTTAGTATGAGAACAATGCTGGTAACACACTGATGTTTTAGTTGTTGCTAAGCAGTGCTTACCCTAAGTCAAGGGTTTTTCAAGTTTCCCATGCTCTGCCAGTGAGGAGGTGCCCAAGAAGCTGGGGAGGGAGCAAAGTCAGGACAGCTGACCTGAACTAGCCAAAGGGGTATTCCATACCACGGAACGTCGTGCTCAGTATATAAACTGGGAGGAGTTGGCCAGGAGCCACCAGTGGCTGCCTGGGGACTGGCTGGGCATCAGTCAGCGGGTGGTGAGCAACTGCACTATGCATCACTTGTTTTTATTCCTCTTTCTCTTTTTTACTATTGCAAGAACAACAACAATGATACCATTACCGATGTTGTTGTTATTATATTTGACTTTATTTCAATTATTAAACTGCTCTTATGTCAAACCCCAGGTTTTACCTTTATCCTATTCTCCTCCCTATCCCACTGCCTGAGGGTGGGGAGGGGCAAGCGAGCAGCTAAGCGGTACTTTGTTGCCAGCTAGGGTTAAGCCATGACAGGCATTTCCAAGGAGGGGATGTCTTCTTGTCTTCTCACTCCTGTTAATGACGTTTCCCTCCATTTTCCCAGGGCAGCCGCCTCCGGGGGCCCATAGCACAGGGATCTCAAAGAGGGTGGCTGTGGGCCAGGCACCACCATCAGCCTCACAAGGTGGCTTTGCTGTGCAGATCGGCTCTTGGACAGGGCTGGCCTATGCCACTCTGGCCTGTCACAATTTACTTTCCTAGCCCTATTGCCTAAGCCTCAGCCAAACTACACCTTTTTCCAAGAATCCTAATAACCTGATGTTTTTCAAGTTGAGAGCCATCATGGGGTGGCTGAGGCACACTAAGCCAGCAGCATCGTCCCTTGCCAGCACCATGGCATTTAGCAGTGTAACACCAACAGCTTTAAGAGTCTCAATTTTCCATAACTGTAAGGTGAAAGAGAAATGCATGGCACTTAATACTTGCAAAACACAGATGCCAGGCTGCCTGAAAACTTCTAACCACACTGGGACCTTAAGAAGTCAGTATTTCAGCCAGAGATTGCTAACACAACCGCCTGCAAAGCAAACGGTGCTTCTGTCCTGCGTGGGTCTGAGAACAGGGTGTAAGAAGCAAAGCCTATGTTCAGTTTGTGGCTTATGGTTAGAAAGGCTTGGAAATGGACTTATCACTTGTCCCTGCTCCTACCATCTCCACACTTCGTAAAGCTGGTGTGAGTGCTTACTTCCAGCTCTTGGTGTAGTGGGGAACGAAACATCTTAACAGTGGCCTGAATTTGAGCTTCACCTTGAAGACTTAACTGCAGTTTTGCATGAATTCGGGTCAAACTAAGGCTGCATCTGAACCATATGGGGCAATCTCTTCCTTCAGACAGCTGCATCTCTTGCCTTAGGAAATAGTAATTATTATTTTTTTCCACCTCCAAGTAGGTACTGGTCGGATGAACAAGAGATCTATCTGACTTTGGGGATACAAGACCATGCCAAGCCAAGGGCAGAAGTGTGGCTGGAAAGGAGGTTGGTATTTTTTCCTGTCTCTGTGGTTTTAGGTGAGCTTCAGGTGAAGCTGTCAGACTGCACTGCAGAACGTGACAGATGTTTATTATTGTCTCTACAAGCAAGGAAAAAAAGAACTATATCTTCTCCTCTTTCTTCCTCTGCTTCACAACCCATGTTCCTATGTCTTAAGGTATGGCTATGAGATGGTTAAGCTTGGCTGGGTAAAGAAGTGGGTGCAACTTGTATGCCGAACAGCAGAGGCTATTAGACCGGTCAGCGCAGAAGCTTGTGCCTCTGTGCTCGCAGAATTATGGCTTTGAGGCATTTCCCTGGGCTTGGGGACCAGGCAAAGGCTGCCAAGGATCCTCTGATATGTAAATCCTCCCGTAACTTCTGCAGAGGGGCCCAGGGAGCTATGCCACAGAGGTTGTGGCTGTACTCATCCTGTTCAGTCAAGTAAGCTCTTCAATTGTGTGGCTAGGACTCTAGCCAAGAGGTCTTTTTGTAAGTGGTCACTACAGTCTAAGCGCTAGCAAAATTAGTGGTCAAAGGCACTTTCTATACCCTCTAAGGCTTTGACAGAGGCAGTTTGGTAGGTCTAGCTGGGAATGCTTAAGACATTACTGGCTGGGGTATCCTCATCCACCTGCTAACAGCTTCTGCTTCCATAGCAGAGACAGTCTGGCAGCAGTTTAGTCACTCCAGACACCAGTCTGTCAGCTGAACTCAAACCTAACTGTAACAGCAGCCCTCAAATCTAAACTGCCTGACTTGACCCAGAAACAGACACTGGCAAGCCCTCGGGACAGTCTTCAAGGAGCAGGTAGAAACAAGCACTGGGCTTGGGAAGGGCTGTCATCTTCAGCAACCCATCTGTGGTGACCATACACTCTGGCTTCAGATCCCTCTAAAACTGTATTGGGAACTACATTAATGCTCCATAGCCATCTACTGATGTTCTGCTCTATATACTGCACTGAATCTAATGTATTTGGCTTTGCAAGAGCTGCGTGCCATGAGTTCAGTGAAAATACTTGCCTGAGAGTGGGGAGCACGTGCTGTTTAAGGCATTATAATAATATATAGTCATCCCTTTCAAAGAATGAGTATAGCACCAACATGTTTAGATCACAATTTTAATGTTTAAAAACTATAGAGGTAACAGAGAGATTATAGAACTTAATACATTTTTTTTTTTTATTTACACACAGAAACTGAAAAACTGCTTCTTTTACTTGGATATGAGCAGCACAAAGTATGGTGATGTTAGCAGGAGCAAAATGACTCACTTCAACAATATATTAAAGACGAGCTCATATCAAGTGTACATCATTCAAACAGTATTGTTTATACTGGACCTGGATGACCCTTAACATACCTTGGGACACTAAAAACAGGTTTCTAGAAACAAGTTAAAGTTCAAGTCTTGTGGAAAAATACCTTTTACAGTTTATATTTTGTTGGCTTTAACAGTGAAAACAAAATGTACACTTGTATTAATTTGAAAAGCTCTGTAGAATATGACTGCATATAGGTTTTTTCCTCAAATTTATACTCACGGTGAAAGCAAACATTATTTCAAGTTTCATTTTCATCCAAGACCATAAAGTAAACATGGAAAAAAATACAATTATTTTTAGATGCATTTCTCAACCTCCGTTTTTCAGCAATCCTGAAAAAAACATGTTTCCGTGCTTTACCAGCGAGAAAGTCTATGCAAGGCTCTTGATGGAGGCACTCGCAGGACATACACAACCCTCCCCTCCCATCATCCTCACCCCTAGACACGCAGCTATCCCGCAACCAAAATACTGGCCTCTGCCCATTCTAGGGTGGGATGTGTAAGCAGTCCCGGGCTGGGGGTGCTCTTGTCAGCCTCAGGTGCTAGTGTTTTGGTTGTATGATAGCAGCGTACCTGGGTCTGCAGTGGAGGAGTAGACACAGGACTCTGCAGGAAGGGAGCAGGCTCGAAGTGGTAGAAATTGCTCTGGTTGCTGCCCGCCCCTGGCTTTTAGTACTTTTTTCCTGAACTACAGGTGTTTCTGGTTGCTGAAAATGGAAATGCAGAAGTCCTGCCCTGACTGCCGTTTGGACTAGTTGGGTAAATACATGCCTGGACACAACATGGTATAATGCTGGGTCAAATTGCTGGCTGCAGTTTGGTCTGGTTTCTCCATAAAGCCTTCTCAGCACTTTACTACCACCTGGCCTCAGCTGAGGCAGGAGGTTCCTGGGTACCAAAGGGGCCCTTTATAGGGAAGGTATTTTACCCAGCAGGAAGACTGGCTAACCTGCGGTTGAGAAAACAGGGAGTCATGCACTGGAATTAATCCTAGCAATTTCACTGAGCCTTTTCTTTCTCTTTTTCTTGTTACATTAGTGATGCAATAATATTTTCAAGTTTAGGCTTTAACTTGTGGACTCTTGGGAGAAAGGAAAGGATAACATTTTGCTAAGTCAGAAGCGAAAGTATTTATATTTCTATTAAAATTATTCTTAATATGCAGAGCCTATCTCAACACTTCTATATCATAGGGGATAAACAACTGCAAAAATATACAGCATCCTATTTATTTACAATATATATATGTACATAAAAATGAAATTTCCTACAATACAACACAACTGCATAGATTTGTCTTCAGAAACATAGGTATGTGTACAATTTGTGAATTCTAGACCTTTCCAGCCCTGTACTTTTTATTAATTCATTATCTTTTTTTTTTTTTTTCACAGTTTGTTACAGAAATCCTTACATTAGATACAAATAAAACATTCTTTGTGTAAGTTACAGGAAATAAGGATTTTCCTGACAGCAAGGGCTCTGGGGAATTGTTTAAGAAAGCACCCTGGTGCCAGGCGATAAAGCCATCTTGTGGAGCTGCTGATGGAGCTGAGTACATTCTGCTGTGCCTTTCTCCTATAGGCACTGGGGTGGGACAGTAGGACTGGAGGTGGGATACCACCACATGGAAAGAGTTTTGTTTTGACCAAGATGCTTTTTAGCCTTAATGTAAGGTTCAAGCAAAGAAACTTATTCATTTAAAGATAAGCTAGAGATACCATTAATCGTTACTGTTAATAATATCAAAGCGAGCTGTGGTGCTTATGCACTGTAAGGCAGATGTACAGACACAACCCATGTATCACCCGACCTGCATTTGCACGTGTGACCTATTGCAAGTGGAGCACAAGCTGTGGGTGGGTATGTGGCTCAGGAAGGCAGCCCTCGCGAGCAGACGGGCACCCCTATCCCTGACCTCACAGGATGAGACTGGCTGTTCTGCCCTGGGCCTGCACACGGGCCAGGCACCACCACTCAGTCCGTGTCAGCCCTGCAAAAGGTCTGTGCCAGTGCATGGATTTGACATTGGCCCTCTGACCAGAAGTAAGTATCACCCAGAGAGGTCATTGCTCCGGAGATACTGTTCCCAAATAACAATTGACTGTGTTTTACTTACTAGGCATATTTGCCATTGGACAGAGAAGGGCATCTGTATTCTGCAACTGTAAGGGCGCTTTAAGCTCATGACTATTTTCTTTGCAATGTGCTGTGGACTAGGAGAAGCAGTAAGGCCATCTTTTAAGTGTAGGATTAACTCCTACAATCTTATTAGGAACCCCTGCTTCTAATTAGTCCTTCCTTGTCCCTCACCACACAACTGTTGCTATAATGCAAATGAGAATTTTAAAGTAATTTGTTGTAGTTATTCAGAGCGATTTTGCATCCAGTCTATGACATTTGCAGTGCTCACAATAGTGATAAACTCTCTATGAAAAGAAAGCATGCTACCACCTACTAAGTAGATACGGTACTCTGGATCCTATTAATTTAACAACAGAGAAACTCCTACAGCATTTCACTGTGCTCTTAAAATCCTAGCTAAAATGTGGGACTCGTACATTGTTGGCTACAAGTTCACTATTCCAAATGAACTGAATAACAGCAGTACATTTTACAGATAACCTCATACAAATATTGTCATCCATCACTGATGTTGACAGTTACAGCAGGGTCTATTGCATTCTGTTAAGAATGTATAAACCTGATGAGAAAACAAAAAGCACGTTATTTCACGTTCATTACCACAGACATCAATAAACACATGATTCCTTTCCATAAATATCTATAAATATGATGCCAATAAATCAGTCTAAGCAAAATTCCCTCTTTTTTTTCCTTTCTTTTTTTTTTTCTCTTTTTTTTCCAGAGACCCAGAAACAAAGTCTGTTTAAAGACTCAATATTTTGGGTATCTATTTTTCAGTATCTAAGATACGCTTTGATGGTCCAGTACCTCAGGTTAATTTCACTCTATGCACACACCCAGCTCATTCTTCTCCCTATTTATCCAGTAAAACTCCAGTATACAAATAAACTGGGAAAAAGAAGGTGGCAGAATAGCAAAGAGGAAGGAGAGGAGTAGTGATGGAGGAGATTTGGGAAGATGCAAGGAGCAATCAGTCACCCAACAGCCCTTCAAGCTGAAGGAAGCTGGGTACCAAAACTCAATGGTTGGTATTTTAAACAGGAGACTACACGCTATTTGGGGATGGTGGTGGGTGGGAGGGAGATGTCACAGTTGTGACCTTGCTGGGACCTTGTGCAGCAGATCAGACCTCTATCGCACACCCGGGTACCTGAAAGTCGCTCCCAGGATCTCCTCTCTCACAACCCCCCAATGCACAGAGCTGCACTGCTCATAAATCAGTAGTAGAAGGATAAAGGGGGCAGGAAAGCAGGAGGGTCCTGGAACATCTTGAGGATAACACTGTACAGCATTCTCAGGTCTGAGTTAAGTGTTTTAGGATAAGATCCAGAGAGATTATAAGGCACCTCAAAACCTGAAATGTGACCCTAGCAAGCTGAGTCAGAAAACGGAGTGAGATGCTGGGCTCCTGCTGACCAGGGAGTGAGGAGATAGGAACCAAGCATAGGTTCTTCTCTCCAGAGCCTGACAAACATCTGGGCTATGGTATATCTGTGAATAAGGGCAGGGATCAGTCTCATAAAGAGACAGTGCAGAGAGAACTGGTGACCTGCACCATCACAGGCAAGAGTTTGAGACCAGCTGCAGGAAACCACAGTGACCTTAGCCTTGGGTAGCTCAGTGGTTTGTGTGTTAAGTGCTTGGCTGCGCGGTGCTTGGGAGGAAGGACATTGCACCGGAGACCTTGCTGGGAGCCTGTGAGGAAAGGTCTGAGGGGCCAGGAGGAAATCAGAATAAGGGAACCTGCTCTGCAGTCTAGCAGGTCACTTTGCCCAGAGGAAGGAGGCTTCCAGTTTTGTTCTTGCTGCTGGGCTACTCTGAGGACTTGGGCAGCCTGCGGTAGTCAGCTCTGCCTTTTGTGGATCACAGTGGAGTACTGGCAGAGCCGGGTAGCTCACTGCCGAGGCTGAGGTACAGATCTAGAAGTCTGGGTTTAGTAGGCTTAGTTTCTGCAGCATGAATGGTCTGCATCTCGATGCCCAAATTCCAAGAAAGGCCCCAACCTAACCTCTCTGGACGTTACCCTTAGAAACCAACTTTCAAGGGCCAGAGAAGTGCTCTGTGATCTCAACTCTCAGTGACTTCAAGCCGTGTAGGACAAGGCAAAGGCAACTGAGGCAATTCAATAGCTCACAGAAATCCCAAGATCCCAAATCCTCCATTCCTAACCTTAAAAAGAGGAAGCTGCAATGGCAGGTTCCCCACAGCTGATGACAGTCTCCTTCCACAGTTACAATGGGAGTCGGCAATGAACCAGCTACTGGGAACAAGAGGGTCACTGCATACTGACAAGTATGGCTCGAGCATACTGAGGGCACCGCTCAGCCCTTGGGCGTGAAGCGGGGCTCCCTTTAGACACCAGTTCTTTCACTGGGAGCTGGGTTCATATTTTGAGACACTTTTTAGCTCACGTGGTGAATGACACAAAGTGAACATGTTTATGCTGCTGGCAGTGCACTAATAGAAGATGTCTGCCCAGGATGGTTAACGATCACCTGCTTAGCATTTGAGTCTCTACAAGTAGTTCTCTACACCAGCTATAAGGCATTAGGCAAATGCTTATTTTGAGGACAACAGATGCAAGTTACAGTGTTTCTGCTAATAGTAACTGAATGCCTTTGTTATGGAGGATCGATGAGAAATGTAACGAAACATATTAAATATAAAAAAGTGTTTTTGTTTGCTTAAAGAAATGTTATAGATTGACATTCCATTAGAAATCCAGTAGTTTGGCAGGGCGAGTCAAATCCTGCTCCCGCTGACTTCAGTGGGAGAAGGATAAGACACGAGAGAGAAGCCAGTCTCTGCAAGGTATGTACAAATGAATCCCAGAATGGAAAAGGCATGAGGTATGACTAAATGCGTAGGTTTTGATAAAACTGGGGCTTGTTTTTTTGTCTGAGGCAGGTGGGGCATTAGTAAACAGTTTAATGCTGAATAAAATGCAGACTTCCTGTGGAAATCTTGGAGCATCTGCTTCTCTTCAGGCTCAGGTACTTATGGGTTGGGATCAAGTCTAGCTCTGGTCAGGCTCCAACTGAAGTGTGCCTGGGGAACGGTGGCTGCTGGTGGTGGCCATCCTTGCCCTCCCTGCACCCCGTCACAAAGACACACACACGCAGAGGTCTGTTCCCCAAAGCTACAAAAGGGCCAAGCCCTGGGGCTGGCTCCCTCACCAAAACATCAGAAAGAAGCACCAGATTTAGGACCTACACTTATATAATGCTCATTTGCGTTCTTATGGTGCTTTTCGTGTCCATATCCAGAATGCTGCACTTAACCCAGTGAAGCAAATGGTGCACAAAACAGCAACAGAACAAACAAACAAACCAACAAACCAGATACGTACAATTGGAGAGCAGAGTTCTGGCTAAAAGATGGGGGGGAAGGGTGTGAACTGACATCACTCCAGTTGGGATTGATAACAACAGGAGCTGCTGCCCTAAAGGAGCAGAGCTTATAGTTGAAGGGCTAAGGATAATAATGGAACAATACAATTCATGGGTGGAAGAGGGGAAACAAATCAATTGTGATGAATTCCTATGAGCAATGCTCTATATAGTCTCACGGACAACACAGAGCTGATCTGATAACTTGGTGTTGGGGGACAGAGTGATATGCCTGTTGGCAAAATGGGTCTGTTTCTGCAAGAAAATACACCCATAACAGTATTTTTAGTACTGGATAATCATTATTTGGATTTGATTTGAGTAAACTCACAAAAGGCGGAATAGATAACAGAACCGATGGTTGCGATTTTGGTGTGTAGCAAACGGGGGTGTCTTTTCAGAAGGAGGTGAACTTCAGTGGCCTTCGGCACTGCCTCCTGATTGTACCCAGTCATAGATGACCAAAGGAATGCTCACTAGGGAAAACATTATCCCCAGTGCCAAGAAAAGAGAAGCCTGGAACAAAAAGTAGAGAGAAAATTAATGAATAAAAAGAAAAGACAATTAATTCAAGTACGTTAACTTCTCCTCTTAAGGAGATTTACAAGGTGATGTATCAAAGTTATCAGCTAAAATGGGATAGCACTTCTGGTAAAGACAAGACCCACAGATAATTAAACAGATTAGTGTCATTAATAATTAGTTGAACACCAAAACCATTTTTTTTCTCCTTTCAATTCACTTCTTAAACACCGATCATCTCTAAAGAGGATTAAGTGAGTCTGTTTTTAGGACCCAATCAGCTCTGCCCTTTACAAAGCCTCATGGAAATAAGTATACTCTTCCCATCGGATATGTGTCACTGAATTTTAGCCCTTTCGATTTGGGGTCTGCAGATGAAACCAGAAGTGAAACACGGGTTTCCTGCTGGTCTGCTGAGTGCAGGAAGGTCTGACCTTACGATGCTTCCAGTGCACGCTCTGTTAGACTGGGAATACACAGGAATGCTGTGTCTTTTCAGCTGCAGCTCTTTCTGGGGCTCATAGGAAACCTTTCCAAGGCCCATTCCCATCTACTCATGCATGCCAAAGGGCTAACATTTCAGCTGGCTTCTTCTGGTGGCAGCACCCTAAGTCTGGTTCAGATCCATTAAAACCACAAGGAATACCGCAAATGGAGCGGTTTGCACACTTTCTGGATCGACACACTGAAATGGAGAAAGCTTGCTGGGCTGGAAGGTTGACTGAAGTGGGCTGGAGGCCCTGCTGACAGCTGCAGCTGCTTCCAGAGCTGCCGCCTGCCAGCTGGTGGGAGAGCCCCTCACCCCGCAAAGAACGGCCCACCAGAACATGGGGTGCCCTGTGTGGTATGGCCCCTCTGCTGGGAGACCCCTGGGGTTTGCGAAGGAGAAGGGCAAGCACGGCTGCCAACTGACTGAGGCAGGGAGGGAAAGTAACGTAAAGAAGCTCACACATACGTTCAGATTAGGTACGCTTTGCCTCTAGCAGATTATAAGGAATGACAAGATGAAAGCGTTGCATTGATGTAAAAGAATGCATACCCAAATCCTCTGAGTCAACTTCGATCCATCCTGCTGTGTAATTTTTAAGTACAAAGATGATGGAAGAATGAAAATCAGCATATTGGCAGAAGTGACCCCTGCAAAATTCAAATAAAAGATTTTTGTTAGCTGTCAGCAACAGCTAATTATAATGTTGCTGATTAGCAACAGCCTTTTATTAGCAGTACAAAACCAGGATACTGTACCTACAACACCGAAAATGTCCTTCATGGTTGGGATAAAAATGACTAACAGGTTGATGATAACCAAAAGAACAAAAGTAACCAAAACATGACGGCATAAGTCAAATTTTGTTTTTCTAGCCAGCTCAAATAATGATGAACGCACCTGTAGGAAGAGAGAGAGATCTCTGTCAGAAATAGTCTATAAGCCAATTCAAAGCTTCCCATGATTATTTTAACTGGTCCTTCATGTGACAAGTGCTGCATAGATCCGTCAGAATTTTTGGGGTCTCTCATGTAATGTCCTTTGAAATAATCCTTAAAATTAATTTGGTATTTCAAACTGTAGGTACACATGCCTCTGCAGCAGGATATTCCTCTCTTTCTAATATGCCTTTTGGGATCCTTCTGCACTTAAAAATGAACTTCACCTTTGAGCCTGCTCCAGTGAAGTAATGTGAAGTAAGAAAGGGCCCTTGTGGATTCAATTGAAAACAGATTTAAGACCAAAAGTGATTCATTTATTTTCTTCAGGGAGAACTTCTCCAGAAGTTAGGGGAAGTCTGGTGTGGGAAAAGACTGATCCAAGCTGAAGCTCTTTTTGTATCTGCAACTTCACTGTCTCAGTAACTGCTGGACTGTGTTTTGAAGAAGTGTGCTGTGTACAGCCATTACCAACTCCCAGACTGTGTGGAACATTTTACTCACAGTGAAAAACAGCACTGGCACCGTGAGTATCACCGCAACGATCACAGCCAAGCGCACGGTCAGGATGAGGATGTCATCTTTGCTCTGGTACTTGTGAAGCAGATCTGACTGCACATTGTCTATGGAAAAGACAGTAAGGTAAGTGTTCTGGGGAACAGGCAATTCATTCACAAAAATCATTGCTTAACAACAGCCTTCTTGAACAACAAGTGATTTATCTGCAAACAAAAGAGTATGGAATGAAACATTCTTGAGTTAAAACAGTGCTTTGAACCAAATCCTAATGATCCCATTATTCCAGATTAATCCTTTGGAGGCCTGATTTAGGAATGCATCCCAATTCAAGACAGCACATGCCTAAGTCTAAGGTAATTTTCACTGTAGGAAAGACAACAGTGAGACATACATGAAAACTTGCTTACATATATATATATATATATATATATATATATATATATAAAAAGTGAAATAAGCTATTTCTAATTGGTTCCGTGGGCATTTTTTTTTTTTAGTTTCAAATGATACAAAAATATCCACATGCACTGCAATGGCCCAACTTAAAACAAAGTTTTGAGCTAAAATAGTCTAAACAGCAAATAAACTTCCAGCAAAAAGCAGTGCCCCTGTTCTCAACCAAGAACAAAACCTATCTCAGGTCAACTCTCAGTGGGACACTCTGACATTTGCACTCAAATCCCTTGAGAGCTCCACCGAGGGCTGCCCTGGTGTTTTTTTCTCTTGAACCTGCCAACCCTCCAGCAGCACCTGCAGCTTGGCCCCATGCTGGCTGGTGGCCCCAGCAGCCAAGACAAATCACAGGGGAGTGCCTAATGGGGAGGCGCTGGTGGTAGTTTAATATGACCTCCTGCAAAAAATGTTTCCTTGAAGCTGTGATAAATAGTGCAGAGCAGGTCTGTGTGTGCTGACAGCAAAACCGAGTTGCTGACTGACCTATGTGTTTGCTTTGTAACTTTAAAATACCTAGGAGCAATAACCTAAGGAGGCAGCTCTTAAGCGCGCCAGAGAAGATACTTGCTGCCCCTTTTTAGGCTCAAGTTTTGTTTCTGCCTGCTAATCTGAAAAAATGCTGGTGGTAAAACATAACAGCTTTTAAATTAAACTTCTCAAAGGGAACTCGGCAGCCCCGTCTCATTAAGAATCCTTGGCGCTTGGTAAAACCTCATGTACTCCTGGAGGCAGAGGGATCTGTCCCGTGGTGCAATGCCTGCGCTTCCCCCAGGACACCCTTCTGGGGAGAGACTATGTGTCAACACCACCTACGCAGTGCTTGAATCCCCACCAGGAGAAAGAAAATGCTCTCCCACCTCCCTGCAGGTTAGGAGTGGGGTTTTCAAGCCGGGCACATGCACAGCTTCTGCAACACAGAGCTTACTCTGCTCCTGCAAGCACAGACTGCAACTTCTGTACCGCTCACGGACTGCAGCCAGGTAGGAAGTGAAGGGCAAGGCTTACAGTTGAAGGTCTGTTTTCCTTTCAGCTAGATACACCACAGAGCCCAACCACACTGTGACCTTTTAGGGGAAGAAAAACACCTCTTTTCTGTAATTCTGTAATGTAAATATAGTCATCACTGCAACACTTTCGAGAACACAGCAAACAGACAAGTAAGTACTATTGGTGTAAATAAGAAATGGCCACAATAAAAATGCTGTTCTTACCCAGGTAAGGGTAGAGGAGAGGGTTAGAAAACTGTAAGTGAACATACGAAAGGTAAGGTCTTGTCAGTCTCAATGGAGAAGAAGGATCAAGGTGGAGAAATTTTATATTCCCTCGGTGTCGCTTTTGCTGCCTGCCATGGCACTGGCCCTTGCGGAGGCCCCCGCAGAGCCACGCAGCTTCCACCCGCGGGCTCTTGGCACTGGGCAGCAGGGACGCCTGACGTGGGGAGAGGCACACGAGACACCCCAGGGATTCCTCCGCCATTCCCCCTTGGGAGGGCCAGAAGGACGCAGCCCCTACCTCCTCCATGGACTCCAGACCCTCGTCCTTGAGGGGTGTGGGAGATTCCCAGAGAGGAGCACCACGGATCTGCCTCCTCAGATCCCTGGGGCAATCACATCAGAATCTCCTCCCTGCCAAAGCGAAGGGGTCCGTGCTGATTTACACCCACTTGCTCCCTGGGGCTGCTAATTTGATGCATTTCTACAAAAACGTGTTAGATGGGAGCAGTTGGATGAGAGCGGCTGTTGCTGTTGTCACTTGCAGCGTATTTGTGGTTTTATTGGGAAAATTAGAACAGATGACCTCAAGTTACTTCAATGCATGCAGACTCAAGGCCTCATAAACAGCATGAGAGACTGAGAAAATAAATATGAGATAAGTACACCTTTAGAAGAAAAAAAGCCACATTTCATATTTACTTATTTTCTCTTGCAATAGGTGGCTCACAGGGAACGGTATCATGAATGAGGAGATTGTAACAGAAAGGTCACTTGGAATAGGGTGGAGAAGACTGACGACCTGTTGGTGGCTCTGAGGTAAAAGGCAAACATCAGGTTTGTCATCTGTCTTGTAACCCCTTAACGGTCTATGGAAAAAGACACTACTTTTCAACACTCCCATTACACTGGAACATGGGAGTATCTTCCTGGGCAACATTGGTATTTTATCCTACCATAACTTAATAATTGTGCCTCTAGGGCGTAGGCATTGCATCCTTTAGCGATACAACGTAATTTGTTTGTTTCTTTAAGTGAACAGATAGGCATGAAAAGAGATAGGGTGCAAGTCTCAAACACTGAAATAACCATCCTTCGGTGGCTGAGCTGGGACGGCACTCAAAAGCTTCCCCACCTTCACTGCCAGTTTATTTAACCAAGACCTGAAGGGGTCAGCTCTGGGGACACAAGGAAAGCATTTGGTCCATTGCCTCTATGACAAAAGCGTCAATAAGAAAATTAAAAAGCTGTGATGGCTGATTTGATACTCATTTCCTAGGACCTGCTCTCAAATCTCTCGCCTTTTGTGCAGATATACGTGCTTCAGTCTTTACCAATGTGCACAAAATTCAGGTGAGGACCTGGGAATGAAAATCTTAGTGGGGTTCAGCTAATCCCCAGTTGTGTTAAACAAATCTCTCCCTCATATTTTCAATATGCCTTTTGCAAATAATACTTTCACTTGTGCTTTTCATCCATAGGGGAAAGGGAGGAAAGGATTTGTACCTCCAATATAAAAACTTCCAAGGAAAATTATTTGAAAAAGTATTTTAATATAAGTGGATGGGACTTTCCTTTCCAGCTGGGATACACTATTGATTTCACATGTATTCCCTTTCTACTTCGATCAGTAAAGAACTGCATACTTACCATAGAAAGTCAAATAGCCAAATATGGCAGTCATAAAGTACATCACAAACATGGCAAAAAATGAGATATTTGAAACCAACTGCATTTTTTTCTGTGAACGGCTGGAGAAAGAAGAAAAAAAGAGCACATAAAAATGGTTGGGCTGGATTTTTCAATAGCTGTTTAAAAATGTATTAAGTCTTTGCATAAACATAGTAATTCTGGGGAGACTGGTGAATGCATTTTCATTTAAAACAGGAATTCATTGAGAGCTACACAAGGAAAAGAAGGACTGGGGAAATGGACCCTAGCTGAGGCTTAAGTCAAGAACTGGTGGGTCTGCCCCGTGGCTCTGCTCCCCAGCCATACCCGCTTAAAGAGTAAAGAGTGGAACTGAGTGGACAGGGATGGCCCTTAAACACTTCAGTAATTAAATAAAAAGGTCAAAATAAAGGAAGAATAAAATCATACAGAGGGGAACTCCCCCCAACATTCTGAATGTTTGCAGAGAAACATTTGTGTCCACAAGGGTAGAAAATAATGAAAGTATGCAGATCACTGTAGACCTGTAAAATAGGTGAAGTGTAAACATTTCATTTTCAGATAATTGTTCTGAAATATTCACACTCCAGTACCTAAACTTAGGCTTTTAAATTCACACAGGGATGCCCTAAATAGGCACCTGGGAACCCGCTGAAGTCACTTGAAACTTAAAGTGCCCAGCAAGGGACCAGGACCTGAGGGCACCCATGGGTCTGACTGACGCCGACCTCTCCCCTGGGTCTCCCCCCATGGCCCAGGACCCCACTGCAGCCCCTCCAGGGCTGCCAGCAATGTCGCAGCAGGGCCAGTCCCCAGCTCCCCACAGGCCTGCCCAGCCAGAGGTGTCAGCAAGACAGCCATACTGGCAAAGGTCTTTTAGTACGGGTAAGGCTGAAAGTACTTTTTTTCCTGGTACCGCAACAGATTTTTAGTTGCACTGGAACAAATGCCGTCAGCAGAACACACGCCTCTCTCCTATGCCAAATAACGACCGCCACAACTTGGCTCTCCACAGGCTGCCGTGTACCTCCAGAGAAAACTCCCAAAGTATTGCATTATCCTCAGCCTCCCTCACCCCCACCCCAGTGGTGTGCCTGGGAGGCCAGATTTCCTAGCCAACAGCCACACTCGTTGGCTTCTTGGGTGTTATTAAATCACATCTCCTCCAAATGGCATGAATGACTCAGAGCACCTCTGCGCTAACATTTTCCATGTAAAGCAGTTCAAAACAATTAACTGGGGGAAAAAAAAAAGAAAAAAAAAGAGAAAGGCTTACTCTTTAAGTTCGCTGTAAATCGGGAGGACTGATGGGTGGCACACAAATGCAAAAGCAATGGTGGGCAAAGCGTACACGGTCTGTTCAGAGAGAATTTCAGAAAAGAAGTTAAGAAGTATTTCCCCCAGCGGCGTGAAGAAATGATCTGTGTTCAACTACCTCAGCTCCCAACTCTCTGGACTCTTCAACTGAATGTTGAGAGCCTTCAGAGAGTGCAGGAGACCTGTCAATTAGCACATATTTAATGACATGGAAAGCAGTGCTCTGTCAGTGGGAGGACAAAGTCTTTGCATTGGTAGTGTCAGCACAGCCCTGACTGCTCGCAGAGCGCAGCGCTGGAGGCCACATGGCTGCTGGTTTCGCTCCCTGGGATGGGTTTCCCTGCCCAGCTCCTGCCACCGTTACTAGCACACCATCACGCGTAAAAGGGATGTACGGTGGGTCACCGCTACGCTACCCTGCCTTGGCATGGAGAGGGGTGCACACCCGTGGTACTAAGGCTGAAGTCCTGAAGAGGAAGCCCATATCCAGACTGTAAGAAAAGAGAAGAGGAATGCAGAACTTACAAATAAATGGATATCTCAAGGTACCAGACTGAGTCCCTTCATTTCCCAGGCCAACAAAAGGGCTAGGAGGGCTGTGGGGGGAGCATGCTTTTCCTTAGGGAAAGAGAGAGACTGTTACGTCACCAGGAAGCGCCGGAGGCCTCCAGGGGGGACTTCACCCCCTTCTCCACCAAAAACCTGAGTGGGTTTCAATCCTCAGTGTACAGCCAAACTTCACAAATGATCTCAGCACCCCAGCGCTTCCATTCTCCCCAGGGTATGGGTACAAGCAGAGATCACTCTGTTATCTGCCCTCCTGTGAGGACAAAATGAGTCCAGACCTACACACAGCTCTCCCCAACCCTCCAAGATCTGCTCGTGCTGGGCACAGGCATCCCCTTCCCACAGAAGCCGTCCTGGGGTACACCCCAGGCCCGACAGATTCAGTAAATACACTACGTTCTCTCCAGCGGTCCTTCCTCACCCAGGCCTGTACCACCTTCTCTCCCTCGCTCACAGCATGCTACTGCTGTTGTGTTCTCCATCCACGGAGATATTCAGAAGTTGGCTGGACGTGCTGCTGGGCAGCCAGCTTTAGGTGGCCCTGCTTGAGCAGGGAGGTTGGATCAGATGACCTCCAGAGGTCCTTGCCAACCTCAGCCATCCCCTGATTCTGTGAAACTGTCTCCCTTCTTACACACTGAAGTTGCTAAAATGACCGGCCAACCGTTGGCCCCAAGGGCAAATCTACAGAGTTCAGCTCCAGCGTACCTAATTCAGATGGACCGACCCTTCCAATGTGCCTCCATTGACTCTCAGACAAATGCTGACACTGTAGGAGAAGACTGCCCTTCAACATTATCTAATATATACATACACCTAAGCTGCTATTGCACACCAAGTTAACTAGTTCTTGGTCCGTCACACTGGATCTGGGCTGATGGCTACCCCAAACTAAAGAAAAGTGCTCAGATTGACTTCTTCACTGAAGCTGGTAGGATGAATTTAAAAAGATATAATTTTTGCATGCATATGCTATATATCCATGTGCATTCCCTATGAATGCGACTGCAACACCCTGAGGACCCTGCCCTGCCGCACAAGGTGCTGTTGAACAAGCCCTGCACCCCAGCACAGATGACAGGAGCGACTCTCCTGCTCCCACAGCTATAGCCCAGTTGCTCTTTCTCATTCGCTTGGCACAACTTTTCCTGCAGCTGTGTGGCGATGGAGGAAAGCATCCAGCTGAAAGGCAATCAAATTTTTGCTGGATTAGCTTTCAACTGTATCCTTTTTGCAATCCAGGTCACTGTATGGCTACATAAAACACATACCCTGTCACAAAGAAGTGGTTTGTGTGCAGAAGGACAGAGGGATTACTTCTGGGCTTTGAATGCAGGAATGGCTTACTCAGCCTCTGCTGAACTACAGCCTAAAGGTGCAGTTGCAGCACAGATATTAAGAAGCAATGGAAAGAAAAACACTCCCAAAGAAAGCATTAGTTGTCTGGTGGTAGCCTGGGCTCACAGCCTTAGTACATCTACAAATGGGGCAGAGCAAGACCGTGAAAAGCTACAATTAAACGTGGCATCTCCATAAGACTGGGCAAGGAGACCCACTGTGCATTCACCATTGGAGCATGAGTGGAAGCATGGAGAATCAGGCCCTACATGGTGCTGACTGGATTAAGAACACGGGGTGTAGGTGCATATATTATGTGAATTAAAAATAAGTATTATAAAAAGAAACATACCTTGGAATTAAAGATAACATACTTTGGCTTACACATATGTTCATGTGCTGAGCTATTTGATAGGATAGATGATGTTGCATTTAGCTCCGATCCGCCACAGGGAATTTGAAACTTCTTGTAAATAACCTAGAATAAGAGTGGAAGACAGCTAGTTGCTAATAATAACAATAATAATAATAATAATAAAATCAAACGAAAATTCAAACATCAGAGAATTAGTGAATATCCTATCAAGGGACTCTCATCCAACAAAGAAAGCAAGCTGAACTTACCACTACCAGGAAAAATACCATGCAGCTTAATGAAAATCCACTGGTATAGCCAAGATACCCTGAAAGAAATTAAAAGGAAATCTCATACAAAATTATTTTATTAGCCATATCTTGAATTTTACTTTTTGCTGCTTCATGAAAAGTTTAATGCATTTAATATGTATTGTGAGCTTCTGGGCAGGACAAAAGCATGTTCTGTTGGTGCAGGAGTCTCTCACATCACAAGCCTCCCAGCTTTCAGACAGACTTGAGCTTTGCTCTGACTGGTTTGACTTCCCAAGGGTCACTGTTATGGCAGTTTAACTAATTTTCCTTTGAAAGGGGCTGTGATAATTAAAACAAACCTGAAAATGTGCAATTGCAATCAGAATGTGACCCAGATTGCCCAATATGAGCCATGTCAGATGAGTATGGGTTATCTTCTCAAAAGGAAGATCTGAATAGGACTTTGGTGTCAAAACTTCTTACGCAGTTTTAAAAAATACATCGTGCACCTACTTACTGGTGTCTCTGTGGACTCAGACACATTTGAAAATACAATCTTACTTCAATACCTCCAATTAATCTCATCACTAAAACTTTCAATGCCAATAGAAAAGGTAATGTCACAATTTGTGAAATTATTTTTACAGGCTACATATAAGATAGAATTACCTTATGAAATGGACACTCTTAACTATAGTTTTTAAAATCAATATCCACAATTGTATGGATGAAGCTGGTTTATACCGAGTTCAACCTCTGTGACAATTTAGGTTTATTTGTTCCAAGATGCTCAAAACACAGCTTATTCCTGGACCAGGGAGGCTGCTCAGATTACAGTGAGATCCCATTTTTTAAATTATAGTTGAGCTGCCAGTGTGGCTGTCAATGACATGATGTCTGGGCTCTGTTAGTTTGTTCCCACAATGGCATATGTATCTTACCTAAGTTCTTAAGGAGACATAAAGGGAGGATTATACCAAACGTCACTGTGACAACAAGGATACGCCCATCCACGTACCACGCCCTGTATAAAACATCAAAAAAAACCCACCATGAGCACACCTTAAACCCTCTCTGGTTTTCCTCACACTCAGTCACCCTCTTTGACTCCTGCAGTTACAGAACTATCTTTGGTCTTCTTACCCTACAAGCTCCTACAAAAGTAGAGATGGGGGCTACATCTAAACTTTGTAGACTCATTAAGTATCCAGCCCTTACAACACGGCATTGCTCTGACTCAGGTATGGCAGGTTTTCGTAGTCACTAGACAAAATATCGTGCTACTGTGGAGATCAGTGAGTGGGACTGAGAGGCAGAACACCCACCGTAACGTGATATAAGCCACCCTGCCAGGACAAGGAAAGATCAGGCAAAGGGCACAGTGGGGCAGGAGGGGGGCACCACAATTTGTTTGCTAAACCACCCAGGCACGTGCCTGAAGCAGCAAACCAGGCTCCTGCGGGATGGCACACACTAGCCAGCCCAAGGCTGTCTCTCTTCTTATAGCAAAGTGCTTTGAAACCTGCTGGAAAGCAAAGACAGGGGAGAAGGCACAGCATTAGTTTAGTGGTGTTCCACATGACGCATTTCCACTGCTCAGTCCAATTTAGTATGAAAGCCTGAGGAACGGGTTCTCTACCTTCTTCTTGTGCACTACAGCACACCACATAACCCAGTGCAAAGGATTTTTACCACTATAAAGAAATACCTCTTGATTTAAAACCTGGTAATTGTCAAGGAGTGGTAAGTGGCAGAAATCCAGGTATAATAGTCTGCCATCGTCATATGCTAGTATCGAAGAATTTCATACAGACATACAGACAGTGCTTCAGGGGCAAAATCCTGTAAGATGCTAAGAACACAGGGAAATACATAGTATCTTAAACTTGCATTGTTCCCAGTATCTTCAAATGTTGCCTAACACTGTAAAAGATTGGATGCTGTAAGAGGTTTGTAGAAATCACAGTCCTTCATGAAAATCTGGTGTGCAGAGAGAGACTACTGATGACTTAACCTTTTGTTTCCTATCCATCCTCTTTTTCTTCCCAAAGTTGTCTTGGTTTTTATTAACCTCCTGAAATATTCCTGTGAAAAACTACTTTGACAAACCTAAAAAGTATCCAATACTTAAGAGCTTTTGTAAACATATGTTTAAACTTATCTACACAATGTTAAATTCTGTAATCTAATCACCAACATTAACTTACGAAAAAGATTCTTCTTTTCCCATTAGAAACTTTATGGCAGAAGGCAGCTCATTTTTGACTATGAAGAGATAGCTCAACATTGCTGAAAGAAGAAGAAAGTTCAGAAAATGGGTAAGATATTTTATGGAACAAGTACAGAGAAGCATCCTGAATCTTTTCCCGCATTAGCATCAGATGATAAAAGACCCCGAACTGTAACCGACTATACACTACTGATCATTCAGTAATACAGCATCCTTAAAGGGCTGTGTGCAATGTGTTAGCCACAGCTGTATTAAAGAACATGAAGATGTCACTGAGAGAAGGAGGAACCTAACTGGTTGGTAGCCATAACATTATTAAGAAGTTCCTGGGTTTTGTTTTTCTATACCCCTCATCTCCTTTACCTCCAACGTTCTGGAGAGATGTGGATCCAAAGACAATCATTTTCCCTGGGGTACCGAAGACCTGCTCACCCAGCTTTTCATACACCATACAGCCTGCGTGAAAAGAAACAAAGGAAAAGGTAACAAATACGCCAGCGAAAGCCGTTGACTTAAAACACTTGCGATTCCTCTTCAGCTAACCACCCATTTGCGCAGCCATATCTGCCCTTTGCAAGTAAATAGAGAGCTCTCTTGTAATTACTAGGGCTGAAACATGTAGGAATGTCTTCTTGACGTCTATAAATGTTATCACTGGCTGTCAGTTTTGAAATTGGAGCTCTTAATGAGGCTGTTACACCCCTTTAATGAGTCTGTCTATACCCCTAGTGACATGTTAAGTTGTGGCATCCCTATCCTGGTATATTAGGTTTGAGCCTGCAGTGAGAATGATGTAGAAAGCCTCCTCTTCAGACAAAACTCGGTACAGCAGGATCCACAAGTCAGCACTGGCAGCCTAGCGACAGCAGACACAGTACCATGATTCTGCAATTTCACTTATTTTGATTGACTAAATGATCCAAATGAGGGCAGCCAATAGTTCACAAGATGATTTACAATTTCTAATCACGAAGCCTTAACTTGTGAATTCTCAGTCTGGAATGTTTTTGGTAAAAGAAGGGAAAGGTATAAATGATAACAAAACCTTCTTTTTAAACATCTGTCAAGCTTGAGAAACTCCTCTATTAATTGGTTTGTCTCTGGTAATCTTTTTTCCTTGGCTGTGATTTGGGCTGAGAAAAAGACTGGGCATTGTGAAGATGGTGAGATGCATGAGAACAGAAAGAGAAATACTGCAGATGTAACACTGTACAGATGATTTTTTTAAATGCATCCCATTGTTTGGTTTTCTCTGTATTTCCTTATAGCTGACATTTCTGCTTTGAAGCTTGTATAAACAGTAAGTTTGTGCTTAAATGTACCAGCAGCATAGAAACCAAGGTGTAGATTTTTGGGAACTAACAAAGCACAAATGTGTCCACAATTAGGCATACGTACCTAATTTAAATAGGCAGTTGCTGCCATTATACATGCTGTAACTGTAATTCTTGTGTGTCCAATTACATATTAAAATATTAGTGTTCTTGTGCACAGATGATTTCCAGACTCTGGCTTCAGAGATTGTTACCCAAGGAAAAAGACTCTTGGACTTCAGAGCACAGTGACATTTAACACTGTAGGTAACTTCTCATTTCTGTGTTTAGAATATATTTTGCTTACAAATACACTTCCCTCTGTGGAGAAACTGTTCCCTTTTATTTTCTTCTAGGCAATGTACTACTATACCACAAAGGCTATCAGGAATTTCACACTAACCATTAAGGTCAAACTATTTCCAGGTAAGCTTCACCACAGAAAAAGATTCATTATATTTTTTTTGCAATTGGTTTTGTAATGCAAAGAAACTATATGAGCTGTTCCCTCTAGCTCATGAAAACAACATTTCATGGTAGTAGAAGTTACTTTTTGTTCTAAGTTTTTCTCTTTATAGTGATGGTCAGATGCTGTTCTCCATTGCCACATCATAAATTCTTGTTAATTCTGGACTTCTGACCCAAAATGTGTTAGGTCTTTGTATTGTGCCAGAAATGTGATAGAAACTCCGCCTTACACAGAGCACCTGGCCTTATCTGAGCACTTTTCACCTCTTGTTCTTTACAAGTCTACTGAAATGGTATAATAACATCTTAAATTACCTGTTTCCTTTGAACACACCAACAGGAGATATATTGAATAAATAGACAGCAGTGTCACTGAAACCAAAAGCAGCCTACAAAAGAATGGAAAATGAAGCTTACTGTAAAAGCTGAGCTCTAACATTTCAATATTTCATGTCAGGTTACATTCATGTTGACTCTGAGATAATTTTTTTACTCTTCTGACAACACAAAAAGCCCTAGAAATGCTTGAGTCATGTGCTGTTTGCAGTTCCACCACACCGCCATGGAGGTAGTAACCCCTGCATGCAGAGGGATTCAACCAAGTAAAACTTGGCAGCGCTGCAGAGCACAGCCTGTGAGTTACACCTCCCCACACTGAAAGAAGCAAGAATAAAGATGTCTTATCAGATAGGAATTAAGGTTTAATCAGAACAGAGATAACCGAGGTATGTCCCTCACTACCCACTCTAAAGCTTTTGTTCTGGAAGCAGAGTAAAAATCTCAAAGTCCTCTATTTAAGGACTTTCCTATCAAATGGAAGCATCTTTTCCCAGGACATGTTTCATATGCTACCGAAGGGGTGCCCAAATGGCTTTTTATGTTCCTCCCAGTGCCCGGGGAGGGGGAAGAGGAGGGAAGTCAAGGCTCGACTGGCTTCCCTTGGGAATAAAGGCAGAGACCGAAGGCTTATGCTTTGTCCCGGTGGAGACTGGTGTTCCCTCACCGATGCCACTTCTGGTCTGCTGTGATCCATAATTTGACTTCACATAGAAGAATTGCAGGAAGTAATGACCAAACTGTTTGCGCAGGGAACTTGCTGGCACAAATGATAATTAGTCAGTGCTGGGGGCTAAGTGCATAAAACCACATTTGCTCATTACTCTCTGTCTTTAAGCCAAGCACCATGTGTGCCTTCCCCTCCAACACTCTGACACACAAAGACCTGATGATGTTTTCATAATGTGTGTGAAGAGCATTCAGGCAATCTGTTGGCAATTCCTCTCTTTATTATGACAACAACCCTCAGGACACCGAGAAAAACAAGCCTAAAATTTAACAGAAAGCAAGCTGCTGCCATAGATAGGCAGCAACACATCTTTGCCATAGGAATACATAGGACAGCATGAGAAGCTTCCCCCCCCCTCCCCCTCTTTTTTTAAATTATTTTAGACTGGAAATACTTTAGCACCAAATAATGACCCACAAGTTTCCTGGGGCCAGAGGAACAGGGAGAAACATAAAGAGGTGATAGGAGGAACTGTTCTTTTGCCAACAAACAATGATGGTTGACAATAACAACACATTGTTTGTACAGCCCAAAGGGTGTTTCTCCATGAGAAGGGAAGGGAGATTGTACTAGCCGAGGTCACTCTGCTCCATTTTGTACAGATTTGCTAAGCCCTACTCCTGTCCATGTTCCCTGCAGAGCTGTTCTGCCCCTGTCTGCCTGCAGGCTCGGTGCTCACAGCCCCTGGTTCTCAGCTGCTGGGCTGACTCACTCCCAGCCCCAAATGGCTCCGGCTCTGCAGGCCAGCATCAAGTCTATTTCAATACTAAAAGCTCCCCTTTTTTAGGCACTGAGCTCACAGAGCCATTGCAGTAAAAATAACACTCCCAAGCAGCCAGGTATTTCACTGATCTGTTGTCCTTAGTTCCCCATAGGGTTCTTGCAGAGACACTTGGCATTTTCATTAGTGCTGTATGAAAAACTTGTTTGTGTTAGGACTGTGGTATGGACAGGGATATTCACGCCAGAACCACCCCTTGGAAAGGAATGAAAATGCCCATGTCACTTGCTCTGCACAAATTCAAAACAGAAGCAGGGAGCTTGTGCTGCTGTCCCATAAGCACTCCCCTACTTTTAACTTTGTCTGCTTTTAAAGAAGTCCTGGCAGCTATGCAAGCAACCAGCACGTGCAAAAGTCACCTCCCTCCAACAGTTTAGGGCAGGGGACTGATACAGTGCTGGGAAGAACAACCTGTTCCTGCAGTGCCACTGCTGTTTGCTCCCAGCTGCCATATTACCAGTTCATCTGAAACATGGGCTGTCCCCAGCCCTCTGTGGATTCCCAGGCTTTGGGGCCAGAAGACCTGTGAGGCAGAAGAACCTGCCTTATTGCACAGAATAGCTCTGAACCCTCATAAGGTATGGGGTGCAGAAGAGTATGGCAGAGCATGGGGTTTGCCACCATATGGCCTCCCAGAAGCCCCCGTGGCTCAGCAGGGTTTTTCAGATCAGTGCAGTGCCAGGCTAAAAGCAGGCTGAGGCACCTTGCCGGCCCGTATCTCTGCAACGCAATCCATCACTCTGGTCCTCGCTCTCCAGCATGAAACCACAGGCAGCAACAAGTGCTCCTGCCATCCCTAGGTGGCCTGGCCTACCTCTGAACTTTCCAAGCTTTTTGTGGCATCTTTCTGCAGCAAGGTTTTCTCAGCTTTTCCATACAGTAAAGGATGCTCTTCTTTGGTCTAGGTTGTAGTTATCAACAATACTGGGATTAAATTCTTCTGACTTCCCACCTCAGCTATTTGCCTAGAAAGCATGATATTTTGCTACGGCACTAAATTATGCAAATAGGATGTGAGAGTATATACTCATTGACATGTTTATTTTCAATGTCTTATGCCACAAATATAGGTTCTGAACTGATCCAGTTGTGCATGGCAGTCCACACTTCAGGAGTCTAAAAGTTGTGAGAGGAGCTGTGAGTGGAAATTGGGCTGGATCTGCTTCGTTAGCACTGGAAATGCTCCTTTAATTTTTCTGCCTCTGCCTTTTACTTTTCAGGGTTGATGCATGCCAAAACTGGATAAAGCAACCTAGAAACTTTCCAGAAATGTGCTACTCAAGAGCAATGAATTTAAGTGCTTTCTTATGTGCAAAAAGCAATGAAAGTATTGCTCAGCCTCTTATCTTTAATCACTTGAAAAGCAGAAATGGTTCCAAGATCTACCTGCGATAGCAACAGCAGAACTTTACATTTATGGGAAAAATGCAGTGAATGAGAATGTGAGAAAAAATCTAACACTAATGGACTAGGTTTAACTCTGAGGTTATTCCATGATAAAAGAATGCTTAAAGCTCTTCAACTTTCAGGATAACTGCACACACCACGTTAGGATCCCTTATCTCCAGGCTTCAAAGGGGAAAGTTCTGCTAGCCTGGCTAGTTAGGTCCTGCTAGCTTCCTTATCTTTGATCTCCGCAGGCTGGGCTATCTCCAGGCCAACCGATCTATAAAGCTAACAAAAACAATTATCTACTTTTAAATACACACACTTAATTCTGTAGAGAGTAGTGATGTTATTGACTGTATAGAATCTCTACATTCAGGTTTGGCATTTTTTTGTACAATGTGGTGGTACAGATCTACATGCTCGCTACTCAGGCCATCACAAGTTCTTAGAAGTTTCTCTGGTGTTCACTTCACTTCAAAGAAATTGGCTTTTTACATCCTTTAGAGCAAACACATTTCAAATTTCACTTAACTCTCATGAAAAACTGCTGAAAGAAGAGGACGAGATTACAGAAAACTAAAGTGGTCAGGAGAAACTGAGGGTGCCCCTTGGCTGATCATCTATCATCACAGAAGAAGTAACAAGGCTGGAGAGAGGTAACCTTTTTTTTTTCTCGTTACAGCAGTTTTTGCAATCACAAGTCTGTGCCCTTGGAGGTGTGCTTGTCAGAGCATGGGTGGATATCACATATAGGTTAGACTGCTGTGTAAAAAAAGCAGCAAAAAAACCTCAGTCACTCTGCATAAGAGAGACCTAAATTAGAGCCCAGCTACTTTATAGCTTAGCTTCGTGACAACACAATTCGGGGACTTTGTACATTCTTAATATAAATGGATTAACTCCTCGGATTATTCCTAGATTTTACCCAAGCACAGCAAATTGTAAGCTAGCAGCATGGATGTAGCTATTCTGGCACAAAACCCCAGAGCAGATGGCTATATGTACCACTCTGGCCATCCACTCTGCTATATACAAGGCTCATATTCTGTATTTCCCCCAAAACTAAGAAATAACAGAAGTTCTAGATTTTTAGGTTTGACATTCAAGAAACGACACCTCTCTAGAGTAATCTGTAAACTCAATAACCATGTTGAACAGTTCTCAAAGATTGTAAATCATTATATTTCTTCCTGAATGAACATTTATCATTGAAATCTGCACACAATTCCCAATTGATTTCTTAACAATCACTTTTCACAATGAAATGTCTCATACTGCAATCCAGAATAACACAGAATAACACTGTGCCTTACTCATTCACTGGCACCATTTCATTTTTAAACTATAAAATTCTCCTTTACAAAGTGCTTTTTTTGCTGGAGTTACGTATTCTACCTCAACTCTTTTTTTATACTAAAATCTTGGCTGTATTTATGTTGGCTCTCAAGGACTCTCACATAAGAAACTGATGAAACTGTGGGAGTGAGATGAAAATATTATATGTAACATAAAGGAATATAAATATCCTTTCTTGCTTAAAAAAAAAAGAAAAAAGTAGTTATTGCACCATGCTTTGATGAAAGCTCTGGAGATCCTGTGACACAAGGAAGCACTAGGTACTATCCCACTGCAGCTATTACTACTGAGTATTTCCGATATATGTGTAGCTTGTGGACTACAGGAAAAATCCCTGGCTAGGCTCAGGTCTGTAGTAAATAACATGGACTTAATTTGCTAGCATTAGAAGTCATGGCTTTTCTCCCCCAAAAATTTGATGGAAAAAAAATGTCTGAAACTTGTAGCTAACATTTTCAGGCTTGAATGCTGTACTTGATTACAGATGGACTATAAATCCCTCTGTTTGCTGGCAGTGCACGCGTTCTTTAAATGCAGTGAAACTGCACAGAGATCAGCTATTCACCACATGAATACTCACAAGAAAAGGAGAATTCCTGTGTTGGCTAAGGCAAAAGCGAGGCCCAAAATCCCACTGCCCATAATTGCATTGCTGAGGTTGAAGACGGACATCCCCAGCGAAGTAGTTCCTGGGATCTGGAGAAGTAAAGACAGACATGTCAGTGACAGCTTGGAATGGAGCAGGGAAATGCATCTATGCTTCAAACTCCACGTTTGGTGATATATCGGATATGAGTAACTACTGCTATGGAAATGGCTTAATAAAAATTGGTTTGAAAGAGGAAAAAATGTCACTGAACCCTGTCACAGCTACACTCTGATCGCAGTCCTGTAGATTCTGTAAGCTGACAGAACAGTATCAGCAATACATAACTCATACTACACTTCCAGTTTTAAACCCCATCTTTCACTACACCTGTGAAACACCTTAGGCACATGATTCATACATTGTAAGGTCTTCCTGCTTAACACAGGCCAGAGGGATTCCCTTGCGTCAACTCGACCAAAATGCTTCTTTTTTTGGTTGTTTTTTTTTAAAGTGCTGAGCACAGGCAGTTCCTACTGGAACCTGAATTTCAGTTATAATTGTGTGTGTCCAGCACTTTTGAAAACCGTGTCTAAAGGCCCGTCATATACACAACATACGGTTTGTTTTGACAGGGAAAAGAAGAGCAAGAGAGACTTACATATTCATCACATTTCTTCTTCTCCAGGTGGCTGTTTGTGAGACTTCTTCTGCTTTCTCGATCCGAAATAAACTTGCTGAAAGATGTCAGAGTATTTATTTCCAGCAAGTGTTTAGAAAATATGAACACATTAATTCCATGAGCACATACAATTACAAAATATGCAACATATAAAAACTGTATGTGAAAAGAGGTCGAACTCCTAACTACTTCATGAGCTGGATCATGCTTCACTAATACCAGCGTACATTGGGCATCAATAAAGGTAACACTAGCACAAGATCAGAATAAATGTCCATCTACAGAACGGTCTTTTAGGAGGTGTGGTAAAGCAGCAGCACCAATTTTGTGGACAGGAAAGTAACTTGTCTGCACAGACACTAAGAGGAGATACTTCTGGTGTCCTGCAAAGGTGCGTGTGACTGGTACCCCCTGCTCCCAACCTCTGCTCACATGGCTGGCATAACTAACGCCATTCTGTAAGGCAAGCAGCTGTTCTTTGTGACCGAGCAGGTCGTGTATTCATTCTCTTTCCTTCATCATCAGGCCCTGAAGATCCTGTGAACCAAATAGACAAACAAGATTTCTTCTTCCCCTCCCTATCGACCTCAAGGCTCCTGGGTGCCAGCCCAGTTACTCCCTTCCTTGCCAGCCTTGGTCCCAGGCACTGGGCCCACCAAGGTGGTGGTGATGACCACCTGACAGAAGAGGGAAGTGTGACAGCACCCAGAGCACTGTCTGTAAAATCAAACCAGTTACAAGTCCTAAGAGGGGGACTTGGACTGGAGCTGCTGCTGGACAGTGAGAGCTGGGAGCCCCGGCGGCCAGGGACACCCCCACTGTCTTCTGCTCCCTCTGAGGATGGACGGAGCCACTTGCATTCTTTCATATGATTTGAGTCTAGATTATGATTGATATATTGATACAGCAAACCATGTATTAAGATCTGACACAATCTGCACAGGGTCCAGGTGATTAGAAGTCATAAGTTAAGTTGTATTATAAATTCTGTATTATGCTACTTATAGATTGTACTACATTGATTCTGCTTGTAGAAATCCTGTGCCATTCTAATCATAAATTCTGTTCTACACTCATCGTAACACCCTGTTAAGAAAATAAGGCTTTAATTGTACTTATGATTTAGTGCTGCCATCATTCTGCCATGGATCCCTACAAGACCCTGTCTGTCCCCTGTGTCAGGCAACTCTGCGGCACCCACGAAGCCCTAAATGGCCCCTGTAGGGCCCGTATGGCTGGAGCTAAGAGGATGATGATGATGAGGAGGAGGATGGGGTGCTGCATGCTGCCAGAACTACCCAGACCATCCTGAATCGGGCGACATGCTCTGTTGGTGCACTGTTCTGGGCTACTGGATTTTCATGTAAGTGTCTTTCAAAACTCAGTACTGAATTCACCACACTGCAAAATTAAATGCTTCTGTGCAGGGAAACACAGAATAACCAGCTTTTCTTTCTCTGCGCCCCTTACTTGTTCTGTGTCCCTGATATATCCACATTTAGGGACTTGCCAGAACAAGATTTGCCTCCTGTGGCTGTGTCGGTATCCTTGGGATTTACGACACTTCTGATTTAGATGAGCTGTAATTTTTTCCCTGATTCTCTCTTCAGCAAACATTTTAGTTTGTATAAAGCATTCTTTCAGCTTTTCATCTTTTGAAGGTTTATGCACAATTAAGTCCCTGGCATCTTTGCAAATCCACAGATGGTTCTTAGGCTGTACTGGCTAATGCGTCAGCCATCGTACGTGTTACGTACCCAACCAGGGGCTGTCACCAAGTGTCAGAGATCCTTTTTGCTGTAGGTAAATTAAGGTGCTCTTCTTAGATTAAAACAGACAAACAATATGGTGAACACAGAGCAGTACCGCTGGTCCCTTCCCACAGCTGGGAATGTCTACTGGTCGGGGATGTATAGTTCAAAGTGTGACTCAAGATTGTGCATCATTTGAGTACATCCAGTGGTATTCAGTCTGGCAATATAACTGCGAACTCATAAAGACAGAACTCTTATCAAACTTCCCCACTACCCCAACTGTGGCCCCATTACTAGTGATATATGCTAGCACAGCTTCTAAGCGCCTGCCAAAACTGTGCAGTTCTAATGATGACTTGGCTTCCACAACTGACACACTGAGCTCTGTGTCTTTAAAACTTTGTATACTACATACACACACATTTTGAGTTTATCCCTTAAAACTGGTCATAGCTGGAAAAATGTATGCAGTATTTTTGCTGGTTTTGTTGCAGCTTTGGCTCCTACCCATTGGTCTGCTTTGACTTTCTTTATATCAATAAAAAACAACTATATGTTTATCCTGTATTTTTTAAACTACTAACTTCAGCAACTAATTTGCTGCATAATATAGACACTGTGCCAGGTTTACCAGTCCTAATGCAGTTGGAATAGATGGCTGAACCTCCCCCACTGTTTTAAGAAGCAAAAAGCTATCACTTCTAAGATAGACTGATCCAAAATTAACTTTCCAAAGCTCACCGTGTAGGTATTTCATCCTCGTGGAATAAAATCTCAACCTGATTCAGAGCGTGTGCTTTTTTCTTTTTCATGTCTGTTTAAAGCCCATCTCTTGAATGCAAGCAGCAGAGTGTGAACAGTTTGAAAAAGACATTCCAGCTCTCTCTTGAAACACCCCGCAGGCAATTTGTACAGGCAGGAGCACAGAGAAGAGTTTTGTCTCTTTTGGATTTCTAAGTGCTGCTGGGAACGTCTGTGGACTTTGCCTTCTTCTGTCATTTATGAAGATCATGTGTCATTTTAGATTTTGTCAAGAGTTATGATAGAAGTAACTGGTCTGTTCCCCCCACTTCTCCTCATCCCTCTGCAGCCAGTCCTCCCTTAATAATTACAAACCCCCCAAAATGATTATTATTGCCACCTGGTGTTAAAGTTCAATGAAAATTATTGTTAAAGAACTAACACAGAATAAAGACAACACTTGAGGAATCCTGCTTGAATATAAAGCGACCATGGGACTTTCCATTAGAATACTTTTGACAGAGTAAACAGCTTCTGCAGAACTAGTATCTTCTGTGGCCAACAAACACACTATTTTCTTCTAGGTGGGACCTGTAAGGAAACTAGTCTGATTTGATACATTGACCCGAAGTACTTTCTTTTGCGTTAGTCCTAGATTAAAATGGACTGGGCTTGTTGTCCACTATCTCATCTCTCATTACAAGCTGGGCTCCTCATCCACCCTGTGTTTACATCACGCTGCACATTTTTCTCCATTTATGCTGTATGATGTGTATGGGAGGGCTCAGTCAGACATGGAAATGTGGCCATTGGGCTCCCAAATCACAAGGTACGTAGCATTGCACCCAGATTTTATGGGGTGTTTCCCAGCACCTGCTTCGCAGCCCCAGGATGGCTCGTCCAGAAAGCTCAGCAGCAATGCAGTGGTGGGGGATGTGGGTCTGCCTGATCCAGAGGCTGTGCTGCATCTGCTATTGCTGGCAACTTAACCTGCAAGTCCAGACAGGAAGGTTGCCTTGGGACCACACTCAGCAGGTGGTACAGACGTAACTTATGACAGTCTACGTTTTCCATAATGGAATGCATTACTGAACTTATATTAAAAAAAAAAAACAACAAAACTAAAACCAAACCGAAAAACTAGGGAAAAGGTAATCCAATGGATTCAACAGAAACAAATTTCCCCAAGATTTTGCTTTGTATAAACATTTTTTAAATTTTCCTCTATAGCATATGAAAGGGAACATATGTTGGAATACTGGAACTTCTAGTTAAACCGTGACATGCATCTGCTCTGCTTAATAGATGTGCTTAGAAAGCAAGCTATTCATTGTCATAGAATGTTGTATATTTGACCTTTACAAATATGATATGAATGAAGTGAAATGACTGTTTACTCCAGCCTCTCCCATCCCTCCCAAGGACTAGGAGGCCACTGTGACAGGTGCTGTGGAAATGCGCAGTAGGACTGTCTGTGCCATCAAAGCCTTCTGACTCCCTGACAAGCATGAAATCCGTTTATGCTGTTTGTTGTCTCCATTTCAAATGCTTTACTCATCATTAAAAGTCATAACCTGTTCTTATATGTTTCTGCTTTCCTGTTGAGTTTCCTACATCACAGCTGAGTATGAACAGCTTATACAAACCTTTTCAGACACATTAATAAAATACCCTGGCCAAAAAATAATCAGCTCATCCTTGTGATGCCTGAAGACTCACGGTTGGCTTGGAAAGAATTTCTTCGTCTAATTCTTTTCATGGTCTGATTCAGTGCTAAGTAGAAACTTAGTCTTATTGATAAAGTGTTTTTAAAAGGACCATGTTTAACCATGGTTTCCAAATACAATTTCTTAAAGGACTTAAATGAGAAACGTTTGATTAAGATGATATCCCTGAGCTAACCATTTTGGCTAAGCAGTTAGCCAAAAAACATTTAGCCGTCTGAGATCTGTTTAAGCATAATTAAATTAAAGTGGTATTTGACAATGCCTTTAACATTTGTTAGGGAAAGCTAGTTTTGCCAAGATGACAGAACTTTATCCTTAGGCAGCTTCTTAAACAGAGCACTAACTTCAGCAACAGCAAAGATTTCCAGGGCAGGCAGGAACAAGAAATGCAGAAGAAACCTTGGTCTGACTTACACTATGAAACTGGGACCAGGTCTGGGTATATCTACCAACAACTTTGTTGACTGAGCAAGGGGTGCTGATAACTAATTAGTAGCTGTAAACCAAGGCAGCCATTCAGCCGTCTGCTTCCTGAGAGCATTGTCATAGTTACAGATAAGGAGTAGGTCATCTAAATACTGGTTTACAGTTATGTGCAGAGATGGCAAAATTTTATAGCCAGGACACATCGTTAAAAGTCACCAAATCCACATCCAGATTTGATGCAAGTCTCTTTACTGACATTCCAAAAAGAAATTCAACATCTGCATACAAAGAAAATCAATACAATACAAAAACCTCCCAATACAGCCCCTTCCAAACAACATCCCCTCCCTACATACAACTACATACATGATTGCATATTTAGGTTCAGAAAAGGCTGGAATTCCAAAGGAAACTAGAGAATTTTTTTACCAGATCAAGAAATATTTGGAGTTTACAACCAGATCTGGAAACAGTTGTGTGGAGAAACTTTCTCCAAAAGACCCTTAAAAACTCTGCTCTAGATTAAGCTTGAAAAATTATGCACTGGAAGAAAAAAGTGTTTAAATTAAATACAGAGTGCAAAATCAAACAGGTTGAAACAATGAAAAAAAGTTAGTTGAAAATTACAGATCTAATCTAAAGCTCAAGTGAAATCAACATAAAAAATTCCACTGATTTTGACAGACTTTGGAGTTTCACAAGGCCTTGCGCCATGTGCCAGGCAGCACAAAATATGTTATTCCGTACGCCTGTTCCCCTCTATTCCACGGAGACAGGGCGTTTGCCAAAATAGTTCTAGAAAGGGAATTACCACATCCTTTCAGGCTGTATTTGGCATGGGGTACAGAGCAGGGGCTGCCCACCTGCTCATCACCTGCATCGGCATGGAGGTGCTGGCTCAGGGCAGTAGCCATGGGTGACTCAGCCACAGCCTCAGCCCCAGGGGTTGCTGATGGGGCTGCACCAGTGCCGCAGTTGCTGCGGCCGCTGGAAGCTGTGGTCAGCATGAGCTGCCTTGAAACTCATTTTACACATGGAGGGGAACACGAACACACTGGGATATGTAGGGCAAAATACTCATGTAAGTAGCTGTGCTGTGAGTGCCCCAGCAAGAGGGATACTTGACAACTGTAATGGGCTACATCCTACAACCAAATGATACTCTGCAGAGGAAAAAAGTTAACCAGAAAGGAATGGAAAACTGTGGAATATGTAGATCAGACCTAAAAGCCAGAACAGTAATCAGAAATTCTGCCTCTGAGTTTGTGACACTCTTACCTTGCCCCACTTTCCTTCTTCCCTTTGCAGGCAATCTGGATCCGACCCAGACCTTGCCACGCTTACTATGCCCTGACTCCACAAGCACACTGTGACCACAGGGGATCAGGCACATAGGCACTCTCCATAAACTTTCACTAAAAGATGAAGTGCTAACAGGGTTTTCCCCCTGTAACAGTTACTGGTGGCACCAGCCAAAGTGCTGGGGAGGCACAGCCAGCCTCGTACAGCCACTCCTTCTCTCGAGGATATAAATCCTCAGCAGGCTCCAGGGAGCAAATTTACCACTGTCAGCCCCTGAGCTCCTTGCCTTATGAAGTAAGCCAGCAGGAAAGCAAGCAGGTTCATACTAGAACTGTTTCGGTTTGGCAAGTTGGAAGGTTTTTTTCCTTGCTCTTGCCTTTTCTTCCCTTTTTTTTTTTTTTTTTTTTTAACAGAAGTGGTTTGTGTTTCATTTTGGCACTTTCCATCAAAGCAGTTGCATCAGAAAATTCCTGACCAGCTCTAATCTTCCTCAGTGCAGCTGTGCTGCGGTCGCACCACTACACGGTGCAGCTGGCGACCGCCCCGGGACTTCCCGGGGGGGGGGGGGGGGCGGTGTGTGTCAGGCTGGCACCCTCTTGCCAGGGGGCTTGTCCATGCCACCAGCCACGGCCCCCCACTCAGTCCCAGGGTATGGCTGGCTGGTTTTGCTACATGCATTGTATGGCCAATGCCAGGTCCTTATTCCCGCACCCGCTGCCAAGCTCCCTGGCTGCTCACACAGCTGTGAGAGCCACACAACTCTACCTCACTTGGGGAAAAACAGCTCTTAATGTTGTTTTTACACTAGAAAGTGAGTTTCTCTGGGTAGGCAAAGAAGCTGCTGCTAAAAGGAAGAAAGGGCAAGAGAAGAGGTTTTTAAGGACCATAAACACAGGTGGCAGCAGCCCAGCAGTAAAGGAGCAGGATGATGTGCCGGCAGAAGCTTCCCAGCAGCACCAGTGCCGGGCAGGGCTGGATCCCTGCACAGGCACTGGATGGCTGGTGTGCTCCACCTTGGTTTGCAATATTTGAACAGGAAGTTTGATCAAAAAGCAGCTTCTTGTTTTACAGCTCACAAAACCCAAACAGGGCCTGTCAGTAGGTCTTTTCTGTAAATAGGACAGCTCAGCACCTGTTGGAGGCTGGTAGGAAGGCCTGAAGAACCACTCTCAGGTGGAACAGACTGCTCTTTGGAAATGACTGCACAGCTTATAGCAAAAGCCTACAGCCTAATAATAAACAAACCCAGTAACTTTCACCAATATTGATAAATAGATGCATTTTTTTAACTTCACATGAGATAGGCTTAAGTGTCTCTTTTACCATCTTCCTGCCATCCCTGTCTCAGGGAGCACGAGCCACTGCCCAGTTTATCTTGCCGAATTGCGAACGTAGACTGACACTACCTTTGCTGTCAACCATGCCAGCTGTAAACCCCCACAGGCTTGGATGCATGGAGGTGGCCAGGGAAGTTAAAACTGTCATATCAGAGATCAAAGGTCAACAAAGACATTTGCCCCAAGTGATGCCATTGGTCTAATTGTATTAATTATTATTACTTCTTTGCTGTGTGCAAGCAGACATTTCAAAATGTTGGCTTTTTGCTACATTATATGTTTGTGCATTTTATTAGACTGATTTGAAAGATTCAAAACGATGAATAAATTGCCGCTGTTTGCTTTATCCGCTGTTGCAGCCTATGCCCGACAGATGTCACATATGAAATTCAAATTACATCTTCAAATGGAGCATGACTTGATAATGAATAATTCAAGACATATACTGAAAATTAGAATGCTGTTTTTAAACAGTGTGTTTCTTAGCACAGGCAGCATCAGTGGAAAAATACTTACCTATTTATCTGGCCATTTTCCACCTCTGTGAAATCATTTGAATCATTGCTGATGTTATCATCTTCAGGGACAGTCATATTCTGCAATTCAGTCAGTTCTAATCCAGCTTTGAAAGGCATCTTGGGTGAGGAACTGTACCTATCCAAGTGTTTCTCCAGACACTAACGTTTGGTTGGTATCTGTGAGTAAACTGCAGCCACGCTGCCAGCAACCTAAATAAAAGAAAAGAAAAAAACCCAAGATGTATACCACCAACAGCAGTCGATATCATCAGAAAAAAACAGTGAAACTTGGGCAAGAGAGACTGTCCTTAACCAACCAATTTTGTAGCGTTAGAAGGACCTCAGGTTATAAACCTAAACACACTGCAGAACAGTAGTAACCTTATATGCCTTAATGCGATCAGCTTCACTAACCTTACAAATTTACCCGGTGCGGCAACCAAATGCTGAAGACAGCATCTGTATTTATAAACTAGCAAGCAAACCAATCCTACTTGTTTCAGGAAAAAAAGATTAACCACCTGCAAATTAAGGAATAAAAATTATTTGCTTGTCCAAGTCCCATTTCGATATTCAGCATTCATCTTCTGTATGTTCTCCTTTCCGTCTTAAAACTAAAAAATACATTGTGTCCATGCTGTTGCTAAGTGGATAGAACAGAGGGATATTTATCCCAGTACTCTGTTCTACTACTATCTGTATTCCAGGTATTTGAATATGTTAAGGTTTTTTGGTAAAGAGGATGTGCAGAGGATGCTTTGTGTATCGTTAAACTTACTCTGAGCAAGGACAGAAACAGACAAAAACAAATCCCTACGCTCATGTATCACGGGAAGAAAGAGTAATGTATATCTTGTGTCAAGCAGTTATTATCTAGAGATCAGGTGATCTCTCCTCTGATAGATGTGTTGCATAAAAGCACCAAGAATAACACCAAAGGCAGATCAGACAAGTCTGCTACAGTGACATATTTCCTCATCAGCAATGCAAATCAGCTGAAAGACCAACATTTTCCAGAGTCTGACCACTCTCAGCTAAGCCACAACTCCAGCGTGGCGCTGAGGCAACAGGATGTTATTCACAAACAAGTCCCTGCACCACAGCTCTCTGAATTCCCATTTTGTGAATGAATTTCCTGCAGTATTGCCAAACAACTATTCACCATGGGGTATGTGATGAACACATAGATGCCAGATTAATTTGGGGATATTTTTTAAATTCCCAGGGCTACCTCAAACACATCAAACTGCTCACATGCAACCAAAGAAGCAGGAACATCCCCAGATCTTGCAGGGCACTATGTTGAGGTAGAAGGACATAGCTCACTTGTTCAGTTACGACATCTGCCTGTTTCAAATCAAGTTTACAGGACCAAATATTTCTGATTTATACCATATCCCCACCACGCCGAAAAGGGTTTTGCAAATGACCAGTTTTCTCCCTATAAATACCTTCTCAGAAACGTAGTTTTAAAGTTTACATGTGCTCTTAACATTTCCTCAAGAGCTCAAACTGTCCAAATTTCAGGTGCAAAGTCTAAAGGCTAGCCTCGAGGCTTGCAGTGGGGCAGGGTCTGCTTTTTCCTACTGAAGGAGCAACTAAGCACGTGGTTATGGTGGCAGAGAGGGCCTGGTACAGTCTGGTGCGAGGGCGGTGTTGGGGGGATGTGAGCTGGGTCCTTTTCAACTCCTCTACAGAAGAGATTTCCACTACAGATACCAGGGGAGCGACCGGGTATTAAAACGTTGGCATGATAAAAAGAATAAATGGATTGAGGCTGCTGATACATGAATGCAGACTGGCAAGCAGAGGGTGGTTTTAGCAGTGACGTTCTGGAACAGTCTTCCCAGTGGCTGCGGGGATAAAATAGTCTACCTATTTTGGAAAAGAAGCATGATCTTTTTATAAAAGGATAAAGCCACAGGAGATGGTGACTGCTGAGGTGGCAAGGACCAAGCCCGCTGAATCCTGGAGCTTCTTGTGACCATGAGTTCCTAAAATAAACAATTCCTTAACAGACCTGACAACCTCTATACTGAGATCTGTATCCCCTGACATTTAGAAAACCTGTGGAAAGGTTCGCCTGAAATTCAAGCACAGAAGCTTCCCTTTGGGTGCCGTTTTGCATCATTGTCTCCCAGGAGGATTTTCAGAACTGCCTTGACATTGCCTGCGCTTAATAAATTCCCCATTAAGTGTTCCAAAAGCAGAGGCTGAAATTAGCACTCCTGTGAGGTAAACTGTGTGCTGGAGAGCAGACTTCACAGCTCACTGATGTGCAGCTCCTGCTTCGCTCTTCTGCCCCTCAGTAGCTGAAATGCTGCAGGGCCGGACTGGCAGGAACGTGGCTCGTTGGTTTATTTACAAGGAATCTTTGCAGTGCAAAAGTGACAAGCTTTTTCGGTCCTAAACAAAACTCTGATTCTATGGAGACTTGATTGAGTGATGGTGGAGCAAAATCTTGGTGCAAGCAGTGCCAGCTAAAGCACCAGCAATCACTTCAGTGGGTTCCAGGTTTCAGGCAGGCTCCTGACAGCAGGCAAATCTTTGAATCTGCCTCAGGTTCTTGATAGATTAAGCGATTTACTAAAAGAACCCCACTAAAACAAAACTCTGAAACCAAAAAAGTGTTGAGTGAAATAATGCGTTGCACTTCCAAGTATGAAAAAAACTGATCTCAGTGCCAAAACACGAGGAGGGTGAAGGGAGAGCGGTGGGCCTGGGGATCAAAACTTTCACTGTCATGGCATGAACTCACTGCAGGTCTTTGGCAAAGGATAACCAACTTGTCCTTAGCACCTCCAGCTGTAAAATGAAGATGTTAATAGCGACAATAACACTCAGTTTGTGACATACTTGCAGATTCAGAGAGAAAGGGTGATAGAAATGTGATACCTGGAAAAAAACACTATGTAAATGGAAATTTTTTTGCAAAGATCACTTTACCTTAGATATATTCAGAGCAAACCCTCTGCTATTGTTAAACACTCTAAGCACCCTCCACAGTCAGTGGAGTACAGGTTGTCACATGAATTTCACCCCCAAATCACCTACTTTAAATTTCAAGTTCACGGATGCGAAAATCATAGTCTAAATAAAATCACAATCCCAAAGGACAGGGTTCATGTCGACCAGCTTTATTCCCTACAAGTCAAGTGCTCATTCCAGGCTCATCACTTGGCCTCGTCTACAGCAGAGACAGGTGCTGCCGGAGGGCAATCCATCTTGCCCCACAGGAGGGGTCTGCAGCCACGCTGAGCTGCCCCTTGCAAATGTAATAGCTTTGCTCCTAAAGAGAGCTCCAACGTTGGGACAGCTGAGCTAAGCAGGTTGCCACCTCAGGTGTAGGTGCCACTAATGCTGTGTGAAGAAAATCAATAAATTGCTTCAACTAATAAAAATTCAGCATATGTTGATGCTGAGCTATAACGGAAGCCAGCATGGTAATATTTGTATTTTTAAGGCCTTTTCATTCAAGAAATGTCATGATGTAAATGCAAATAGAAATGCTATGCTGGCAAAAGTTCCTAGACTTTCAACTTTCACGTTGAAAGGCAGCAAATAATCATCTGAAGAGCGACTGCAGCGATCCCAATAGCTTCCAGTCACTATGCTACTCTGCCCAACCTTAAACCTCCCAAAAAGAGAATTTCCAGAGACCTGCCATCAAACCTCTCTCTCCAGACACATGCAGAGTAAATCAAGATGAAGAAGTAAGAATTTTGCTCTTGCTTCAAACTTTTCTACTCAGATGGACAAACACTCCTTGAAGCAGGAATCACCCCGAGAAAAAAACAGGAAAGAGCTAATGACCCTTCCAAAGGAACCTCAAAGGTCTGTGTTTGGTGGCTGATCCAGCCTCTCCATTTAGTAGAAAAAACACTGCTCTGGCCTAGGAGCCTGTCTTTCTCTTTAAACATCCCATGACATGTCTTGTAAAACCCATTATAGATAATTTATTCACTGTGTGCTCCTTGCAGAATATGGGAAAGATTACAACTGGTCATGGACTTCAGAAGGAGGACTGTGAGATGACACAAGAAGATAAAATGAGTTTATTTTTCTCAAGGACACTGAGACCTTCACAAGCCATTAAAGCACATTCCAAGAAGTGAGGTCATTTTCTCTGTTGCCTTCAGAAACATAAAAAATAAATAAAAATATCCCTGCCACTCCAGTTTTCTGGACTGTGAAATTTCACAACAGCAGTAATGGGCTTAAAATGTTTGTATTGGAAAAAACATGGTAATACAGACAACCAAACTTTATTACTTCTGCTGGCTCAAGTATGAATCTTTTCTGGGCAGTACCTGGAAGAGGTGTAATCTCAGAAAACACTTTGCTAGAAGTTGTTTTTAACAGTAACATCATCCCTCCTGGTGGTAATGGTGATGGCTTAATTCACAGGCTGGTTTTTTTCATATCCTGTAAATGACATATTTGAAAAAGTGCCATCTTAAGACACATGGCTGCCCAAAAGCTGAGTATGTGAGAGGTGTTTGGGACATCATCTTGCTCACCTCTGGGTATGTTTTTTTGTCACATGCCCTTGCACACACACTCACCCTCACCGGGCACTCCATTCACTGCACACTTCCCACAGTCAAATGGTCTTGGGAATGGCAAATATCCAAGACATGCTAAGCAATTTTAATTATGGAATTCAAAATAATTTGCTTAAAAGCTGAAATATGACTCAACTTTCTTCTTAAAAGGAGTTTTGCCAAAACTGCTCTTGGTCGGTTACGAATCATCAGAATCCAGTGCTTGAGTTTCACACAAGCTGTTTTTACTCCTTCATAGTCTGAGATGTGATACATTTTTCTTTGCTTATACTTTTGAAAGTTGTTTCAAAGAGCAATATGACCAGTAAGACACCATGGACATAAATAATGAAACACTGAGCGTGAAACTCTTGTGTATGGACTATTCACGTAAATGACAAAAAGCAATAATAGGCTTTATATATAACAGTATCACATTGGGAGGGGAAGCAACTATCTCCTCTTTGTTCAGCATTAGTGACACCTGACATGTAGAACACAAAGCTCCTGATTTACCCCTCGTCTACAGGAAGGACAAAACGGAAATATTAGAGAAGAGCCACCGAGATAACAAAGAGCTTGGAAATTAAAGACTGACTCACATCCACTGAGCAAACATCTGCAGTGCTTGAGATGTCATCACCTCCAGCTCCTCTGTTCTGCCCCTCTGCAGCAGGCTGCAGCCGCAGGAGCAGTGCAAGGAAGTGAGTTTGCCAGTGACCAACCCCCATGGGCTTGAGGGCACTCCAGAGAACCACTGTGGTGCCAGCACGAACCCGTCCTGCCCATCGGCAATGCTGCCAGGCCAAGGGCAGTGCAGCAGCCGAAGGCCTTCCAGCGCTGCAGCTGTTTGCTTGGTAGCTGCAAGCCACTACCTTTCCTTTCCAGGCTCCCTCTCACACGGCCCTAGTGGCGTGAGGGATGGGAACAGTTAAAAAGCGAGGTGGGGGGGAAACCAACAAATGACAAAAGTCTTGAGAAGGAAACTCAGAAAAGAACGTGATGAGCACAAACATGGATTCTCAGCCTTTCTCTTGATACTGTGTGACCTTGCGCTGCAACAGGACAGGAAAACATTCCTGCTCTGCCCCATCACTCTCCACACTGCCCTTCCGTGCTGCCATGAAGAAAGGGAAGACAGTCCCAAATTCAGTCTCGACAGGCTACCCAGCTGATCAAAGGCAGGCAAATAAGAAATCATAAAATCCCAGTCTGATTCACCCAGTGATTCATTACTTTAGGCAAAACACTTAAAGATGAGCCATAAAGGAAAATGGTTTTAAGTACATTTTTGTTTTGAGCCCTTCCCAGTCAATTTAGGGAAGGCATTTGGCAGAGGAATATACTCACATTTTTTCCTAATTATATTTCTCTGTGAAATCCTCTCAACAGTCTCGGTTTTGCTGAAGAGATCCCAGAACGCACCACCACAAATGAACTCTTCCACAGAAAGTGGAAGCGCTGTATGAGTGGGGCTTGATGGGTAACAGCAACAAAACATACTGCCCAGGTATATTTATAAGGGCTAAACAGCAGCTCTGAAATTCTGATTTAAAATAAATTTCGTACTATACAAGCAAGAACCCTTTGCTTAAGTTCATACACAACTCACTTTTCCTTCTGCCCCAGTTTACAAGTAATTTCTTTGCCTCAGTTTTCTTGACTGTAAGAGACGCAGATGATATATTTACCTGATAAGCTCACACAAATATGAGCATTAACTGCAAAAGGGCCGTAAAACACTTTCAACATGAAAAAGCTGCCATTTTCCCCAAGAGTGGCCACTCAAACTTGGATTGAATTGCAGTCATAACAATAAGTACCTATCAGAAAGGAAACTGAATTCAGGGTTACAGTATTTAAATATTCCTACCAGATGTCATTTGCCTTCACAATACAAACTTTAAATTGGTGGTTACTGTCAGGCTATGTGCTAAGCCTGTTTCTACAGAAATGAGCAAGCTGAGAAAAAGACAGGGGAGAGCACAGGAGGAAGAAGCCTGGCTTCTGCTCAGTCACCACTCTTCCCTTGGTAAAGAACAAACCCCCAAACCAGAAAACTCCAATGAAATGTAGGACAGAGACCCACAATGAGCAGCCCGCAAACGGACCAGCTGAGAGAGCCGTGCCTCCCCTTCCATCCTTTAAAACCCTTGTAAAAAGCAGGATTTGGAGATGAAGGACAATTGATCTTCCATGTTCTACAGCACTCTGCAGAAAGCCTCGAACTCGGGGGATAATCCTCTGCACAGGGATATGTGGAGCTGTGGCGCTCGCTGCCAACACGTCTCCCATTCTCACGCAGCCTGGAGAGCCCAGTTGGTCCAACTACAGCATAAACAGTCTCAAGTGACAAACCAGAGGATGCTGCAGTGTGCTTCAGTGAAGTGCCCTCTCTATGGTGCCTCTTAAACAGAAAAAAAAAAAACCCTTCCAAAAAGGCAAAGTCAAATAGGAGTCATTCAGTATGACAGTGAAGCAGATTCCATTTTAGTCAGTGAATTTCCACCAAGCCATAGCAGAAGGCCTCTGCTCACAAGCAATATGGCAATTCCTAGATTTCAGGCAGGTTTTGCCTGTTGATTTCAGCGCAATTGCGGCATGGGCTCCAAGCCTGAAAAGGGCAGTTATAGATACCCTGTATCCTTCAGCAACAGATGGAATTTCCTTTTAGAGGCTTTTTAAACAAAGTTGGTGCTTTGGTGGCAAATGAAGTAAAAGCTAGACAGAAGGATGCTCTTTCCTTCTCCCTTTAGCTGTTTTTACTTCCAACCTAAGACTATTAGACTCGGATTCTCTCTCTCTCTTTTTTTTTTTTTTTGTTTTTCCTTCCAGAATCTATTTATTTTACCAATCAACAAGGATCTTTTTCTAATACTTGACTTTCGTAACAATGGCCAGTACATGTTATTTTGCCTTTCAAGCACGTGTAAAAGCCAAACAAACCTAAAGGCCAATGAAGCCCCACAAAGCACAGGTTACTATGTTACTCTCACTTGGAACACAGGTTAGTAGAAATGCCCCAGGGCTGTCCGTGGGACGCTGAATGGCCTAAGAACAGTGGCGAGTTCGGCTGGTGGCACAGGCAGACTTGAGCGTCGTCTTCGATAAAACCAGCTGCCAAACACGGGTTTTTTTTCAGTCCTTCCAATGTCACATAAACAAAGCACGCAGTTTACACCTCTCTTCCTCTCCTCTTCCACAAGGAGATACATCCTAGCTACAGGTTGCATTACAAACTCTGAAAAACAATGGCACTAACCTCTGCCATTGGAGCAAGCTGGACGTGTACACACGTGAGCAAACGCACAGACAGGCATCCAAATGTGCCGTTTTGTTCTCGCCTTTGGCTCACTAAAACCGAGCAGCTTAGCTGTTACTATGTATTTACGGGCAAACGCACACATACACCCGGACACGGACACACACACGCGTGCGCGCCGTGGGCCCAGCCTGCATTTTCTGAATACCGCAAAACTTCCACCGACCCCATGGCAGCGCTGGACTGAAGCGAACGGCAAGCGCGTCTCCCAGCAAGGCAGGGCCAAACCCGCGGCCGCGCATCTTGCGGGGGCTGCGGCACACGCGGCCCAGCCGCGCAGCTCCAGACATCACGTTTGCTTGGGGGAAACATTTTTTTTTTTTTTTTTTTTTTGGCGCGGCCAGTGAAAGCTCGTAGCTGCCGACTGCCGGGTCTGTTGGGTTTTTTTTGTTTGTGTGTTTGGTTTTTTTCCAGGCACGCCGCCGCGGCTGGCTAGGGCAGCATCCTGGCCGCCAGCCGCCCCGGCCCGGCAGCGCGCCGCCGCCGAGGGGAGATGCCGCATGGCCGGCCCGGCCCCCCGCCCCGCCGCAGCGCGACCGCCGCGCTCCCAGTCCCCATCCCCTCCCCGCCGCGCTCCCCGTCCCCATCCCCTCCCCGCCGCGCTCCCCGTCCCCATCCCCATGCCCATCCCCGTCCCCATCCCCTCCCCGCCGCGCCGCGCGCGATCTTGGGGTTCGAAATCGGCAGCGCCCGGGGCGAGGAGGCACGTTTTGGGGTGGGGGGTGTTTGCCGCGCACACGGCTCAGACAAAGCGCGGCCCGCGGCGGGCTCCGGCCCCGCGGCGCGGAGACAAAGGCTGCGCGGGGAGCCGGGTCCCCGTCCCCCCCGATTGCATCAGCTGCTGCCTACCTTCCCGAGGAGCCCGGGTATCCCCTGAGGAATAATCCACCCTCTCCGGCGGGAGCTGGCCGGAGCACCCCCGCAAACAATTAGTGATAATAATAAAATGAAATAAAAATTTAAGTAAAAGAGGCGAGGACGGGGGGGAAATCAAATCGGCGAACCGAAGACAGCGAGGCAGACGCCGCTCGCCCTGCCGCCGCGGGTGTGTGCATGTGGAGGTGGGCGGGCAGCGGGAGCGCGCGGGCGCGCCGCCGGGGCCGGGGCCGAGCTGCCAGGTGCTGCGGGACGCGGAGCCCTGCGGGGCCCCCGCCCCACCCCCCCCACCCCCGCCGAGGCCACCCGGCCGCCCGTGGCCCCGGGTAGAGGATCCGCCCCCCCCCCCCCCCCCCCCCCCCCCGGGCGCACGTACGTTCAACACCTTTCTCTTTTAATAAAACGATTTTCTACTTTTTTTACAACGACAACAAGATCGGTTTTCTCTCGCTTTTTACGCCACGGCTTGCCCGCAGAAAGCCCCTCCTGGCAGGCAGGCCGGCGGACGAATTTTTGGTGGCGTTTCCCCTGCAATGGCCACAGCAGATGTGGCATCGCCGTGTTACCCCATTTCCTGTTCCGCCGTGCGAAATGTGTGCGCTGAACGTGCTGCCATTTGCGCGAGAGGTCAAAGCGTTTCCAACGGGGGCAAGGCAGGCTTTGGGATGCAAAGGGGGATTTGATGCACAAGTAATTCGCTGTTATTTCCATCCTAATCTCTGGAAAGCATTGTATGAGCTTTTTGGCATGGAAAAAAACTTGTTAAGAACAAACGTGAAGCAAGGCGGCATTTCAGCTGACGGTTTGACACCGCAGTCCTTGGTCTCTCTCCATGCAAAGCGACTTGCACGGGATATCCAAGGCAAAGCGCGGAAGGATGCTGGAGCGTGCTGGTTGTGGGCAGTTTGCCCTGCTGCTCACAGAGGGCCACAGCTGCTGGGAAGCTCTCAGGCTAGCTCTGCCAGAAGCTTCTTGAGGTGTTTGTGCTGGAGGTTCACTTACTGGGTGTCCTAGATGTCAGGCCAAAAAGGCAGATGACACACATGAAGAGCTGTGTTTTTAAATTACCATCTTTGCATGTGTAAGTTGCATTCCGGTTTTGGTGCTTGCGTTGCTTCCCCCCCCCCCCCCCCCCCCCCCCCCCCCCACGTAGTTCTTTGAATGTGAAGCACTGTGCAAACAGTAGTTTCATTAACACCTATTGCATAGGACAAGAGCCATATCATCCCAGTAATGAGAGTGAAGCCAGAGGAAGGGCTAGCTGCCCAAGGGTTTTAAGCCAAGGGCTGCTCTTTCAACACTTCCTCATATGAATAATCCTCTCTGGGGTTCACACCAGCACCAGGCAGAGCCCCACGGAAATTTCAGATCCACAAAACATGTGTGGTTGGGTTCCCAGTCAGGGGCTTGTTTCCCCATCCAGCCCTATATGCAAGGCACCATGTCCGAAAGCAGAGAAGAAAGTATTTGCAATTCACTCTTACTCATTTACTTATTTCTCCTAAACTGACAATCAACACCCCCACCTCCCCACCCCCCAATTACTAAATAAAATAGTGTATTACATAGTGGATGTGGTCAGGTGGTACTGTTGTAGGGAATAAGAAGAAACTCTGCTTTGTTTCTTTAAAACAAAACATGTATCAGGCTATCAGGGGAATGGTCATTGAGTTGATGTGTTCTGCTACCACTGTTCATTTTATACCTGTAAAGGCAGGCCTTTTCTACCTCAGAGATAATTTAATTCTTACCTTGTCAGGCACATTCTTGGAACCAGGGCAATTATTTTTCATAGAATTTGGAAAGAAATCTTTTTAGCATATCTTAACACGGCTCCACAAAGATGGTAGCACTTTCAGAAATGAGTATTTACTTTGCCCTTTCATTATTTTAAGTTTCTCCACTCTCTCTCTCAGTATCTTTCTGATTTTTTAACACTGTTGGTTCTGTTTGCTTTGATGTGCTGTGAAACCTTGATGCTTGTGGCCAGTATCTTCTAGCTTTTATGATTTATTGTAAGCTTTTTCCTGATACCTTTTTATGCCACTCACTCCTTATTGACCTTATTCACTCCTCCTGGGACTTTCTCTTTATCCTTTCATTTAGAATCTTGTTCCTATATCTGGTTTCAGATATACTGAAGATTCAGGAATTTGCTTTTGTATTTCAGGCCCATCTTTTTTTTTCCCTCTTGTCCATCTGGAACTGGCAGTTCTCTCCTTGGGTGCCTTTCAGTGCACTTTTATCTAGTAAAAATGGGTCCTCTTCTTCCTCTGAAACAGCCCTGAGCTTTTCTCTGTCTGTGATAACATCGTTCCAAAACTTCTTTTGTTCAGACCTGCAGCTTCCAAATGTTCTTTAGAATATATTTCAGCTGCCTAAAAATGCATCAACAGCCACGCTCATTTTCAGAACTACACTCCGAAGTACAATATTCTTCCAGAGTCTGGAAAATTCCCTTCTGAACCGTCCTTCAAAAATGTATGCTTGTTGACTGACTTAAAATGTGTAATGGGAACTGCAGGTATGCAGCAAAAAACATGCCCATATAATAAAAGTGAATTTAAATCAAAAGTTACCAAATACTTCTTTGGTTGACTAAATTATCACATGCATGAGCATTTGGCAAGCTTCTCCAGTTTCTGAGTGCTGTTTGATTTGGGGTACATTTTCTTGAAAGTGGGGCTTGGCTGGCTTCTTTGTTGTCTTTTGGTTCCAAATTGCAGCAAAGCCTACAAAAGATTCCAAGCACAATTCTTGCACCTAGCAACAAAGCTGATGACAGAGGGTCATTACATTTGGATGATTACCTGTTCAAATATTTTACCCTTGGGCAAATAGATGGCTACAGCCCAAGGGAAAGGAGCTGGAGGTAACTGTGCCTGGGGCAGGGGGATTCATGACTGACCTGACAAGCCTGACAGGAGAAGCTGGAGATGCTTACAGAGTTCTCTTCACCTCTATTTTAGTACATCTGTCATTGGCATGTTTGAACTTACATGTTAGTGCTTGTGTGGAAGAGAGGAGAATAAAAGAGAACAGACCAGAAATGGAAAGCCAGCTGAAGTAGAAAAATCCTGTGTTTTGCAGAGAATCTTGTTGAGGCCAGAAAGTGACCTTGAATACCTTTGAAGTCTCTCACTGCCCTTCAAGAATGGCCAGGAGTGATGAGGAAGCACAGGGTGTAGGCAATGACTATTTTTGCGCCTCAGTACTAAATCTCAATCTTGTGCTAGTTGAATCAAAATGCACATAGACTTTGGGGGCGGTTTCTGTTTGGTTTTGTTTTTTTGGAAGGAAGACTTTGTGTCCATTTTCTGCGGCGAGTCCAGGAGCTTAGGTTTGATAAGGCAGCACCTAAGCTACGGGGCTGCTCACAGGAGGGGGGCACTACTGGTCCTCTTTTAGGAAGTAGTGAGACACTGAGATCCTCTTCCCATCAAGGCTTGACTCTGTGGGCTCAAAATGTATGGCAGATGTGCTGCAAAGAGGAACAAAGTGCTGGTACCTACTTGGGCTGAGGGTGGTTCGAGCCCAAACACACCACGGGACCCACTGAGGTGGATGAAATCTTCCAGGGTGATACAGTGAACTACTGCACTGCCCAGTGCAACTTTCTTCTTGGAAATAAAATAAAATTTTCAACAAATAGCTACAGTTTTTCTAGTCTGTAATACCAGGATTTGCTATTAGACAAAAACAAAGGCTTCTTGGAAATCTACTGCCTTGTTAAAAGGCTGCTGGTGCTAGCAGTGTCCTGACTGATTCTGTGAAATTAGTTGAGAAGGGTGTTTTGCCTAGCAACTGAGCAAGGAAAAACATCATTGACTACGATGCGTAATAGACAATCCGTACATGACTGGTCTTGCACGATACTCTGAAAAGAACTGCCCATACTTGTCACAGGTTTCATGAACGCTGATAGCATCACCTGTGTTTAAACATGTGTTCAGCTGCCTCCAACTCTGCATGTTGAGACAATCAGTTTTCAAGGGCTGCGAAATCTTGCATGCATGTCTGTGACTCTATGATCATGAGATGTTATCATTTGCTAGTTTCCTGGCCAAAATGTGGTATAAAACTGGTGACTAATGCTGGTTTATTGGGAGGAGTTCTCTGCTCTTCCTCTTTAGATTCAGGAATTCATGCAATGAATCAGGTAGTTGCGCTTTTTCTCCTTACCTTCTGATCATCTCCTCAAACTCTTATCTTTGGTCACAACAAGTGTTTTACTGTAATACAAAGGTTTCAAAATTCTTGCATGAGGCTAAGGAAGCAGCAATGACTAAAACAAAGAGATTTGCAAGTATGGTAGATGCCTGTAGTGATAATAAAATCTTCATTTAAACACACTTTAAAAGTATGTAACAGCATGCTTTTTTGTTTAATCACTTTCAAGGTGTTGCTTCTTAATAGTGCTATAGACCGGTTTATATGGTCTGAGTAGACCATAAACCTTTAATCTTTCTGAAATGAGTAAATTCAGACTTTTTCATAACCATGATGCTGAGTTGTGTTATGACACAAAGAGGAGATCCTCTCTTCCCGAGAAAGGATATTTTCTGCCATTCCATTTGTATAGACCAACTTTTAAGGCTTGCTTAGTGTTTTGAGGGATAGTACCTGTAGGTTGCCAGAAATGATCCTGGCAACTTGCAGCTCCTAGTCCCAGCATAAGGCATAGCTATGGAATAGGGGCTATATCTAGAAACATGAAATAATTTATAACTGTTGTGAATTAAATTATACTAAAGATAATTTACTTAATCTGGGACTGGCCTGCTAGTGCACAGCCCAGTAATAGAATTCTCTAGATTAAAAGATACATACATAAAATAAAAGAATATGTAAGCTTAATTCAGAGTTTGGGTACCAAATATTATATATCTAAATTCATATCATTAATTAGAAGCATACAAAGTTGCTGAGCATCTCTCACTGCTGCTTAAATCCATGGGGGCTGAGGGAACTCAGTATTTCTAGAAATCAGAGTGCTCATTTACCTGACTATGTATGAAACTGGATGCTAACCTGTAAGTATCCAGGTTGCACATACTGAGTTTATGGTAATCTAGCAATAATGTAACCTGGAGAAGTTACGGGGTCATGAAACATCATGAAATGAGTGAATTTGAAAAAAAGGAGTGAATTCTTGTTTTTGACAATTCCCATCTAATAAAAGTTTTCAGGATGGTGGTAAAATGATGCTATTTAAACCACCACAATAAACTTTAGCTTTACAAAGAAGAAATTCATACTCAAGTAGTAAAGGACTAGGTTAAAATTAAGTCTTTTAAGAACATCTTGATAGGTCTATAATTTTTGAAAGAATAAACCAAAATAAAGCTATTGACATGCCCAAGGACATGTCAGGAAGTATAGCTGAAATACAGCAGAAATAGTAAACTTATTTAAAAGCTGAGGTCAACACATCTGTAAAACCTGGCAGGTGCATCACGTGGTGCCTGGTACCCATCCCATTGTTCCTCTGGTACTTACTTTAGCTTTTGCAATTCTTTGAAATGCAAAGAAATTCCATTTTCATTAAACCTAAATGAAATCAGTGAAAGCAAAATTTAATCCATAATTTACAGAGCTTTGGGTATCATGTATTCTGTGAAAGTTCTTTGCTAGAGACTATGACAGTGCAGTAAGCCAAAACGATGCTCTGTGTGTGCATGTTCAGTGGTTATTAAATATGCATGCATTTAATAATGTGCTTATGGACGAGTCAAGTTCTGTACAAACCCCATTAAACTGATAAAATTAAGATAAATGGAACTTCATCTTATAAATATAGCAAAACTTCCTGATCTGCTCGAGACAGGGAAGTCTCCAGCACTGCTGGTGTGGCTGTTTTCCTCACTCCTCCCTTGCAGTACGGAGCTGGTCAACACCAGTCGCATCTCCCTGACATGCTATTGAGATCAAGCTGCAAATAAGGAAAAAAGGCAAAAAGCAGACAAAAGTGTCAAAGTATACAACTCTACTAGCAGTCATGCTTAAAAACATTCTGAGGTACCTGCGCAGTAACCTATTTCTCTCTCTGGTTTTGGGCTTCATATAGCAGCTGTCATTACAGTAATGAAGTGATTAGATCTGCTCTGTTGCCTAATTACAGGACTAGAAATGGCATGCATTCCTGCAATCTAGTTAAGTACTCCATATCTGAATCCTCTGATTTTAGGGATAATCTTTGGGAAATTATCATTAGAATACATCTTTTTTTTTTTTTTAAAGTGCACTTGGTCGAAGTGAGGAGTCGATCATATTGTAGTATTATTGATTATGATAAGTAATTTGAACTTAGACAACAATTTTCATCTCAGAATCTCCTAGTGTTTGCTACAAGGGACAAGTATTATCAGTCCCATTGCAGATTGAAAACTTGGAGGAAAAATGAGAGAATACGTTACTTATTTAGGATTCCCATCAAATGGTGGAGCAAGACTAGTTAGTTCAAGATTAGCTTACCTTTCCTTTAATGTCCTTGAGAGAATCCTTCAAGCAGAAGACCTTTTGTTGCATTTCTTTGGGATGGAAGAGTCTTCCATGCAGGTCCTGGTGCTACAGATTTTGGGTGCAAAACGAGACTGCTCGCAGCCTCCAGTTGGATACAGCACCTGCAAGTTTTCTTTCACAGAGCAGCTCCCCTCTCATTGTACAATAACCAGGAAGTTCTTTGTGGTCCTATTAATGGTAGGAGCACAGTATTACAAGAGAAAAGACATCCTAAAAGACTTTATGTGTCTGCCTTAGTTATCAGTATATGTGTTTATGGAGGTAGGTCTCCCTTCATGCCAGCTCCAGACACCTTTGAAGGTGGAAAGCTGAACCTGCTCCCTACCAGCATCTGTTTTACTGTCTTCCAGCAGCTATATATTTGCCCACCTAAAATGTGCTTCAGGGTTGTGGGCTTATATCCCTCTTCTGTCTGGGCTTACATCCCTATAGCGTCCTATCTGGGACACTCAGTGTGACCAGAAGTGGAACATCCGAATGAACACCACCTGCCTTGTCCTACTCCCCTTTCTGATAAATGGGGCTTAGCAGAAGATGCTGCTCACTTAGCAATTCATACAGCTATTTATGTACATTCTTACAGCAAACAATATAATTATTATCAGTGGAACATACACAACTCAAAATTGGTAGAGGTTCTTCACATCAGCAGAGGGGTTCAGCAGTTTTGATTCCCACTGCTCTATCTCGTCTACAAGTCCTTGTTTCACAGTACTTAATCAGAATATGAAGAAAACAGGGAACTTTTTAACAAAACTGTATCAGAGAAATTGTGCAATAAAATTTCTAAGACTCACATGAAAGTCTAAAAGTTGTTTAAAAGAAATTATCCTGAGGTAAGGGATAGTAGAAAAAATTCTTACAAGACCAGAACAAAACACGTACTTTACCAGTAGACCTGGTGTATAAGGCTCTGGGTAACCAGAAGGCAGAAGATACATTACAATATGTAGTATATATAAATGTATATATATTACTATCTTATAGCTAAAATTTACAGATTTATATAGTGTATATTATAATTTAGCAAATGTCTATTATATCTCTTTTAATGAATCTAAAAAAATCCTGCAAGTGGGTTTAGAACCTGTATTTGATGAATGAACCTGACTGTTGATTGTTAAGAGTGTTCTTAGTCCAAAATGGCCATTAGAAAATACTGTCTTCCTAAAGCCTTGCCTTGGCAGCAAATCATAGCCTGATCATGCAAATTTTGTGCACTAAAGTACTGAAGTCACATTGGAGATGTTGTTACGGACAAGCATATGCAAAGCTGCCTGACCTGATAGGTTTTTAGTATTACCATCATGGCCTAATGCCATTGTAAAAGGAAGGAGTAAGTGCATTTTGTAAATGTGTTCTGAAATGTTCATGTTCGTTGCAAATGCTACCTGGTTCAGGTTGTGGATGCTTTCCTAGAAGATTGTAATCTAAAAATGCTGTTTTCAGAAAGAGTCGTGGTGCCAGTTTTGCAGAGTTCATCACCCTGCCTTGCTCCCTGTGTGCGGGGGGTGGGGGGGTGGGAAGTTCTGCCTTTGGCAATCACAGGCACTGCTTGGGTTACCTGGAAGCTCGTTGAAATCAATGAAGACAGGTACATAAAACATAGCCTGTGCTGAAGCACTTCCCCAGATTTGGTCCATAACAAGGAGACCAGGACATAGTGATGTAAATAGTTGCTCAGAGGTGACAAGGGTCCAGGGGGAAGGAGCAACCTGGGGAGGAGCATGCCTCCCTTGTAGCCTGCGGTTGCACAGACATCTCTTGCTTTGAGCCAGGCTGGGGCTCACAACCAGGTTAAGAACAGCACTTTCCCAAGCCTTGAGCTCAGATCAGTTCACAGAAGGGCCAGCGCAGAGGCAGAAACAGGCAGGTGGTGCACAGGTGACTTTGGTTCTCTGAAGCTTGACCTAGCCTTTTTAACCCACGTGAGCTGTCTGCAAGGACTTGTCTGGGACCCAAGTTTCCACTGCTGGGTGACAGACTTTTTCTCCCACCCCTTCCCAGACTGGGTGCTCAGGAGTCCCCACTGCGCTGCTGTTTCCCTTCACCAGAGCAAGTCCCTTTCTGGGACCCAGGCAGCCTCAGCAGGGGTACACCAACATGAGGTGACAGGGGCAGGGCTGGGGTGATTGGGTTCAGACAACGGTCACAGCTTTTTCAGACCTGGTGAGGGCTGCCTGAAAATAGAGGGGAAGGGGCTGGTGATGCAAACCTCTGGTAAGACTGAGAGGATGCTCTATATGCCAGCCTGGAGGGAGCACTGGAGCTCGTTCCGGCTCGTCGCAGCAGGGAGCGCAGGACTACAGGAGCCTCATGGCTTTCCGGGTTATCAAACTGCATTTATTCCTGCATCCCAGGTAAATGGAGCAGTTCTGCAATTTTCTTTGTGATTTGCACTTTTTGGGGTTTGCACTAAAGCCCTTGGTTTAGTGCAAAGGTGACAGGTGTGAAAAACCTGGGTGTCAACTGGCAGATCTGCTAGCGGCAACAGCCAAAAGGCAGCCAAGCACAGCCACAGACACCCTTCCTCTCTTCTTGGCTAAGACAGGGCAAATCCAGCCCCACAACTCTTCTCAAACCACCTAATGCTTGGAGCACGCCTGACGTAGGAAATGTCAAGATTTTGATTGTGGTTTTAAGAATCCCAAATCAGAGCCTTAAATGAAAAAATTATCAGGCTTTGGAGCATACCCGCTGCCTGCAATGGGAAAAACCCAAACAAAACCAGCAGCCTGTGCTACAGGGAACTAGGGAAGGAAAAATACGGTGTATTGTTTCACTTGCATAATTGTGTTTGGAAGTGTTCCGGCTTTAAACAGGGGAGTGACTGATAGCAAATTGCTGGGAACCTCACCCCACTCACAGTAAATATTCAGCAGGCAGAGAGGCAGCGTCCATAAACAATCAAGAAGCTCTCGAAGCTTACAGCAGTATGCAATTATTGCAGTCTGAACATCTTTTAAGCAGAGCAAATATTTGCTTTCAATTTCATGGCTAGCTGTTGCCGGCGATGTGCACAGACTCTATGGGCACAAGCATTCACTTGCTCCTTGTTTGCCTTTTGGTTTTCATGCAGGAGTAGGGTTCAGTGCCAGCGTGTAGTATTACATATATAAAGCTATTTGCTTTTCTCTGACGTTCAGCTAGTTTGAAATGGCTACTGATGCTTTTAATTTAATTTCTCATATGGATTAAACAAACATGTGCCACTGACAACAAACACTGCTGCTCATGACTCATTAAATTGTGTTTCCTAACCAGGTAATCCATTGCCTGAAAATGCTGTGACAACAGAGTTGATGAGCTGTGTAATGTGAAGACGATGGTAACACAAACAAAGGCCGCCTTCTTCAGGCCTTTTGTATGCAACCGTGTTGTATTCAGACTTCTAAAACTGGAGGGATTTTTTCCTCATAATTTTAATCTCATGTTTGGAAAATCCCAGCATTAAAATTCTTGGGGTTTCCCTTGCCTTTTTCCTTACTTTTTCCCCCCTTATTAAGGCTAGGTTTTATCATAGATAACATTATATCGTGTTACATCATGGAAAGGGTGAAGTGCCAATGTCATTAGTTAAGGACAGACAAAATTTTCTCTTTCCACTACCTTCGGGGCATAACACTTTGCATATTAAAATACCCTGCTGACAGCTCACCCGCCTTGCCCAGTGTGCTGGGTCCACAGAGATGATCTGTACTTCACCCTGGTATGCCTGATGGGGCACAGGGACAGCAAGCACACACTGCACCCTTCGGCATCTTGGTGATGATGTGCAAAACCAAGGCGGTCTGTTTGGGGCTGCTTGAGTATGGATATTTATATGCACGCTCTCTTAGAGTTTTGGAGTCCATGCTGCACATTTGGAGAGTGAAATAAAACTTTTAAAAATAACTTTTCAATCTAATATTCGACTACTAACAAAAAATGATGCCCTTCACCTCCCCCAGCATTTATCCAGTCTAAAAATACTGTGTCACACAGAATTCACTCATATTTTGTTTGCAAGCCTATCATTTTCCATAAGAAACTATTTCGTACTGCGAAAGTGTTTATCTTCTCCTATGCCAGTGGCACGAGGCTATTAATGTCATTATGCTCAATGCTTGAACTGTTCATATCATTGTCATGCTGCTGCATTAAAACTTGCACTCTGGTTTCTAGTCATTTGGATTATTCTGTACTAGCACACCACGCAGGATGGCAATGACCCGGGACACAGTTCATGCCAATGGCATGCACCAACACGTGCTGGCAAGCCGAGGTTTGTACACTGAGGAAAGCAAACTTTTGAGCACACACGGCCTTCTTCAAGCAAGATGGAGAAGTAAACTTCAAAGCTTGGCAGAAGTGGAGCAAAGCTGCTCTAAGCCAAATTAGGTGTGTTTAAGTTAGGCCACCTGACTGAAAAGATAGCTGATACTTGTGCAGCAAAGTGGAGAGGTTTGATAAATTTATCCCTAAAGCGTGGCATGGGGTAATACATCACCTACCTGATGTAAGGATGGGAAAGGAGCAGTCTGTGATGTGCAATGAAACTTAGTTTCATAGCAAACTTACTTTTGCTGCTCCTATTTCAGACCTGCACAAGAGCTTGTGCTTCTGCAAGCTTTTCCTTTTTTATTACTTTTTAAAAAAAATTAGACCAGTTCCTCTACCTACAAAATTTTTCTTGTTTATGTTCTTAAGACTTTTTGGCTACAACACTACTATGTCTTTTGATACAACTTACTTAGATACATATGGTAGCATATTCTCATTTTCCATTTTACAGCATGTGAAGGAGATATTATGTTCTTGTGACAAAGTTCACAGTGGGAAGTAACAAAATCAAATCAGGATTCTTATGGGATACCTCAGGTTTTATAACAGACTTTTCTGAGAATATGTATTCCTCTGCTACACTGCAGTTTTTTTGCAGTTCTGTTTAAGATGTACAGAGAGATTTAAATGTTAGTTCTTTGATGTCCAAATTGAAAATTCTGCTCTTTATTTCTGTTTTCCCCATCAGTTTTGGTATGAGATATATATATATATGCGCTATATATATCCAGGTTTGGGATATATATAGTTTTGTCTCTTTTCCTTTTTGCTGTTCCAGGAGATAGGTGTACACCTTTCAGACAAGTGGGAAGTGTCTTTACCTTTATTAAAAAGAGTTATGACATGTAATGCTCTTCTTGATCTATCATGATGTTGTCCTCAGGCACGCTTTCTTTGCAAAGCTTTTTTCAGAGCCCAGAGTTAAAGAAATGAGCAGCTGAAGTTCTGATAATCCCAAACTAAATCCAAATCATGCTCATAAGTCTAAATATAAAGCAAGATGTGATCAGGGTTTGCATATGTCAGCTTCATTTGCAAAATTAAATTCTGACAGGAAATGGAAAACAAGAAAATCATCCTCAAGAGGACTCTAAAAACTCTGAAATTTGAATATTTTTATCTTTTTTTTGTTTGATCCTCTTTAAGGATTAATACAGTGTGCCAGGACGATGCTTCCCACACAGGAAACTTAACAGACAGAAAATGTTACAAGGTCTTATATCACAGCAGAATGAAAAGATGTTTGTAACAAGAGGAGAATGAGAAGAGAATTTAAAGGAAATGGTTGCTTTTTCATAGCTTGATTACTTAGAAGCAGCAGGCAGGAATTGTCCTAATTTCTCTTAGGTATCAGATTGGCCACTAATTAGTCATTGGGAAGGAAACACAGAAATACTGTTTTGTGCTGTCATATGACCTCGCCCACGGGATAACAGTGGCTTTGGCAGCCTGCGTGAGGGGCTGGGGAAGGCCCAGCAACAGCAGCGTGGCTGCTGCCCTCCTGCCCTGCCGCCATCTTGTGTGTGGGCGCCTGCATGCGTGGCGGTGGCTGCAGGCCCGCACCAGTAGTTAAATAAGATATTCACATGGCAGCCACGTTGAGGCAGTTCTCTTCATCTTCCTAATTCCCCTGCTGAGAAGTATCCTTCCAAAAGCGGCCCTGTCTTCCCTGAAATACATTCAGGTCTGTTATCTGAGAATTTCCTCAAAACATTTACCGTGAAAGGGCATCTGTGAGAAATTCCTTCACTGGTACAGCTGGAGCAAGTCTGAGAAGTTTTGCAAGAGGCCATAAAACTGAAAAGGTGGTTTGTTCAAAGGCCAAATACTTGGCAAATGTGTCCCAGAAGCACAGCTTGTTTTACCACCATTGGCCTGCCTGGCCATGCCAGTGCTGTGCCTGGCCTTGTGTGTGCCATGTCCGATGCTATGAAACACATTCAGGCCTTTTGGTTTTGAAATGGAAAATATCATGAGAACAGTTTTGATTATAATCCAGGCACAATTCATAATAGGATTAGGTGTCAGCAGCAGGCTGGGGAGTTGGGGTAACTCTTCTTATGCCACAGGGCTTTTCTCCATCACCTTTCTCAGCACGTGCCCAAGTTACTTACTTGTTGCGGTGCAAGTTTGAGTTCCATTTCCTTTTTCAGTTTCTGTATTAATTCCATATAGGAGGACTTGAGTACAAAAATAACTTATTTTAGGCTCAAGTCCAAAACTACTTTAAAGTAAGTGTTAAAGTTAGTGGGACCATTCAATCTGCTTAAAGCATATACCCCAGAGCCCCAAGCACAGTGCAGAATGAATGCAGACTTTGCCTTACAGTTCAGGCAAAGCTGGACCAAGTGCTGCTGGTCTCCTCCAGCACCTGGGGTACAAATGCTTATGTTCCAGCAAACAAAGCAACCCTGGGACTGTAATAATGATGCTGGCAGGTTTTAAGATGGTTTTAATAAGCCCTGGCCACTCTTGTGCATAGGAAAGTTGGTTAGAAGATGAGCAAGCACTTTCACTGGGTTTTGGAGGGGATTTGCAGCTGTTTCTGTTGTTGTCTCAAGTAATCCTTGTTAACTTTGTGGTAGGTTTAAAAAATGTGAGCTGGGGTAAATATGTGACAGCTAGTACTGATACTACGTGAGATCACCACTGTTAGATTAAAATGCCTATAGAGCAAAGAATTTATCCTTTTTTGTGTCTTCTAGATAAGTGAAGTGCTTGACAACAGCAACATAATCCAAATTAATTATTCAAAATCTTGACATCTTTCAATTTCTGTGTTGCTATCCTCTTTAAAAAATTTACCACTGTCATCTGCCTTTGCTGCAGCCAGCTATAAAGAAAAATGGAAATGCCCTCATACTCCATTAAAATACTTTTTCACCTTGTTGTTCTTTTTAATAGGCAAAGTTGTCCTTCCTCAAAATACAGGCATAGTTCAGGCCATCTGTTTTGTTCCACAGAGCCTGTTTTTAAATCCCCAAGAACAAAGACATTTCCAATAAGTCAAGGCAAATTCCTTCCTTCAAATGTAAATATCACCATCAGTCCCTTGGTCAGAAGGAAATACTTACTGTCTTTTCCTTCCTATCTGCTTCCTAGAAAATTGCATCAAACCCACTGTTTTTTGTTGATTTATTTTCAGGAAGTGAAGTTACTAGCTCAAGGTCAGAACCTTGTTTGTGACTTTGCAAATTTTTGCATGATCCTTGTGATTTAGAATATAATAATTGAGTGCAATTAGAAAAGCATGTAGCATCACTGGTACAATTTGGTATAGAGTGACAATCCTGGGGTCCCTCAAAGCTATGGACCAGGCTGACCATTTCCCTAGGGAATGAGTAAGTTTTATGTCTTACATTTGTAGCACAAAAACTTATCATTGCAAAAGATTTCCATAACAAGAGAAAACATTTTTCTGGCGAGGGGGACACACACATGTCTGTATATTTGATCTGTGGCTGTTTAGAAGGAGGAGGAACGATTTGCCTGCAGTTTGCCCGTAAGGGCTATTGTGTGGCTGCACTGGCTGGTGCATAGGCCATGGCTGCTGTACCAGCTGTGGCTGCCCACCGCTTCTTGGCTGCCCTGAGACGCTTTGCTGTGCTGGGACCCAGTGCTCCTTTGTTTTCCAGGATGAGTTTGCTCATTGTCAGCTTGAAAATCAGGACAGGGAAAGGTTTATATATCTTTGGGTAAAAGTCAGAAACAAGTGAAGCCTGAAAACTTACTCATCCTGTTTTAGCTTATTTCTAATGGTTATCAGCTGTAAAAATCCATGTTCAGATGGTCATCTGGACCTCCCTGCTACTTGGATGAACTATTTTCTTGATTTCACTGAGCATATAAATGCTAGTAATTGCTCACAGTCAGAAGGAAAGGGTTCTGGCTGATAGTGATTTATTACTTACGTTAAATGTGCCAGTGGGATAGAAGATAGCCTTGTGGGCGCTAAGTAACAAGAGTTAAGTAATGACTCAGGTTTCCCTTGGAGACTGTCAACACATGCAGTTTTCTCCAACCTTTTTTCACATAATTTCAAAGTAATTTCAAATTATTATGAATATTTATTAATTGAGCTGCTTTATGGGCTGGGCTGGCTGATGTTCAGTTCTTCACACATTCTGTTATAATGTACCTCAGCCAGGATTATTTCCACAAAGTCCTTCCTCTTTTCCTGTTCAGGGAAAGCAAGGAGGCAAACAAATAACCATGAAATCACTTTGGGAGTTCTGATGTTATACACAGACATTCTTCTCGTCTCCCTTCTTGTTTGTCAGCGGGTCCACTTTCTTTCTTCTTCACAATCATGATATTATTCTCTTTTTCTGTTCCTCTCCAGGCCTTTTTTTCCTCCTGTGTTTCTTCTGGCTTGTTTTCCTCCCGTGGCTTGCAGCTTCAGTGAGCCCCATTGCCAACTCCAAAAATGCAGTTGCTGCCTGTGTCTTCACTCATGCTTGTGGGAGCCCTTGGTGACATCAACCTGCTTGTGAGCACGCATGCTGGGAAGGGTGAGGAGACCTGAGGGGCTAGCAGCCCCCATTGTGATAGGTGCTTGGCCAAGAGTGATGGCTGCTTTCACTGTGCAGAAGAGCTGGCTGCTGGCAGCTCTTGCTCCCACCCTTCAGGCACCACGAGGCCGGGACCTTTTGTCGAGCATCCCTTTCATTAGCACACACTCAAGTTTTTGTTTTGGACACTTTTCTCTTTTGTGTAGTGCACCCAGCTCAGCGGCTTGCCCACCCTTTTGGCCCTGCATCTGCCGCCTCCCTGGAAGGCTGCAGGGTGAGTGAGCTCATGGACCTAACACAGGCTAAAGAACAAAAGCACAAACCCTGAAGATTTTCAAGCCAGATCAGTGCACAGGGTAGCAGGTAATCACGGTCAAGCTGCAGCAGGAGGATGCAGAGAAAACTTTGTGCAGTTATGTTTTCAGTTACGCTTTCCAGTGTCAAAGGCAAACCGTGGTTTAGTAACATTAATGCATCAGTTGGCTGTCGTACTCACTGCTGCGATATTGCAACATTTCTTACTGCTTCTTTATCACTGAGTGTTTAAAAATTTCCCCCTCTTTTATATTTTTATAAAATATGGTAGTCAGTTCGCTGGACTGGGTGAAAAGGACTTATGTACTTCCTCTCTGAAATCAGTTAGTCTTTGCAGTCTATGAGAAGATCATATGGAAAACTGCACAGCAAGTGAAAAGCAGAGATATTTATTTATGGGAAAAAAGAAGTGCTAAGAAGTTTGCAAAACCTTGTGAGAATTTGAAAAGTGAACGGTTTAGGGTGCTTGTGGTGGAGGGGACAAGGGAAAGCTACCATGCATCAGTCTGAAAGAGAGTGAAAGAAATGAAAGTAGGAAAGATTTTGCAGAGGAACCTCTGTAGTTATATCTCTGTTATTGGACTGTGTATAATAACACACTGTGCACAGACAGGGAAAGCACCATGTCTAGTCACTTAGGCAAGGGAAAAGTCTGAATCACACAGGCAACTTCACTTGGATAACAGCAGAACTGACAGAAACAAAATAATCTGTAAAAGTACTTTAGGTTCCATGTGTTTAAATGTTCTCATATTTATAAAAACAATAAGGCAATCAAAGTAGTTACTCCAAGTAGTTGTTGATGCATTTTCCAGAAAGATTTAATGGTTCTCCAAAGTTTCTGGATGACAGAGATAGAATCTGATTCTTTCCCACAATTATCCATTTACAAGTAGGAAAGGAAATACTTCAGAGGTTTAGTTTTGGTCAAGTTGCTGCTAGAAAATGCAGAAGAGGACTGCTGTTCCATGCCAAACTAAAACTTGCAGGGGAGGACAGATGAATATTCTAGCAGTTAGCCATGCTTAGACATAGTAAATGTCATAGAACTTCTCCACTGGGACTCTGAGATAAGCAGTGTGTTGATCCAAGATACGGATTGTTAAAATGGGTTGAGAAATTTAACCACAAAATGGAAACTAGCTCTGTTAAGCGCAGGAATAGTGAAGTGCTGCATTTGACCTACCACGATGGCTGGAAATCTGTGGCAGCAAAAAACAAAACCATTTGTTTAAACTACTGATTTGGTTTTGAAACAGCTCATATGCTAGTGTAACCCAGCTGGTGACATGGCCCAGCATAGAGCTGGGTCCCGGGAAAGGAAAGGCTGCTATATTATAATCAATTTGGTATTTAAGTTAACTGTGTAAGTTCTGAAGGAGCCAGGTATGTGAAATACAACATAGCTGAAATGAATGCTCTCAAGAAGACATGGAGATTAAAGGCCAGTTTGCAGTGGCCACCAGAGTACAGGCTTCCAAAGCACAGTGTGCAAGAGGAATTTGGAGAATCCTGGACCTTTCTGGGACCCAGAAAAATAATGTAGCTGTGAGAATCAAAATTGGTTCTTGTCTGGTTTACTAGGAGGAGAACTTGTGGGTTTCACTTCCCCATTTGACCTTTAATTGTCTTTCCAAGTAAATCCAAGCAGATTGGAAGAGCCCTTATGGCCTCTATTCCCAGTGTGCACACAGAGATGCAGGCATGGACACACACAGACTCACCCCAAACCGTGATCAATTACATCAAGCATGACTCATTTACTTCAAAATGTTTCCTGGGACACCCATGGTTTTAGTAATCTGATTAGAAGACTGTAAGTTTTATTTGTTCTCAGAAACATCATCTTTGCAGTAAGGCAGGAGACGTGTGTAATCTTTGGGAAGAAGGCAAGTGCCAAAATCCTGCACAAGTGAGAGCTGGGTGATGGCAGGAGCTACGGATCGTCCCCATGGGCGGTCGATCCGTGTTAGTGCAGATTTCATTTCCTGTAGTCAAGGCATTTTGGCTCCATCTCTGCAGGCAGGCTGGTGTATGCAGCAGGCTTGCTGCTCCTTGGTAGGAAATACCTGCACCCAGCGCTGGCCTCTGGTAATGCTTTTGCAGCTTCTTGTGACAGCTCCATTTCCTGCAGCTGGTAATCTTAGGAACTTCCCCACTCGTTCCACAGAAAAAACACATCCCCCATATGCCGTTTTCATTTGGAGTCCAGTAATCCTTGCAGAGCAACAGTTTCACAGCTGATGCCTCCCCAGCTGGGTCGAAAGAGCAAGCACAAATGCAAATATTTCAGTGGCAGCTATTTTCAAACCAGTCTTCTGAAGGTCTCCTGGTTGCCACTGTTTTCTGTCTGACACAGAGGGAAACTGTTCACGCTCTCCGTGGCTGCTCTCCACATTTCCACAAAGCTGTCGCTCTCCTGTGGCCTTTTTGATGGCCTTCTTAGCGTTTCCCGCAGCCATGGCACTGGGGCACGCTCCCCAAGTCCTGCCCACAGTGGAAGCACCTGCCAGTTTTACTCATCACCCAAATCCTCGGTGGGGGTTCAGGCTGGACCTCCAGGTGGCACTGCTGCGGGCAGGGTGAGGTGCCCAGGGGGTAGCTCCCAGCCCACACCGCCTGTCATGAGACTTGGCTGTTCCTCCTGTGTAGTGACCTGGGCTCCAGCCCCGAGATATGCTCTACCGACATGTTCAATTATACTGCTGAAGTGGGCAGGAAGGAACAATATTGGCTATTCATGAACTGGTATTTATTTAAAAAAAAAAGTAGACATGTGATTTACCATGTTGGCTCAATAACTCCTGAGTGAGAATACCCACAGTACCTCACTTGGCTCCATTTAATTTTCCTGCAATCTGAGCTGTTTGGAGGTGATGTGAACAAGATTCTTAAAGATCACCAAAAAGCTAGTAATATAAGCTACCCTTCCTTTCCAAGACTCATACTGAATTTCTATGTTACTGTTAGTACCTATTCAACATATATTACCTATCAATTTATGTTCTGAAAATTGGAAAAAACTTCCCCCCCACCTCTTTTTAATATATCTAAAAGTAATAATGAAAATAAAAGCTAGCACTTATTTCTAATTTAAATAACCTCTTCAAATGTGGTTGATGATCCAGCTGTTACTGGGATTACCTGACTCTGCTCTTACTGGAATACGTTTCTGTTCTTTCAAACATTACCTACTTCTGATGTTTCTCCTGACATTTTCCATTATGAGTAACTGTGGCAGGGTAGTGTTTTTGTGCATCTGTGTGGAAAAACAATCAGCCTAAATGATCTGACCCATTTGAGAATAAAATTGGGGGAAAGAGGATGTTTTCCCATAGTGAAATAATAAATCATTTTTCCTGGGAAAAGTTGCCCCTCCCTTTCTCTAGTGCTGGGCTTTGCACTCGGCCAAAGGCTGGAGGGGCAAGAGGTGCCTGAACTGAGTGTGGAAGTGGGCTTCTCCGGGTTGCCGAAGGAGTCCATGGGGACTGCTGGAGAGCTGGGACTGGAAGGATGGCCAGAGAGCAAGAACATAAGGTTTGTAGTTAGAGTGGGGCCATGAGGAGACTAGCTGGGCAAAGGCTGGGAAAATCAAAGGCAGATATTCCTACCTGTGCCTGGGTAAAGTGAATGTGGAAGGGTGGGAGCTGGACTTGGGCAGGCATGTAGTCAGGAAGGTAGTGAGATGAGGGAAGGTGGCTCACAGGAGGAGCTGGGAGAGGTGGTGTTAATGGGGAGCTGGCAAACTGGGATTGGATTCAGAGCAAGAGTGACAGAGCTGAGAAGGAGTTACCTTGTGACAGCTGAAATCAGCTGTGCAAGAAGACAGAAGGAAATGCATATGAAAGCAGGTAGGGTTTAGACTGTCATGCTCAAGAGACTGAAACCAGAAAGGCTGAGGAACCAGGCACCGGGTACATCTGCACTGGAGGTGGGATGGCATGCCCACATTCCTGGAAGGACAGGGTTGGGGGCTCCCTCATGGCATCTCAGCTCCTTCTGGTGCTTAAACCTGGGTATACACTGGCCATTCTCTCCTCTGTTTCTCCTGAAAGGAAACCTGGGCACACAGACCGAATGGGAGCTGTGCTGCCCTACAAACAGGTATATGAGCTAAACTATGGGGGACCTTTTGGGCATGGGAGTGAGCTGCCTAGGCATGACCTTGGGACAGAACAGACTTGGCAAGGCAAGGGGGGAAGAAAGAGGTAAACTTTAAGGGAACCAGAAGAAAGTAAAGAAGGCATATCTCACCTGCAGAGGCATACAGAGATTCCCAAATCTCAGCATTGTGAATAAACCCTAAGCGACAGCTTATCCCTCTTCTGGAGCAAAAGCTTTGTGGTGGGTAAAGAAGTTCAAATCATTAGGCACTGTTGCACAATGTAATTATTTAAGTTTGTTGTGTTTTTGTGGTTTTTGTTTTTTTTTTTTTTAAAGTATTGTACAGTCTCATTCATCACACAGGGTGAGCCAGCTCTTAAGGGGAATCTGAAGTGCATAGAAAAGACTACTTCACATATTGTGTTGATGGAAATGCCTGATTGCAGAGATGTGGGCTTAATTGTTGAACCTGTCAAGTGGCATTCTGGGGAAAGGGCTTCTCTACTGCTATGAAATTCCTGTATGATGGTAGGCAAGTTATGACACTGAGCATTTCCAGACATGATTACCGAGTGGCTAACTTGAAGCTTAGGATTCTTGTTCATGATAACTCAAAATCTCTTTGCAGTTACGCTTCAGAGGAAGTAAGCAAATGCTGAAGTACAAACTAAGCAAGTGCAGGTCATTAAATTGTGGATTCAAACGCATGGCTGCTTCACAGTGCTGCCTCCCCACACTTCAGGTCCCCAGAGGTGTTGACTGCTTAACGCCTTCTCACAGACCTGCAATGCTGTGAAAACGAGTAATCATTTGTATTTCACAAAGATGGCATTAAAATGAGAACTAGAGAAATGAGGACATTCATCCCTCATCAGGATGGGCTTTGGACTTTGAACAAATACAAAAACATAGTGAACACATAGAAAACATGATAAAAAAATAATGAATAGCTACTCAGTAGGGGTTCCAGTGAAAAATACTATGCAATCATGTAATTAAAGCAACCTTAATTGAGGCATTTCCTAATTTCAGGGTACTTAACTATGCCTCTTTAATATTCCTTTTATACAGTGCTTTGTTGCTTACTTAACACACCAAGTTACACTTTCCATGTCTCTCTCACTCAGTTCTTAATATTTGGGAAAGACAAAGATTCGTATGAATTCATAGAGGTTTCTGCAGAACAAAGAACTGATAGGCCGCACTTGGTTTGTATCGAACTGCTAAAATACAAGTGAAACAGATGCACCAGTTTTGAATTTTTTTGCAGAAGCAGTTTTCTTCTGGAGATTCAGTTGCAGGAAAATGGCATGGAATTTTGGCAAGACTCACTGATTTGTTATACTTCTACAAGACCTAACGCATTGAGTCTTGTCTGCAGACACCTGTGCTGCAACAAATGACATAATACAGGTTTCCTGTGTAATGCAATATCTTGTTTCCTTTAATGTCCACTTGTTCTGTTTACTCTTGTAGTACCATAAATTGTGGACTTGGTTGTATGCTATTCCCTGCCCCGCCCCTTCCTGAGAAACGCTCATAAGTAAAACATATACAAAATTAAAGCTACACTGAAAATCCTTCAAATGCTCCCCCCCTGCCCCCCCCCCCCCCCAAAAAAAAAAAAGCACCACAACATTGCTTAGGATTATCTGTTTATTTATTTCAGTTAAAACAAACATACAATGTTTCATTGAAACTGTGTTGCACTCTCTGCCAACAACTATAGCTAGACTGTTGGCCTCCAACAATACAGTGGATATTTACATATGTACACGGATGTACCGTAGGATGCCTGAATTTGGTGGCCTAACAAATCCATTAGATCATCAAAGTTGTTAAGTGCTGCATTCAGGAAATCGTAACATCCATGGTAAATTTTAGAGGAAAAGTATGCGTGAACCTGAAACAATGCTTTTTATGGACCCAAGTGACTCCTGTGTTTATTGCAACATATACATTTGTAATAAATACAGTCTTAGTGTTTTCTTACACACCTTAGGTATAACACATTTCTTCCATTTTTGTAAGCATTACATTTTGTTGTAAAAGAATCTTTCCTGTTGTTATACAGATGTACAACATGAACAACTCCTTGAAATGATGCAACAATCAGTAATGAGAGAGGAATATATACATAAATCCCAGATTCGAAACCTACATTATATACATCATAATTACAGTATATACACACATACAATTTATGTACATAGACTATCATAAATATTGAAAAATAGGTTTAGTTTTAATGGATTAATGTTTTATAAATAACATACTACATATATGACTGAAATATCATGGAAGACAGTAATGTCTAACTGAGGTGACAAGACAGTGGTTTAATACTGAAGCTGCTCTTTTAGGTGGTTTGTAATGTAGGTAACTTTAAGCAGACAGGTTTGTAAAAAAACCCATAATTAAATAATTCACATGTTGGAAATCAACCCAGCCAAGTGGAACTCAACTGTTGCAGGTGGAGACCCAGTCATCAAATCATGTAACACGTAAAATCTGGAAATTGCTACATTCAGAGAATTAAGTGACATCTCCCTCTTCTCTGGCTGCTGAGAAGGATTGTGTAGTAACTTCTCATTTACACCTCCTTCCTCTTCTGTGGTCACTGACAGAAAGGAGGCTGTTTCTCTTTGTTTCCTTCTTTCTAAATGCTGGCTGAGGAAGTACTTCATCCCTTATGTGCTACAAATTGCTCAAAGGTAGACAACATTTTAATCCTCTTCCACCTCTCTCCATCTGAGGAGAGGAAGAGACAAGCTGCCAAAGGACTGAGGAGGCACGCACCCAGCGCTTCTGTGGAGATCAGGTAACATGGGGCAGTTAGCCATGGATGGCCAATGCACAGTACCTGAGGCAGAGAAGTACCTAAGGAGCGTTAGTCAGTGCTGACTCCAGGACTGTTAATTGCCAGTTGAGTACCACTAAAATAATACAAACAACACAAGAGGAATATAACTTCTCATTACAGTTTTACACTATGGATTTAGTGACCAGTACTTACAGTCATGCAGAAGTATCAATACAAAATACCTGCAACTCTTTTCAAAGATTTTTAAATGGCTGGGCAGAGACTGACACGACCTGCCAAACTGTGACTATCATTTGGATTTGTTCCTGATTAATTCCACAAGAGCAAAAAAGTCTCAGGCGCTGTTTAATCAAGGGATTACAGGCCCTTACTTGTTCCCTCTGACATAATGTCCGAGTGGAACTTTGTATATCAGATTTTTAAAGCATCATGTCAGATGAAGACAGTTGACCACATTGCCATGATTATTTCATTAATAATCTCTATCTAGGCTTTTGTACCCGATAATGTGTTTGAGAACCCCTTATAAGCCAAGTACGCTGTTATACAAATGTTACTTCTCTTCAACCTGGGATAAGAATGAAAGGGTAAACATGCACTAGAAACAAAACAGCTAATCACAACCATACAGCACCTGCTTCATCAGCTAGCTAGCTAGGGCTCATAAGAAACTTACCTATTTCTGAAGCAAACAAGTATGAGATGACTATCCAGCCTATGAGGTTATCTTCAATACTACTATACAGTATAAATTGGAAGAGGAATCCCAGTTAGGTATGCGAAGAGAGTTTGTACCAAGCATGAAATACTGGTGCAGTTACTTTGTGGATCCGACTCAGAAACAGAATAGTCAAGTAATTCAAAATCCAATAATGGATGAGTAATTTGAGAAATACTGTACAGTTTTTGAATATTATACAACTAGTAAACTACATTAGGACCCTTCTGTTTTCCTACAGAGTGTTTCAAGATAAGATTGGACAGAAAAAAAACCCAACAAACATTGCTACAACTGGTAATGGACCTTGTTAATAAAGAGAACTCCAGGAGGGAGTTTTATATTAATGGCATCATATGCTCCAGTGCCACTGAATTTATATCTACAACAGGAAAAAAACCCCAAAAATAAAGCAAAAACCCCCAAACCCTGTTTTACTCAATTGCACTACTGAGTACCTCAAGAAGGGAAATGTCAATGCCGTCTTTATGATTTCTAGATTAACTATATTTTTGTCAAAACATAATTGTTCTAAAAGGTGAGGTTTTTAAAGCTCGGAAATTTGGGTTTCCACACCATTTTTTGGAACTAAGGTAACTGTAGCTAATTAAGCTGACAAATGATATTCTGAATCTTCAAACTTACTTCAAACTAAGTGAATTTCATGGGAAGCATTTGTCATTAGAGAATTTTTACTTGAATTGGTTAATTTTCTGTTTTGGTCATTAGAAGTATTTTTTAAAATAAAATTTCTTCTAATTATGCCTCTACAGAAAGGCAACCTAGATTTAATTTAGGACACTGATTAAATATTTGTATGAGCTCTCCTATGTTATTCTTTCATTCTTTTTAGAAAAATGTTTCTTAAAGTCAAAATAGTGCTTTTGAGGTCCATAAGAATTTTTGGTACAAAAAATAAGTGTTTTTCTCTCTCTCTCATTGGTTATTTAAACACTTTGCTGTAAATTAAAGAGTTATTTCTCACATCAAATGGTTCCATTAGGCACATTCAAGTAAAATAACAAAATATCCAAGTAACAATGACGAAAGCCAAACATGGCTTGATAAAAGTCTACAGAGAGTTCTGTCCATTCTCTGGAATGGAATAAAGTTGTCACTTCCTTCAGCCAGACACTCATGTGGTTTGATGTTTATATCCACTTCCACCATGCGAATAGTTTCTTAAAGACAGAGTTCAGGTATTCAACCATCAGAAGAACCATCAACAAAGAATCTGCATTTTAGAGGAAGCTGAATAGCTCATTTTCATTCTCAGTAGGTATCTGAGTGAACACTGGCATTTGAAGTGGAGTATTAGAGATTAAACCAGGACAGTTAATGGCCATCAGATGCAACATTCTGGGTCCAGTCTAGAACAATCAGTGTCATACACCCAGTCATCACAAGTATACCACTTAGGAAGAAGAACGCAGCCTGAAAATAGAAAACATAAAAGAAGGATTTCAGATCCTGCTATAAAGTCATACCCATATATGGCACAAATGCCATTGCTCATGGAGGACGAAGAAAGAGACGAGATCATGGAAAACAGTAACAAGCTAGGTACCCTTCTCATACTTGAGGTCCTTTTTCAAATAAAAAAGTACATTTAAGTGTAGCAGACCTCACCCTCAGCTGAGGGAAGTTAATGCAGCTGCTGATACCAGTCAGGCTGCGTCACTACGCTGACTTTATTTTGACTCAGTATGTCTAAAATTTGATTCTGAGTCAGTATGTCTAAGGTCAGTGAGAGCACCAAGATCAGTCAGGATCACCCAAATGAATACTGAAGATCAGCTTTTCTGGGGTGAATTATGTAAATAAGTCTTGAAAGAAAATCTGAAGGAGAACAAGACTATTACTATAGCTCTTAAGGATAAACTGTTGAAATCCGGTTCTTATCAGCAACAGTGACCCAACTATTGTTAAGATTGGGGGTTGGGGGGTGAGAAAAGTCACTGGAGTGAACTGAGCCTTACGATGGCTGTCTCCTCAGTTTTGAGTACCTGTGTGACTCCGAGGTGTTAACTAAGAGAAGATTAAATGCTGATGCACTGCTGCCCTTCACCAGGACTTCAAAATTCTTACATTGTTAAGAAAAAAGCTAAAGTTCTTGCTCTGAATTAGTAAGCAAGTATGACTGTGACATATTTGTCTATACATACCCCAATCTTTTGCACTGACTTCATTGGTTCCTTCTTCACTAACTTGATATAGAAGGCAGAAGGAAGTATAAAGATCAGCATGGCTGCTGCAGATGCACCTGTATTGAAAAAGCATAGAAATAAATATTCATAAATAAGTAAACATAACTTAATTAAATCCAAACTGCACTTTCTGAGATTTCAAAGACTACTTGGACTGATGTGAAAATGCTTACCAATGAATCCAAAGATGTCTCGAATAGTAGGGACAAAGATAACAAGCACGTTGGTAAACACCAAAAGAGCAACTGTAATGGCACAGTGACGCCACCATCTAAACTCCTTCCCTGCCCACAACAGCTGGGTAATGGAACTGCGGATCTTTAGAAGAGGGGAAAAAAGAAAAAAAAAAAAAAAAAAAAGACAGTTTAGTCTTCATTGTGGAAGTTAGTGACCGTCACCTGAATTAGACTTTCCTTCAGAAAGTATGTTAATGTAATTTTCCTGAACACTTCAGATTTTATTAAAAACTTGAAAGACATGAAAGTAATTTCTTTTTTTTTTTTTTTTTTTTAATATTTACTTCCTGCACTTGAGACAGCTCTGTGTTTCTAGTCTGTTTAGTCTGTTTCTCTTTTCAATGATTTAGATTTCCAAAGCACAGCCAGTAATGGAGAAAAAAACCAAGGAAAAACATCTGTCTTGAACAAAAATAAACCCCAGGGATTTTTGTAACGTCTAAGGATGCTGCTCAACAATATATAACTAAATAACCAGAATTTATATTCACAATGTACTTTCAAAAAAACCTTTTTAAAGTTGATAATACAGTAGGGCAAATACTTTTATAAACAGGCAATCTATTCCATCGCCCCAATTAAACCATATTGGGAAAACAACATAACCCAATGTATTTATATCTACTGCTTTGTAAATGTTGCCTGTTTATTTAATTTATTTGAATTAACAGTATAGATATATGTCCTCAAGCTTATTAGATTAAATTTCCTTTTTCAGTTAAGAGAGAAATTCTGTTAATAAATGGGAGTTGCCAAATCAGTAAATGACTGCAGCAGGACAGGTGATGAAAATAAAAAATGGTATTAAGACCAAAAAAAATAAATCACTTACTGGGAAAATAACTACAGGTACAGTAAGGGTTACAGCCATAAGTACAGCGAGACGCACAATAAGAAGAAGAACATCAGCACCCAGATAAGCAGAGTAGGTATGAAGCAGTTCTGGTTCAACTTTTCCTATAAAGAAAACAGTATTTTAAATAGATATAGCTGACATTTCTTAGACAACCACTTCTGCTCTGAATACTATGTGAATTTTGCAGTCACAGCAACATGAATTGAAAGCCTCAACAGCTCCTGTAAGCGTGCCTCCATTTTACACAGGATAACTTGGAGACACTGAATCTGTTTTAATCCAGTTTGAATCCTGTGCCTTGGGCCTAATTCTACTACTTATCTCCTTTTGGGTATGCACTTACAAAAGTATTAAAAAACCCCAAAACCAACAAAGAGCATATATTTAGAACGCAGAGAAAATGCTTGCTTGTTCGAATCTAAAAATAATACTGCGGTTCTGCAGAGCATAATTCATCTAAAAGAAAGCAGAGAAGGCAATATTCACCATAAAATGTCAGGTATCCAAAGAGAGCAGCCAATAAGTACATGAGGAACATGGCAAAAAAAGATACATAGGACACGTTCATCATCCTTTTACGGCTTCGGCTACAAAAAAGAGAAAAAGAAACATTAGCAACAAGAACATTTTGTTTTATAATACTACTTTCGTTTAGTGAAATTACAGACACATATCTAACATTTACCTTTTCAGTTCTTCATAGATTGGAAGAATTGCAGGATGGCAGACAAAAGAAAACGTTAGGATTGGAACAGCATAGACAGTCTGAAAAACAAATGTATCTTTCTTAAGTATCTCAACAGACATTAGGAATTTAGTCTTAAAATATTCATCAGTAGATTTTTCAGTTTTGACTTAGGCATCAGTTTTGTTTTTGCTAAAGACTAGCTATTCCTCACAACAGAAACTGGCAAAAATTAAAACAAGTTCATATTTTCTTAAATGCAAATACTCTCAAATCTCATTGAAGTCCGTGCTAAGCTGACTGTATTTGCATTCAGAATTATGTTCTGCATCTCATAGGCTTAAGCCATTGCTGCCTGATCTTAGCTGCCGGGTATTGGTCGTTGGATGTACTTCTTCCCCATGTGCAGAGGTTCACCACACATGAACAATTACACAAGTAATTGGGAGCATTCATGGAAGTCCAAACTTTATGGCTGGGAACTTAAAGTCTGTTCCAAACCCTGGCATAAATTTCCCATTTGCAAGCTTTTACTATTTACTTCATCTTGTTCTGCAATCAGTTTTTTCAAAATGTGTTACTAACTTAACTTGGCAAAGCTTGAGAAGTGATGTGCTGAAGAATAATAGCTGTGTCTGTTGCCACTCAACTCAGGCAGGCACCTCAAGCTCCTCTAATTTCTATCTATTTGTAGTGTGGAAACATCCAGTCTACAGGAGGTAAACAGTGCCTAACTCTACTGGAACAGGAAGTCTTAGCACATCCCAAGTTTACAACTGGGCAATTACTAGAAGGAAAAATGACCTAATTCATCGGCTAAGTTACTTCTTTTCAAGAGAGTCTGATTTTTAGTCAGTTACCTGTGAATTGAAGATGAAGTATTTTGGCTTGCACACATCATCACTTGTTATGTTTTCATCTACCAAAGGTGCCAGTGTCATATTTATTGTTATGTTCATGATGTCACTGTCTGCAGGACAAGGAATCTGAAACATCTTCCAAATTACCTAGAAATAAAGCCATGTATTTATGGTTACCTTGACTAAAGCACTATGTGAAACTTTTCAGAAACTGCGTTTAATTTCACTTTGAAATGCAGTTTTAGAAGCACTGAAAATATACAAGATTATACTTACAACAATCAGAAAGAAGACCATGCAAAGTAAGGAAAAGCCACTGGTATAGCCCAAATATCCTGTGATCGAGAAAGATAAAAAAAAAAATCTAAGGTACAATGAACAGAAACACCATTCAAGTCATAGCATTATGACAAAATATATTCTGTCAGTGATCAATGGATTGCCATTTTCTTAGTGTTACATAGAACGAGTTAATTATTCATTGACTTTCTGCTAATCTTACACCAGATCTGAAAGTTCTCAGACATATTAGGGTCTACACATACAGCGAGTCTGTAATATTAAACTTTATAACTTAAAAAAACAAATAAATATCACAACCCTCCCCACCAAGAACTATGTGAATGTTTTATTATATACTAAGAAAGATTATAGGATTAACTCTAATAGAACGCACTATGAGATAATTTAGCCTTTTCCCTTAGGTTTTTATTAACTCACTTTTCTTGTAATACGTAGTAACTTGAGAAAGTAATTCACATTAAACCTCTCAGTTAGTAAGGTTCTGCTACCGGATCCTCTGAAAAAATAGTGTGCTAGCTGAATCATTCACATTTATCAGTGAATTAAGCCATTTCAGATAAAGCATCTTGTATGAGATGCTTTACTACTGCTTGGGATCTAAAATGCAAAAGGTGACTTCCACTTATGTTGCAAAGACAGTTTAACTGGCCAGGGCTATCCCTATTCTTTTCAGACTGTTATAGGATAGTTAATAACACTATTAGCTAATAACAATTTTATACTACTTCACTGCTGACCGAAACAGGTCAAACTTTGTTATAAGAACACAAACAGAAAGTTACTGCTCAGTCTTGTCTAAAGCTACCCTAGCTATTGTCCCTTCATTTTCCACAAACACATCTGTAACTCAAGATACTTGTCTTGATTTTTTTTTCTTACGTAGATGGACAGCAATTATCTAAACATGGATTCGGCCCAAGAGACATGCTTGGAGACAGCTGTTAGCTCCCGTAGTACTTCCAAGACTCAAACACTGTATCAACCCATTCCCCCTCAGTATTTACAATGCATTTTTATTTTAATTGTTCTCTATTGCTTACCTAAATTTTTCAGTAAGGACAAGGGGAGAATGAGGATGACAGACACCAGCAGCACTAAATAGTCTCCATTTAGATACCATACTCTGTAGAAAAAATGTAGTATTTGTAAGTAACCAGAGTATTTGAAATTATGACATTTGCAGTTGAGTCTTCACTCATCTTCTACAACACATGGCTTCTTAAAAAAAGTAATACCTGATGTCACAAGGATTAGCATTCAACTTACTCTATGGACCTAAAGCCTTACAATACCTTCTTATCTCACCCCAAATCTGCATTGTGCCTTTCCTTTAGTGTCCTTTTCTAAAATTAATATGCATCTGGAAGTCAGAAGACAGGAAAGTAAATGACTGGTTAGAAAAAAAGTCAACTGGGATCAATCATGGCAAAAATAGTAATTTATTTAAATGCTGGTTCCCAACTTTCCAGATGTATTAGGATATTGCAGGGACCCATCAGGGTGGTGATCCACTTTTAATGGGAATAAAATTCTGTTGGGTGCCCTGCAGGAGTTTAAGAAAAACAGGTGAGGGCTGGAGTTAAGGCAGTAGCTCAGGCCCACTGGCTGAGAAAACTCCACCAAGCACTGGGAGTCTCCTGGAGGCACGTTTAGTCCCTTTCAGCAGGGAAACTATGGTAAGAACCTCAGAAGTTTCTTTCCTTCAGATAATTTTTGCCATTTATTCCATAAGAAGCAGCAGCTATTTTTTGAAAAACATTCTGGAGTGTTAGAAGACTAACATCTCCCTTTGAAACACAGAAAAACAAAAGTTAGATCTGTGTGAATATAATGTAACTTCACTGAACTAACAGAAAAACTGATCTTAAATATTTAATCATGGCAGAGTAACTGCTTTCTTCCTGTGTCCTACAGGTTCATCCTATATGCTCTAAGCAATTAAAGTAACACTAAGCATTTATTCCCAAATATTAATACTTCAACTGACTGTATATTATTTAGGTAAACAAAGACAAAATAATGATCTAACTGGAAATTTGTGCATTCAAACTCAAGTGAATTATAAGCCTGCATATGGTACTGGAAATATGGAATCACTTTAACAGACTTGCTCTGGCTTTATGTAGTAAATGCAAAAACAATTTGGTCATCCCTTTCCCCAGTTTTATCTGGCGTAACTAAATGCAAAAACTGCATTTGAGAAAGTTTGGATGTGTAGGACATTAAAAAAAAAAAGACAACAAAAAGTACATGATATTAATGTAGTAGTCTTGTAGTAAATTTCAAAAGAAATCACAGCACAGAGATTCCTTGCATTTAATACAGTCACAAGAATGTGCACTGTTATTGCACATGCCCCACATGGAGGCCATCAGGACTTTCAGAGCAAGGACTTAGAAGTTTTTCTGTGCTGAAGAGAAAAGAATGGGATTGCACAGCTTTTAAATACAGCTGAGTATTTTAAAAGTCGCTAAATTAATTTAAACAATGGAACTAGTATTTGTAATATGGTCTCAATTCCAGAGTATCTTCTACAGTAAGCATTATTTTGGGACATTTAAACAGGTAAGTGCTTACATTTTAGGCATCAGGCTGCCAGAGTGGAATCCATGCCAATGGTAGCCACCCAGACTCCCCTAAGCAATGCATGAAGACAGTCAGTTAAATGGGGTCCACAATTGCCAGAGCACTGAGAAAAGATCTACTTTAAATCATTGTACAGCTACCTAGTACTAGCCAACGAGAAAACACTTAAAATACAAATCTCAATTTAATTTTGTCTGCCAGATTTGCATAGCAGCAGCTGTATCCAGTGAGGTTCACAGCCTTTAACTTTCCCTCTTTAACTGCAACTGATTTTGAATTCTTCTCTGAAGATGGGACAGTTAAAAATACTTGCCTCCAAGACCCCTCGTAAATACTGGCTACTCCAGGGACTTTCTTAAGAAGTGTGAAATAAGGACTTCAATTCAGCCAAAGGAGGGAAATGAACCTTCCCAGCAAAGAATTTGTAAATATTACACTACTAAGTAAATGGAGCGGGTGCGTTCTTTGATTACATTAAAAAACCCCCACAAAACCCCCAAAAAACAAACAAAAAAAAAAAAAGAAAGATGGCTAGCACTGTTGTCATGACAACATCTATCAGTAAGCTGTATGAACACCACCAAATGGCTTGAACCCCTTGGGGAACAGAGGCAGAAAAATGCCTACCTTCTGAACTCAGGCTTAGGTGTAAGTTGGAGTCTTGAGCTGCTCAGCCCTCTCAAGACTGGGACACTTCAGGACAAGGCACAGAAGTACAACTCTGAAGAGTGAGATTTATAGCACTTAACTCTATCCATCTGAAGTCAGGCATCTTGTTTTAGATAGCTGTTTTTACACAACCTCTCCATATAGAGTGTTATAATAAATTGTTCTTTGGAGATGCCCAAAACAGGTGTCTAAGCCAGGTGCACTGAACTGACCACTACAGAGAATTGCCCTTCTCCACTGATTATACATAGACCAGAGTAACGGTGAGCTCAAAATCTAACTTTCAGATGGTATGCCTAGCTAAAATGAACCCTACATGAGGCACCCACTTTGAAAGCCAAGCAGGAAAGCCACTACGGAGTCAAGGAGTCTCCAGGGCTAAATGGCAACACATCCACCACTTTAGTCTTGGGCCTATATACTCTGTTTTAGCTCAATGTTTAGTCCTCATGCTTTTTTGAGAACCGTTCCTGAAGACATTCATTACATAACCACACCTTAGTCTTATATTTAATCACCTTCCACAATATTAACACTAGAAAACCAAAATAATCAGTCCAAACCAGTTGGAATGCAGTAAGGGGGAAAAAAAAGGAAGAAAAAAAACCACCAACCATAACCACATTTACCTTTCCTTATTGAAAGTATGTACTCACTGGTACATACATTAACACTTACCTTATGTTCTTTAGAGAACAGCTTTCTGTAATATGATGCGATACCTGTGTTTTTCTACCCTTTTCCCAGGACAGGCTGGATCTAAATGAAGTGGAGCACTCAGGGGAAGGGCAAACTTACTGTATCTCTGTCTGAGTAAGAAGCTACCCTATGGTGTAACGAACGTGGTCTTCATATAAAAATATGTACAGTCTCCGTATTTGTTTCTCCTAATAGTTTCTCTGATGAGGAGTTCTAACACCTACCCTGTGGTCTCTTCGATGTTCATAAATGTCTTGATGACCAATGGTAACTCATATTTCACTATGAAGAGGTAGCTTGACATAGCTGTAGGTGAATAACATCATAGATCATTACAAATATAGAATATGCCACAAGATGCAAGAATCACATAACATGTTTCATAACTTCACTTGAACACAAGCAGTTAATGAACACATGTTGTGTGAAAAAAAGTCTCCAAGAATAAGTAGGGAACTACTGACAGTGCAGGCATTTTAAGATCTTGTCCTCACCTCCAATGTTCTGCATTGTAATTGATCCGGAAGCAGCAAGTTTTCCAGCCATACCAAATGCCTTCATTCCCAACTGTTCATACAATAAAGATCCTAAAAGAAAACAAAAATAATCAGTTGGGAGGGTGTGTTTCACAAAAATACCAAATAAATAAATACCGTATGTTTGTAAAATAGTAATTTGCTCTACCTCCTTCATTGGCAGTCTTCAGAAGGAGATGCACTGAATACAAAGAAAATATTGAGACAAACAGCAGGAGTATCCTGGGGAGGGGAAAACATGCAAAGTTTTAGTAGCCATAAATGACTTATTATAACCTTATTAAGTAAATGCAGATAAAACATAAAAATTAATCATACTAAAATATTATCTAGGAAAAACCACAGATGCTATGGGCAGCTAAAAGCATTCTGAAAACCCTATTAATGCCTAGTTTAGAAAGGATTTTATACTAAAATGCATTTCAGAGGCAGGCATAGAAATTCTAGTATAGGATTCAACAACACTTCAGTGTAAAGTGTCATAAGCACTGACAAGTCTCAGGCCATTATAACTGGCTACATCTGATACAAATAACTTACAAAGTATCGATGGGAATGGTTTTGTATCCTGGTAAGAAACTGTATTTCTCCTGTCTTCAACAGGGTGTCATGCATGTACCAAACATGAAGTTGTGACTAACTGTAGCTAAAGTGAAGATTATCTCTTGGTCTTAAACAAATAAGCTTTTCAGCTTAAATGTGTGTGACATCTTTTTTTATGTAGGGATGAAACTGCAAAAGCCTTAAAGAACTGACTGAAAATTCAGATGTATCGAGAGTTGCACGTTCTAATGAAAATACGTATTTATTGTTGTTAAAAAAAATAAAATAATTCTTTGCTCAAACGTTAACTCTTCATGTGTGCTTACATGGGAATCGCTAGTGGCTTGTTCATCTTCCCCACAGCTTTTACATGCAATATGTATTATTTCCATTTGCAACATCTAAAATTCGGATCTCTCAACAACAAATCTCTCCCACAACAAATGCACTTCCCGGAGTGGCACACTAGGGGGGACTTCTCAACTGCTGAAGAACACAGTGGAAAATTACAAGATATTCAAAAAAACCCTGGCCTTTCTTATACCAATACAAGCATTCTGCTTTATAGGAAAGCTAAGAATCAGCACATCTGCTCAAAAACAGCAAGATCCACTTAGAGCTCCCACAGTACTCTTTACATTTCCTTTTCTGTCATTTTTAACTTTGGTGAAATTTGTAAACACAGCACAAAGAACTGGAAACAAGAACATCTGAGAAAAGCTTCACAGATCTCTCCAAGGAATCCAGGAAACATGTTACTGTGTCAATTAGCACCAACACATGCACACAAATAAACCTCTTTATTTTTGACAGGTAGAGATTAACCAGGATTTAGTTCAGCCATCAACTAGAAGCAGCATAGTGAGATGTGCAAGGGTTACATTTCATTAAAACAGCATAGGTCCTGCACCCCTCAGTTCTAACCTCGGAGGGCTGCCCACAGTGTTGGCAAGATCAGTCAGCAAACTCATCTTGAAGCTCAATCGGTTTCTGGCTTCCAGACGGTATCATTCATTCATTTAGTGCTGACACGAGTGACAAGTCACAGCACTGACACAAGTGACTCCACAGAGTCTTCAAAGAATTTACTGCCTTAATCAACTGTATCTGGATCTGAATCTGTAACCTTGTTATTAAAGGATGTCTATAACGCCCTCAGTGTCATCACAAATCCTCAGTAACATCAGTGATTGACTGTTTTCCCACCTGGGAAGTATACAAACTCCACTAAGGAGTTTATCTTTGAATCACTACTAACGCAAATAGATCTGAGTGCAGTATCTGGAAATGAAAGGTAACTAAACGACCTCAGCATCCAGTCATTAAATTGACAGTCTGGGACCTTTTTTTTTTTTGTCTCCAGAAGGACCCCCATTATATGCAAATTTGTTCAAATATCTAACCTTAAATTCTCCCCCCCCCCCCCTCCTCAGACATGTTCTAATGTGCATTATGCTGTTTTTTTATGTGCTGCAAAACATCTTTAGAGGACATACAGGAGACATGTAGGAGAGACAAAAGTATCTACATCTTCTGAATTCATGCTGCTAAGTTGTTCATTCAGTTTAGCATCATCTAAGTAAGTAAAAGTCTTAGTAAAAAATCAACATATCACCATATATTTAAAATAAAATCCTTTAGGTCAAAACTTCACACACTGGTAGTTTCCCCAGGAAACTTGAATGCCACTCTGATATACTGCGAAATATCTGGAAGTAAATCTGGCCTGCAACTTTCTGGAAACCTGGCAACATAGTAACGCAAATTTCAAACTAAATGTTATTCTCCACTTGTTCTTGAACATTCAGCACATTTATCTATTTCCAGGATAAAAATAACAAGTTCCTTGAAACATATCCACAGATTCCCATTTGCTCTCAGTCAGTGATACTACATGTTGTGTGAGCTGAGCTGCCTCCTATGTATGAAAAATGCACTTTCCCAAGACATTTAGAAGCACTGTACATAATTGTTTCCTCGTGCCATTTCCCATTATGTTACTAGTCCGGTCTTCTACCTGAAAGCTTTTGCCAACACCAACAAAGACATGCTGGTTATTCCACAACCCTCCCTTGCAGAGAGACAGAAATTTTTACAGGTGTAGCTGAAACCAGTTCCCTGAATTGAGTAAAAGCACAGCAGTAAAAAGGATTCCTTTATTGGTGTAAGCACATTGTACCTCTAGAAACACAACTATGTCAGCTGAAGAAAAGGAAACCATGTCCCTGATTGTTAGGACTGGGCCACAGAAATTTTAAGAGTAGTCATGGCCAGACTTACAAGAGGCAAATAAGATAATGCCCTTCTACCTACTGTTTTCTTCTCTCTACAGCCTGATCCTGTACTTTTTGTGCAATTATGACTTCCACCAATTGAAAAGTTTCTGTTGTCATTAATTTCAGTAAGTGAACTCTGAAGGAAAAAGCTACCACGGACTTCAGTCTGTCAAGTAGCAACCTCTCTTTTCCACCTGGATAACGGAATTTTCAAGAGAAGTCTATCAGTTTTTGTGGAGAAACTACAGCTAAGGAAAGGAAAATTCACCGTAAAGTATTTCGTGGGTTACAGAGCTTGCAGTGAATCTGTTTGTTTTTGCACATACTTCTGAATGTATCACGATCTCTTAATTTAAAACAAGCCATAAATCCTACAATGCAGTTCTGCACCTATGGCAATGACTGGGTATTTTGTAAAGGTCATATTCTTACATCAAGTATTTTTCCATTATTAATTACACAGCAGAAAGATATTTTTTTTTAAGAACCAAAAGATACTTACACAAAAAGAGCAATTCCAGTGTTAGCCATGGCATACGAAAGACCAAGGATGCCACTACCCACAATAGCATTGCTCAGATTAAATACTGACATTCCAAAGGAAGTAGTACCTGGATGCTGAGAAAAGGGAGATAGGTAAAAATTAATGGAAAGTTATTTCAGAATTAAAAAAACCAACATAAAGGAAGCTTTTGTTTTGTTTTGAAATGTCATTGCTATATACTTACATACTGAGTTTCATATTTCTTCTTTCCAAGGTTGGAGTCAAGCAAGAAATTTTGATTTTCTGGATCGATATCCGCATAGTGGCTGTAAAAAACATTGCATCGTTAGCGGCTATCACGGGCGACTTGCGTACGGGCTTCGCGTTCAGCATTCCCACCCAGCGCCGGGGGGAGCGAGACCACCGGCGTAACGGTGCCAGGAGAGCCACCCCGCCCGGCACCCCGCCGGCACAGCGCCTTTCCGCAGCGCGCCGCCAGGCCCGGGGCGGCGCTTTCTACCGGGGCCGCGGCCGCCGGTGCCCGCGGCGGGGTGCCGCCCGTCCCGCGGCGGCGGAGCCCCCCCCCCCTCACCTCTTCATGGCGGCCGGCTTGGTGGGGTAGGGGTAGCTGAAGTCGTTGCTGTTGGAGCTGTAGCTGCTGCTGTCCTCGTCGGGGGAGATGTTGAACTTGCCCATCTCGGCGCTGCTCATGGCGGCGGCGGTGCCGGGGGTCGGGGCTCGGCGGCCGCTCTTTTGTCCTTGGCGGCGGGGCTCGCCGCGCCTGCGGAGGTGGGAGGCGACGTCAGTGCCGCAGCGGGCGCCGCGGCCCGTCACGTGGCCACCGCGCGCCCGCGGCTCGGCGGCCCCCGCCCGCCGCCGAGTGGAAAAGTACCAGGCGCGCGGGGCGGGGGGCGCGCGGGGCGGGGGGCGCGCGCAGACAAAGGTGCGCCCCGCGCCGGTACCTGCGGCGGCGCCGGGCACCGGGCCGAGGCAGCGGCACCGCCACGCCGCACTACCCCCCCTCCCCCTCCCCGATAGCGGGGCACAGCCTGATGCAACACCCACGGACGATTGTCACATCGGCCGCTGGAGCCTCCCGTCCCGCGGCCGTCGCTGTGTCCTACCTCCCCCCCTCCCCGCCGGCGGCACCGGGCATCCCGGCGCTTTCAATGGAAAAGCGCAGGTCAGTCACGGCGCCGCGCCGCACCGCAGTCGCCTGGGGTTTTTCCACCTTCCCTACGCGCGCCCGCCGCCGCCGCGCGTCCCGGCGGAGCCCGGCAGAGTGCTGGGCGGCGGGCCGGGGGCTGCCGGCAGACAAAGAGCCAAGGACGAGCCGCGCTGCCACCGAAAGTCGCCCCGTTCCTGCTGGCGGCCGCCCAACAGCCGGCACCCGGCGCCGCGCCGTACCTTCTCCGCAGGAGCTTGAACGCGAGGTTTCCTCCCGGAGCCTCGGAATAAGGAGATGCTCTGCTCCCCGCTGCTGCTGCTTCTTGCAGGGAAAAAAAAAATCCCCTTAACTATAAAACCTCAGCGAAAACAAAACGCTAAATAAATAAAGGTAGGAAAAAATCACTTGAAGAAGCCAGCGGTATGAAAGGGAAAGAAAATATCGTGTCCGTGGCGCTCTGGCGGAGGCGTGCGGCGCGCAGCAGCAGCGTCGCTCCCGGTCTGACGGCCCCCTCCGGGCGCCGCCGCTCTTCAGGCAGGAATGCGGGCGCGTCATCGCGGAGGGGCGCGGCGCCCGCCCGCCGCCGCGCCGCCCCCCGCCTTCCTCCCTGCCCGACTGACCCTCCGCCCGGGCCGGGCGGCGGGGGCGGCGGCGGGTTGGGGCGCGCCCGAGTGAGGTGTGGAACCGGTCACCGGCGTGTGCCCGGCGGGGGGTCGGGAGCGGGGCCGCCGGCGCATGACAGCGGTCGTTGCGGCGAGCATCTCTCCCGTGTTTACGCCGGGGGCAGCTGCGTTTCGCAGCGGAGACGGGACGCTGCGGCGCTAGTCAAGAGCGCCCTGTCTGAGAGGTGCTTCCACCTGCCCGGCGCAGCATCTGCAGCGGGACTGCAGCGCCGGGTACGGGCCCAGCGGGGCCGCCGCCCCCCCCCCGGTTCCACCCTGCGCCCGCCTTTGGCGCGCCGCCGCGCTCCGGCGCTGGCGTTTCCCAGTGTCTTGGTGCGCGGCAGGGGACGAGGTGCCCCCGACCCGTCGCTGCCCGCTGCAGTCACTTGCTATTTTTAATACGCGAGCTAAGCGGTGGTGCACGTGCGAGCGCGGGCCGCGGCGGCAGCCCACAGGCCCCAAGCGCCGCGTGCGGGAAGCGATCCGGAATGACCGCCTCCTCCTAGTGATGCCATGCAGGATAAAACCCACTTTAGGGAAGGGCGGGGGGAGATAAGATCTCGCTTCCTTTTCCTCAGGTGATCACGCCGCGAACTTTTGAGGGCTTCGCTGCTCGATCCCCCTCGAAGGGGGCTGGGGGCTCTACCGCAGCCCCTCACACAGGCAGCGAGGCGGCAGCCCTGGAGCGGGCGAGGCGAGGAGCCACAAAGCCACTGCTTCGTGAGGCAAGGGTGCTGGAGGAGCCTCCCTGCTCCCTGTCCCCGCGGCAGCTGGACACTCCCAAGCCGCTCTGGTGCTGCTGCCCTCGAGTGCAGAGGACGCCCGGCCGCCGAGTCGTTTGGCCCCTCTGTGTCACCTCCCTCCCTCTCTCCCTTCCCCGCGGCATCGACGAGCGGTGGAGGGTGCGAGGGCAGCCGGCAGCGCAGCCGCGCTGCCTGCCCGGGGTCAGGCCGGCCACAGGCACACGGGCGGCTCGCACCCTCGAGGGGCAGCGAAGCCCCCGCCACCAGCCGCGCCTCTGGCCCCACTGAAGCACACGCGGCGCCGGGGCCCTGCCGGGTACGAGGCTTGCCCGAGGCCTGGCCCGCACCCCCCCCGCCTTGCCGTGGGGCGCCGGCCACCGGGGCGGGCGGGAAGCCACCGGGCGGCGCGAGGCGCCGGCAGCCCGACCGTTACCACCGCAGAACTTTCTGGATCGCCTCCGCCGCTGGGATGGGGGGGGGGGGGGCGGGCCTCGGCGAAGGCACGCGCAAGAGATGCGGAGCCGAAAATTTTCCATCACTGCAGTTCTCCCCCCGCCCCCATCCGGCGCGTGACGCCACGCCCCCCGCCCCCCCGCAGCCCGGCCCGGCGTGGTGTGAGGCGGCGCGCGGGGCGGGGCGGGGCGCGCTGCGGCGCCTTCCCGCGCAGCCCGGGGCAGGGAGGGGCGGCGGCGGCCGGGGTCGCACCTGCTTCCGTGGGGGTCGGTGCCGCGGCGTGTGTGCCCCGGGCTGGCGCCAGGTCAGGCCGGTGACGCCGCCGGGTTCTCCCGCGCCGCGCCTGGCCTTGGCCGGGGCTGTGAGGGGCCGGCGGGCGCTGCCGGTCCCGAGCCACCGGCGCCGTGTCCTGCGGGGGGTGCGTGTGTGGTCGGTGGTCGGGCACCGGCGATCCCGCAGCGGGGTTTGAAGTCACCGCGGAGCCCAGCTCAGGGCGTTTGGGGCTGAACCGGCTCCCGCCCCAACCGCCCGCCGGTTTGCGGCGTCTGGGGGCCGGCTGCCGCCGCTCGGGGCCCGCATCACCGTGCGGTGCTTTACAGCCGCACCGTGAGTGCCGCAGCCGGCGTTACCGGCCTCCCGAGAACTGCCAACGGGCAGTTCGCAAAGGCTACGGCGATGTGATGGGGATGGGTTCAGCCGCGGGACTGCACAGTTCCGCTTCCAAGTGCGACCACAGTGATACGTAAACGCGCGTTACTGCGGGGGAGGCGAGTCACACGCCTTTCCGAATGGGAACGGTGAATGCCTGGCACATTTTTCACTCAATCCCATTCTTCAGGTGTTAGCACTTCTGTGAAATTACAGTTTACGTGAGAGAGGTCAAGGTGACCTGTTTATTGTGGGTTTTGCTAGCATAGCAACAAACATGATGCCGTAGCCCTAAGGATTTTAGGACTGTAGCATCCTTTTCAAAGGCCACCGCACAGATCTGGTGCATGGTGAAGTACCCCGCACGCATCTGGTAAATACAGAAGCCATCCTCATAGGTGTGACCGGGCTGCTATGAACAGTACAGTTTCATAAAGAGTTAAAACCAGGTTTTATAGCAAAATAAAAGTTTTACTGTACAAGTGCTTGAATTCTTTTTATATTAGAACTGCCTTCATTTTGTATGGAAAAATGATGAGGCTTTGTTGCTCATTTATGAGAAGAAAAATTGGTAAAATATATTCAGGAATAAAAATTGCTATTATTCCAATGGCCTCATTATTGGAAAGTTCAATGTGCAACACAGGAGTGCAATCTGCACTGCTCCAGAATACTGTCTGAAATCTTTACCCATGCAGCCTGTTTGATGGTTCAAATGGTCTGCTTTTTCAAGTGGTTTTAAGTAATGCCTCACTGATTGAATTATAATTTTCCTGACTTTGTAATTGCCAAGAATGTCCTTGGCAAAAAATACATACAATGTGTTTCAAGCCAATTTTGAAATGTATTTTGTAATCAGAACAATAAAAGTTAACATTCATCAGTTCCTCCCACCATAGTTTCAACGATTCATTTGTTTTCATTGTCTTGCTTTTCTTTCTCCCTTTTTTTAAAGTGTTCTTACCTTCTTTTTTCCTTCCCTTTCTTTTCATCCTGCTTATCTGTCAGTCACACTCATCTTTATACCTTCCATTTGTTTGCCTTTTATTTTGTTCTTTTGTGTGTATCTACTCATTGCAGGCTTCCTTACAAAGTTTGAGCCTTTAGGATAGTTAACAATAATTTATGGTGTGTGTTTTGGGTTTTTTTGTTGTTTTTTTTTCAAGGTGAAATTTCTGTTTCTACTTTAGGTATTCATAAGATAATCCAGCACAATTCTGGAGACTAAAGACTGCTACATTGTTGGTTTTTTGGTTTTTTGTTTGTTTTTTTTTTTTTAATACCAAACTCAGGTTTCTGTATTTTGTTTAATATAGAGCTGTGAGTGATGCGTCTTGTTCTTAGGTTTCCCTTGCTGAAATACCTTATCATAATTTAAGGGGGTGATGCTTTACACTTTCAAAACAAAGCAAAACCGGACAAACCCAAGATACGTTATTGTAAGGATGTTGTAAAAGGAACTGTAAGTCAGGTGTTAGTGAGGTATTGTAAAAATTGAGTTGTGTTCAGTTATACAGGAAGAGAGGAACTAGAGCTTTCAATTTATTGTGCAGGAAAGTAACAGGGGTTTTGTAGCTGAAGAGCTATGTGCTCTGCACTTCTAAATGTCAGTTTGCAGCCGAGACTGCACTGTAGATTCACCCCTCACTGTAACATGGCCTACCAGTTCTTAGCCTGTGAATGGTCTCTTTTTAAATTGGATTAGTTGTTTTTATGTTTAGAAAAAGAAGAAGTAGGTGGCAAGTACCTGTGTTTTTTCTTTATTTGTGTTTTAGCAAATAAAAGGTTTTTATACTATGGGACGTTCTTGTTTCATGCTATTTCTTCCTACTTATATAAACAAACCTTGTGGAATACTGTAAAACTGTCTGTAGCACATGCCCAGTAGAGTCATTTATGTTTATGGTATGCATTGAAAAGTTATGTGTACAGTAATACTGTAAAATTCAAGTCCATCCGCATGGTTTTTAGATGATACTTCCTGAATTGCTCAAAGGATATCTAATGAAATATGTAATATGTTATTCAAAACAGTCAGTACTAATAGCTACATGACATTCATTTTCCTGTGCCCAGTACATAATATGAAAATCCCAACAGAGCAAGGATCTGCATCGAGTGAAATCCTTAGTACTGCCAGGAGCCTGGGGAAGGATGGTAATGCAAGGTAGTGACAGAGACCTGGGAGTGCTATTGTGTCCCCAACGAGGCATCTGCACTGTAATCTCCTCTACATGACAGACGCAGTCTGTCACGAGGAAGAGCTCAAGTGTGGGCGAGTGGGAAAAACGAGGATTCATGGTGTTGCTGTGTGGACTCAGTGGTCCACAAAGATGCAGGCGGGGCTAAGGTTTCCACCGCCCTTCCAACCAGTTTGGTTCTTTATTCTTACCTCACATGGACTGCCTGTGGCAAGCAATTAATGAAATTATAGGTTCTGATTACATGCTTTCTCAAACAAAACTTCCACTGAAGCCAAGAGGTATTACGAGTGTGTAAGGAATGCAGGTTTGCATATCCTGCCTCTTGGGCTTCATGATGGTGAATGGAGTTACATATTAAACTCGGTTTAAGCCTTAATTTTTCCCCTCTGTGTTTATTCTCGTCTAGTTTCAGTTTTGCAATATGAAAACAGCAAAATCACTATGTTAAGAACATGAGCAGCAGCATTCTTTTAAAAAATAGTACATTTACTGTAATTATAACTTGGATTTAAGCCAAAAATAGGGAGATTCTGAGCCATCTGAGAGTTTTAAAGCCATCTGATTATGCTGTTGTACTGCAATACACTCAAAACGGTGGGTGCTGCATGAGATACATAGTACTAGTCATCTGCAAGAAATTGTCAGCCTTAAATGGACATTGCCAGCTGCTATAAAAATAAATTTTACTTCGTATTTTTAACTCTGTAACATTTCTACAGGTTTTAAAAATAGCATGTCTCCATTAATCTTGATTCATCTTTTCCGCTCAGCAAACATTGTTTTTTGGGTTTTTTTCCCTGTGTGAAATTAACATAAGCTTTTAAATGTTTACATATACATATATGTACTCTATTACAAATCTAGAAAAGCTTTGGAAATGGTATTTGTTAATTAATTGAAACACATTTTCTATAAGCCATCCCACATATTTTTGTTTGAATTCTTACGGGAATAAAAACTACTGTTTTTATTCTTCTGCCATTTGCTGGTGGCAGTGTGTTCAATTTCAGATATACATTTGGATTTCCAGAGATGTTATTGCCATAATTACAGCAGTCTGTACATCAGCATCACTTCTTATGTCAGCAGATCTTTGAGGACATTGTTTGTCAACTAAATAATGCTTCACATGTTGGAAAAGTCACTTGCATTTTTGTGGCTTCCTTGAAAATAGTGTATCTTTAAGAAATTAGATGGAGTTCTCTAGGCAAGGCTCTATGCAGAAGCTGTATTCAGAAGGCAACAAAACTGGAATAATTGTGTAGTTACCAAGATGTTGCTGTGCTTTACTGGTTAGAGTAAGTGTGGATACACTGGTGGCGCAAAAAAGGGCAGGAGATCAACAAGCACTATATTTTGAGGGAAAACTAAGCCTCAGTGAACCAGCAAGATCAGCTCCTCACTTAGTATTTCTTGCCAAAAAATACAGTGAGAACACATAGCAATAAATTGTATTATAGCTGGATCTCCATTCTGTAAAAGTATGTGTGCAAATTTGTATGCGTTATCCTTTTTTTGGAAAATTGCTGATATAAATATTTTGAGGACTGTATGACTTGAGGGCTGGATCCTATTTTGTGGACAACAACCATTATCTACTGAACTTAAAATTCTGCTTTTCATCTCCAGTACATAAAGCACAAGAATCCAGTGTGACAAAAGGTCCCTAAAATCTGATGCTTTTCCTCTCACAGTGGCTGGTAGAGGATTCCTCTATGACAAAAGGCAGGAAGGAGCACAGGACCATACAGTTATACATTCTAGCACTCTGATGTTTAGCATTTACTGAGCCAAAGGTTGTATCCACATGTTTGTGTTTAACAGTTTCTGGTACTTACTTGCATGAAATTGTGGAATCACTTTTGAACCCATGTTTAATTTGATATTTATTGTAAGTGGTGGCAAAGCTTACAATAGGCATTTACAAAAACTTCCTCCATTTGTTAATTTTTTTCCCCAGACTTCTTCCCAATCAGTTCATTTGAGATCCCCAAGTTTTGCACAGTAAGAATTGGGGTTTGTCTACCTTTATTATACTTCACATGGTCATCTTGAAGCTGAGGAGTCCTGGTCAATCTGATAGAAACTGTTTCATGTCTTCACTTCCCTTGAATTCCTGTACTAGAGAAAATAAAGATCGTTCAAGCTGTTACAGGTGTCTTCTCATTTAGAGAATAAAATTTAGACCTAGAGTCTCTTATGAAGTGCCCAAAAGCAGATTTCATCTTTACATATTTTTGCCGTTGTTCTGTGTTCAGAGTGGTGTATGTGCATCTGCACACTCAGGGGAAGGACTTTCCCCCTGGCTTTTTAGACTGGGTGTTTGCTGTAGGTCTGTGTGTTCTACGTTGGCAGGTGTCCGTATGTGGAAAACGTGTAGCCATTTTTTATTTTGGAAAGATGGTTTTTAGTTTTAAATAATTATGAGCAACATTTGTAAACTTTTTGCTTGTGGGAAGAAAAGTCGCTCTTCTACCTGAGTATGTATGATTTTTCAGTGAGCAAAATAGACATCTTTAATTTACTGAGAGAAAACTGCATGGATCAATTCCTGGCAAAAATTATGGATGGTTAAATAAACCAGTTTATACAGTCTCCCTTATATGCAATGAGAAGATTGGAAATGAGTAATTATTACATAAATTCAGTATGGTGGGAAGGACGTTTTTGTTTGTATACGTACCAGAGAATTTTGTTGCTTGTAGAGACATCGCCCCTCCTGTTTATCTCCTGCATGCAGAGTACTTTTGCAGAATAAGCAGCTGCTGAGTCACGGTTTCACTGAATGACTGACAGCTCCTCTTTCTACTAAGAATTGGTAAACCTTGTCTCCTGTGTATCAGGCGAGCAGTGTTACGCCCCTTACTTAGGAAATGAAAGCATGACACAGCATTATAGCGGACTACATTGAAAATGCTATAAGCAGGAGAATGGAAAAGTGTTTAGGCAGCCATGTAGAACAAATCAAAATCTATCCACACTAAATTATTTACTGGCAGTGATAATTTGTTATTAAAGAAAATAATATAATGGCGTTTGTTTCAATGTGCTGAACTGGCAGTTCTGCGGTGCAGTTATTCAAAGGGAATTTTTCCTGAATATATGAGCAGTAATAGAACTGAGAGAGACATGGTGCTCTCTGTTGGCAATGTTTCCTGAACAAAGAAAAATCTGTTCATAACTAGAGTGGTTAAGTCTAAACCTACATAATCTACACTTTATGGTACCAATATATAACCTATATTGAATAATTTGTGAGGCCAAAATAAATTATGAGAAGCTGTAAACATTGCCTTCCTCTTCATAAATGTAGGAAGGTTTTATTATGGAACCATAAATATGTCCAATACATATTTCCCCTACCTATACGACGTTTTCAATTCTCTCTACCTTGAATGTATTAATACATGTTTGAATTGTGACAAGCAGAATCCAGTTTACATTTACAGAAATATCTGCAGCTATTACTGACTTTAAAATCCTTTCAGTAGTTAGTTCATGGGGCCACTAGAAGCATAATTATTCCATGAACAGCATGGTACTTCATGTTTGTTCAGCCATTGCTTTTTTGTTTTTTTAATGTATGGTTATAATCTTCTAACAGAGACAGAAATTCACCTTTGACCATTAAAGATTTTACTGTCATTTATCATGTAAACTCACATCTTTTTGAGATCTGTTGGTATTCCATAATTCCATACTCCCGTGGTATTCCATAAAAAGGTTTGTCAGTGCATTCAGCAGGGAAAGAGTGAGTGCATTTATTTGGTTGTTGTCATGGAAGTGCTTGTTATACCATTCTTCTGATGGCCGGCCTTCTTTGGCTTGAAAATAGATTACAGTATGAATTTCAGATCATTTGGATTTTCTTATAGCCCATGAGTACCTCAGTTGCATAATACTGAGACTTCACTGTGTGGTCAGTTTACTCATCTGAACAGTCATAGAGCCTTTACACGCCTGATTTTGTGCATGTACTAAAGCTTTTGCAGGACTGAACATGATGGATTTCATGTTGCAGTGTTTGTGATAGAGTATACTTTATTGAAATAATGGCACTGGAATGTGATACAGGATTTTGTCATGCCATACTAAGAAATCTTAAGCTTTCATTGTGGTGTGACATGAAAAAGTAACTATAAATTGTACAAATTATCTGAAAAATTTTAAAGCAGCAGACAGTTCTATAAATAACTAATGTGTATAGAACGCATAATGATGTTTTGTGGTTTAACTCTTCATCAGCACACTTGTGGAACAATCTACACAACTCATAACCACCTCAAATTAGGAAGAGTGCGAAGTGGAGATCACAAACTCTCCTTTTTATTCTACATACAGTACACTTACATGCACACATACACATGCAGACAAACTTATGAGCGGGTGATCTTGGCTGCTGTTAATGAACAAGGAAGCTACAGGAAGGCACGGAATCCCTGAATGAGAAATTCAACATAATTTAAGATACTGCCTTGTGAGACATTGTTAAGTAGATTCACTAATTAATGCAAAACAGGTAATATATTTAAAACGAAAAGAGAAACTTGGTTTTAATGGGACTTTAGAGTTAATCTTGGCTAGTGAATGCTATTATTAAACACAGCTTGTTCCTTTCTGTTCTGAATTCCTAAGTTATTTTTAACATCATGTTAGTTTACAGAACTTCTCAAGGTCATGGTCTAATTTGGTGTAATTTTCTAATAAACAGTCTGAAATGGAAAAGTGTCACAAAAAAATAAAATTGTTGAGATAATAATATAAATGAAAATTTTGCCACAGGATGAAGGGAATGTAGGTTTTTATATCAGTCTACTAGACATGCCCATAAACTATTTTTTCCTCCAAAATTTTACAAATATCCTTTATTTTAATATAGTTGGGTTTGTATGTAATAAATACCATTTGTTGCCAAATAGAAACTTGGAGATCTTCACTGTTGCCAAAACGGTTTTAGATAACACACAAATTCAGAAAGTTTTTTTCCTCTTACAGTAGATATATGAAACAGTATCATAGAATAGAGAGTAACTGACCTAGACAAAATCATACAAACATGTAGAAAATTAAACAAAACTAAGAATGTTGCTTTTCCACACCTATCCTTCTAGTTCCCCTAAGTGCTGGCAAGAGATATCTTTTGTTCTGTTGTTCTTTGTCTGCTTTGCTTCTTGCTGTCTGCATCAGGTCCAGGACCCTTACTCTTCAGATCAGATTGGCACCTTCTAAAACCTTAATGGCATAGCAAAACTGCTTTTCTGTTTTTGATTTTATGGACGTTTTGAAATAAACCTAGAGTAAAGTTTTATAAGAAAAAAATGAGGCTAGAGGCAGAGGAGGGCTCATTAGGAGGAGTCACGGAGAGGCAAGAAAGTCATCAAGAGACCAGATCATCACTTTTTTCACTAAATTTCCATTGAGATCTTGTCATGGACCCCTTACTGCCATACTCCCTAGGCTGAGTTCTTGCTTGCATGTGTATAATTTTGTTGCCAGTCACTGGCACAAAACGTTCGTACAACCGTTGTCCCAAAACTCGAAGGACCATTGAGAGTAAGGCTATCTATGACTGGCACAAATTTTTCATGTATTCCCAGCGTCCCTAAAGGTCTATGACAACCCAGAATGGGCTGCATACCCTCTTGTCCTGGCAGCCCTTTGCTGTTGTAACAAAATCCCCCCAAGCAATGGGAGGAAACACAGGGCAGGACCTGGGTACTAACTGGCTATGAGCTGGTGCCAGAGTCAGGATGTCAGCCCTTTGCTTGAGAATTGGGTCCTGTAAGAAACCTCCCTCTGCAGTTAAATGGATCCTGAAACCTGTGTTATTCTGTACAGGCTGCAGCTGGCCCAACTAGCCCCCCCACAGGACCCCCACCCCCACCCTGCCTATTTAAGCTCCAGTCTGGACATCCCATTCTTGCTTGCATGCTGTTGCAGGTGTGGCTGTGTCCAGCTCTTTCTCTTGCAGTCAAGGTTTGCTGGCTGCCTTCCTGGCTGGACCTTGGACCTACCATTATAGGCAGCTTTGTCTCCAGCCCTGTTTCCTGGCCGCACCTTGAACTCACATGATAGGCAGCCTTATCCCTGGAGCTCTCCTGCAGCAGCACCAGGGTGCACTCCCGGGATGGATCGCGGACCTATTCAATACCCATGTCTGGGACCATTGGTGGACTGTCACCCTACCACCACCCTGGTCCCATCTGGGTGTGGGACTACCCTGTTGCTGGGGGTGCTGGGGGTCTCTGCATGCCAGTCCTGGGGTTCCCATAGGCTCCTAGCTCATCCTTCCTTGCGGCAAAATATATCTGTGTCGTTTCTTGATACTGCCTAACTTCACCAAGCAGCTTGGTAAGAATACACCCTCAGATGGACCCAGCTTCTACATACACCTTCAAGTCTACTAACCTTTGTGACTCCTGGAAAGGTGCTACAGTTTTGTGCTACCTAGCTGTGTCTTTCTTGGTAACTTTCAATACACGCAGCAGAAATAAATGTTTTTCCAAAATGTTACAGCACTTAAAGACACCTTTTACTACTGTAGGGATTTTGTATTTAGATAATATTACGTTGCTTGTATTTGAAGACCTTCAGGAGGGATCTGGTCCCAAATCCTGCAGTTATTAAAAGGAAGGTGTGCGAGTGTCTCTGTGTAGAGTCACTGCAAACTTTTGTGGGTAAACAAAATACTTTCTGACTGAGTGCTACACTTTAAAAAAAAAAAAAGTTAGTTCAAGTCTGAAGCTTCAGCTGCTTATAAATCATGATGAAGATAGTATTAATTATGATGATCTATTTTTACATGCATACCTTAGTTAATCAGTTTCTATGTAAGCATCTAAACCCAACTTTGATGGAAAGGCCTTTGCATTTTAAAGTGTAGCTGTTCTTCTTTCCTAATTGATATAATTCCACAAGCTGAAAGTATTGAAGGACAGTACCATCTTACATTAGTTTAGAGAGTGCAAAACATGCCAGTAACTTTGTTGTAACATCTTCTCTCAAGGTATTTTATTCCTTATTTTTGAATGAATTAAACAAGGAGAATTCTGCTTCTGTAAATTAACAGGACTATACAAATACTATGCTAATATTTTTAAAGCACATAGGATTGTAGAACTTTACAGTATTGTCTTATCAGGTTTCATGCTTCTGTACACACAAATACATGCATACGCACTACCGTATGTAGATGATTATTGCTGTATAAGACCACATAATTTTTTAAAAAAATATTCCCGTGGTAGAAATTACAAATTTTCTTGTTATTATGTGCCTGTAAAATGTATGCAGCTGCAATAACCAACCTGCGATTCTGTTAAACACTATCAGGACTTGTATGACTAATTCAGCCTTTTATCTATCTATGGATAATCATGTAGAAGCTAGGCACACAGGAATGCTGAACAGATAATAAAATTGGTAGTGTAAATCTGAGCGGGTAGGCAGTTGGATTTTCTTCAGTCAGTTCTTCCTAGCTGCTGTCTTTGAAGCTGTAATCCTTCTGAGCCAAGCATGGTCTCAGGTTCCAAACACATATTAATGCCATGATAAGAAACTCGATGCAGAAAGGTTCTGCTGCGTTGGGGTGTCACTGCTTCCACAGCCAAATCAGCTGTGAAGTTTCCTCATTTATTTCAGTGCAAAGTCAATAACTTTCCAGGATAATTTTAAATAACCCAAGCTATTTTGCACGAAATGCATAAAGGAAGCTCACATGTGTTTCATCAGCTCAGCGCTGGACATAGCATCTTTCACTAAATTTGTGACTGCAAACATCTGGTGACTGGTAACTGTTCTTGTAGCTGGGCTGAGTTGAGACACACGGTGTGTTCTTGAGTGCAAATGAAGGGAAGAGAAGAAGAGACATGGAGTGGTGTGGTCTGCTCTACTTTTGTTAACCGTTTGACTTCATTCAGCGGGGCATGTATGTCCTGGAGATCAGTGGAGCCAGCTGGTCCCTCTCAGGCATGCAGGCATTGGGATCAGGAGTGAAGGTTGTAGTTTGTGATGCCCAGTGCTGGGTAGAACATTTAAAATTTTTGTTTCTGTTTAAATACTCAAATACAAATATTACCTTCTTTAAAACTAGTGAAATTGCAAGAGAATGAAGGGTACTAAAACTTCGTTTTCTTCTGATATATGAACAAGTGCTGCTTACTCCAGGTAACTTAAAGAGATACAGGAAAAGAACTATCAAACATTAAAATGGTTGTTTCTACTTCTTATTTTCAATGCATTTCTACAACCAGATACCTTTAATACCATGCCTAAATATACAGGCAAAACAGTCTCAGAATTTCCTGAGAAGAGCTGACATAGAGTTTTGTAATGGCATATGCATTCTTAAGTATAGTATCTCATCATTCTCCAGGTCTATAAATAAAAGATTATGTGAGTAATAAGTGATATTCTTGCCTTTCTATTTTTGTAAATCTTCTATTTCCAGTGGAAAGGAAACACAAAATAACTAAACTTTGATCTTTGTGTGCTGTTTCGGTCTTTATGACAGTATATTATTGAGGAAGATATTCCGTATTTTGGATGGAATAATTACTTACTGTGAAATTTTAAATGTATTTGGAGGCCTAAAGCTGCACAGAGGCTTGTTCAACCAGTTAGTGATATATTTACTTTTGGTTGCTGTATATGCAAAATCTGAAATTCTAACTGGTTTGGTAGTTCTTTTCCTTCCTTCCTTCCTTCCTGTCTTTCTCTTTTTCTGCTAGCATCTCAAATGTAAAATTCTTCATTGATGTCTCACAAACTTTTGTTTCAATGCCCAGCTATCTTACTTTGGTGCAAAGATAACTACGCTTGAATGTTTAGCAAAATGATATTGTAAAATTTATCCTCTCACAGTTTTAAAGCATGAAATTACTCTGATGATACTGTACTCTTGTAGGTGTAAGATAACAATCATATAAATCAGGTGCAGTTGTTGACTATCATCAAATACTACTATACAAGCAGTGCAAGGGAGAGTCTATATTGAGGCAGATTCTCTGCTAATATTACTGTCTGTAGCTGTTCAGTGAATTTATTCCAGATTATCTGTGCAATCCTTTCTCTAAGTTTAGAAAGACAGATCATGCCTTTCTGTGCACATGCACTTGTGGATGGAATTGACAACAGAGACATGGTCCTTTCTGTGTGGGAGAAGTATTTGACACAAAGCATTACCTTCTTTTGTCCTGCCAACTTAGACAATACCAGGAAATATGTCCCAAGCAAAGGGATAATTCAATTAAACCCCCCATTAGAATTTATTTAGATTAAAAAAAAAAAAAAAAAAAAAAAAAAGGGAACACTGAGCGTACCCTGGAGTCCAAAGAACATGTTCTGGTTAATTGGAAGCCTAAGGAGCCAGTCTCCTTCCTTTTGTGGGTGGTAGTAAAATAGTTAGAGTAATTAACCTGTTCTAAATCTGTAGCTAAAATTCTCCTGTGAGAAAACCTATTCCAAGAAAAAAATTACTTTGAAGAACAAGGTGAATACTTTATTCTAAAATGTTGTGTCTACACAAGAAATAGTTATTTTGCTCAAGCTTGTTGATTCATTTTGTCAGGAAGCAAGTTCTTACAAAAGTCCTACACATTCATATACAGTTGTCTGGCATTAACAGTTGTATTTTGAGCAATCATCTTGTTACTGTGTTTTTACTTTTTTTTGAAAATACTTCTATTAATTACCAAGAAGCAGTTTTTCTACGTTCTATCTTTTCTCACAATTGGTGTAGACAGTAGAGAAGTTGGTCTTTGACTATTTCTTAAATTTAGAGGTAGTAATTTTTAGTTGGGGAGTATTAGATTAAATTACATATACACTGAAAAAGAACCCTCCAAAGCTGCTGACATGTTTGTGTTTTGCTTCTGGAGCAATTCAAAGGTTTTATTAAAGAGGTTGTAGAAAACAGGCAAAGAAAGTAGCCCTTCAAAGGCAGCTAGTCCATCCTCTGTTCTCAAGGCCTATCTAAGGATGCCTAAATCATTCTTGGCAGAGATTTGTCCAATTCTCCCTTGTTACAATTTAAATCCATTGCTGTCCCATCTCTCTGCAGTAGCCTTTTACATGTCTGAAGACCATTAGCATGTCTCCCCACAGTCTTCTCATTTGTAGATGATGAAAAGCCTGGTCCTTTCATTGTTTCCCAGGCTTGGAGAGCTCTACCTGTTTTCCTCTGTACTCTCTCCATTTGATTCCTGGCATTTCTGGAAATGATGCTTCAGACTGAAGATAGTACTTCATCTGAACAAAGCCTTCCTATTGACATTTTCCAGGATGATATTTGCTTTTCTTGCAACCTTGTGGCATCGCTGACGCATGTTCAGTCTGTGACCCACTGCGACCTCTGATCCCGTTTGTGGAACCGCTGCCCGGTCACCCCCTTCTTATATTTGTTCAGTCAATTATTCCCAAGTGCTGTGCTTTGGATTTGTCCTTAGTGAAATGCGTTCCATTTGTTTAATGACCACGTGCATCTTAGTCTGGTAATGCATCCTCTCTATTTCTTCAGTTCATCCTTCCGAATTCAAATCCTGTTGTCTGTGTAGGGCTTACAGCTTTTCCAAGTGTTGCCTTCTTTGCAAAGCTGATACGAGTGTTATCGATTCCATTGTACAAATCATTAGAGAAAATACTGAAAAATGCCAGATCTGGGATAAATACTGTACAATGTAATAGGTATGGAATGTCCTGATCAGTGACTTTTCATTACGGAAGCTCACAGGAAAGGCATGATGTGAATGGAGAATTATCCTACCAATATGCCATGAGTCGAGACAGTTGAAACAAAGCTGTGTCAAGCTGTCCAGGCCTTGGGAGTGCTGAGCATCTTCAGCAACAGTGCTGAAAGCCTTCATGAGGTCCAAAGCTGAAAAGACAATAGCCTGAAGCATCACTGCCTCTTCCACACAGCCAGGGGAATTATATTTGCTGTGGTCCCTCCCTCTTTGTGTTTGTGAATGTAGAAATCAGCCCTACATAATTGTTAGGTAACTTTGTTTTAGTATTTTCATAATTTAAACTGTTCTGTGAAAAATTAAATTGTTCAGCCTAGTTTATCTGAAAAAAAGGGCAATTTTAAGTAGGGAGAGAAAGAAAGTTAGAAATAGGAGCAGGAACTAGAAGTATTGTTGGAAGGGAACAAACATTCAGGAGCTGGAGCTGTTGTAGTACTCTGAGTATATGTTTTCCTACTCATGGAAAAAGGTATTAATTTTCCCTTTTGGAAGTATAATTTTTTTTTCCTTACTGAAGTGCTATAAATGGCATGTTTCATTAGAAAATTGTATTTTTCTCAAAAAAATGTTGACAAGGATTTTTTTCATTTTCATTAGTGTTTCTCCATGAAAATGAGGCACCCAATATATTTGGATTTCACACACATTTTTCATAATTTCATGTGTTTTAAATGAATGTTTCTATTACAGTTATTTTTTTCAATAACTTCCAATAAAGAGATACTTTACAAGAATGGTCTTTTGGCAATATATTTTGCTGTGGCAAGTTCTTTCCTTTCTTAAAGCTTCCTGTAAAGTCTTTCCTTGTCTAAACTTGTGATGAAGATGGATTTGCTGTTTTTCCTAACAATGATTGCATTCTTTTCCAAGGCCAGTTACAAGAAGATAAATAGTTTGCGGTGCACTGGCACTTATACTTTCTGTCATTTAGTTCAGCATATGAAAAAGAAGAGATTCACAAGCAAACATTTTAAAATGTTTTGCCCACTCATCAACCTTGAAATCAGCTGTAAAAATATTGTACGCTTATACGTAACTCCTTTGATTTAGGTATGGTAAGGGAGGATTCCTGAGACCAAACTTACATTTTTGTAAGGGCTGTTTAGGAGTACTTGCTTATTTAATGCAAGTGAAGTTACCAAATACCACACCTGCTATGTATTACATGGTTTCTAAAGTATATCCCTGCATTTCCTTTGAGGAGCAAGACATGGAAAAATTACATTAAGGAATGATGTGTCAGCCAGGTGATTTTCCCTTAAGATATAAATGATTCGGGGAGGCTGATTCTTGCTGCTGTGTTACTCAGTAAACAACAGTATTGCCTGATATAAAGCAATGTTTTGCTTTATATTGCTTTATATTGCTCTTGACTGAGTGACACTGCATTGTATCAGGATAAGAAAACCAGAATCACACCCATAGTATCTCAAACATTAGAATAATAAATAAGTGATTTTTGCCACTGAAGAGATCCACTTCTGGCACAGCCAAATTTTGAATGAACTGACCTGGATTTAACTCAGGGTTTGCTCAATACAAGATTACTCCAAAAGAGGGCAAATGTAGTTGCCAAATCAATGACATATGACGACAACTGAAACATATTTGATGGAAAAAAGAACTTGAGAAATCCAAGACAATAAGATAAGGCAGTGGCCTCTCCATGGTTTATTAAAGTTTGGAAATGCGCAACCTAAGAGACTAACTTGCCCTGTAATTTTGCAACTCTCATTCAAAAATGGTATTTTGCATTTCAAGGAGTATTGTTACTTGGAATGAAAAGTTGAAACTGAAATGGTTATGTTCAGTTTTTTATACTTTATGATGTGTAAACAAAACCTCAGACAATGTATCATTTAAATTTGTTTTTTTAAATTACTTTTTCATTTTATCCCCAAATCCAGATACTGTCTGGGCTAGGGCATTCTTGAGTTGTCTTGTCTACTTGTTTTTGGGTAACAGATGCTGTTGACTGACTGAAAAGCACCAGTTAGGATGCTTTTATTAGTTTAATTAGATTAGATTAGTTAACTGAAGGGTTAGGTCCAGCTTTGTTAACCAGTGTGAGACCAGTCTACATATGGTGACTGCCAATGAGGCGAAGGGACTGACTTATCCAGGCTGTTGTCACCTACCTGCCACTTTCTTCCAGCTGGAAACTTTTGTCCCCCTCCCTACACCCAGCCTCCAGCAGAATTGAATGTCTGGTTACTCATTAACATTATTCTGTCAAAATGATTTGAGTGAGTTTAAGTACTCCATAGTGAGGGATTTAAACAAAAAAGCCCTGGATCAGTTTTGACAGAACCAGGTTAGAGGAGACTATGCATGCAGTAATGCCAGGAGATGGGAAGGTGCAGCCGTCTTGCCCAGGATGGGTGGTGAGGCCTGAGTAAGCAGCTTGGGGAGGTCTGCTTGGGTAACCACTGACACTGGGTCTGCCACAGCCAGACAAGTTTGTCTGGCTGGGCTTTCTTTAAATCTAGCCTCACCGTCAGTGTATTTTTCAGTCAAGAAAAATGTGTAAGGTGACAGCAGCATCAGTGAAATAGCAACATCACAACATCTGGAGGAACAAGAAATCCCAGGAAAGGGAGGAATTTTTTAGCTGTAGTTTGTAGACCTTGAGTTGGGGGGATGAGTTTGTAACCTTTATAATGGCTGTGATTAACTTGCCTTTGGAAGTCACAACTGCTGCTGAAGACTTGGTGCCTTCTCCCCTTCACTGAAGGTGTTAGGAACTTGCAGCGGAGTTCTTCACACCTCGCCACAGCTGCTCACCAGCCACAGGAGGATATTTCTCAGGATGTCAGTCTGTGTTATGAAGATAATGTCAGTTCAAGGAGTCCTGCCTCCTCATATGTGCCTCTTCTGCTCATCTTTCATTCCTACCCCTACACCACAATGTATGAACCACTCCAGGGTTACTCCTGAGCAAGATCCTTTCAGCAATCCACCTTCCCATAGAGTCCCACCAACAGCTCTGTGGGTATTGCTGGGGAGGCAGCAAACCGGTGTGGTGAAAGAGAAGCCAGGCTTCTTAAACTGGTTTTGCTGCTGAAGCCAGTGACAAGTGAAGCAATCACTGGAACAATAATTCCTCAAATTATTCTAGGATAAGTATGTTAAAATGTTCTATAAATTGTCCAGATGGCTGGACACAGCTAGGGCATTTTTTTTGGCTTTTTTAGGCCAAATGGTCCGAACACATGCACATTTATGATGCTTTTCACCATGACAAAACAAGAGCATCCAATTTTGGCTTTGGCTTTGAGATCCAGAGTACATTGCAGTTTTATGTGTTAAATCTAATTATTGTAACCACTTGCATTTGAAATTTTCTACTTAGGAGCATAAGAACTAAAGCATTGACTTAATATTTGAGCTTCTGTAAGAAAATTGCTCTTAAAAAGTAGCTCTTTTGACCTTGGCCAAGAGTGCGAGAATGATTGCAACACTGTTCGTTGATGAAAGTCATGTGTCATTTTGGTTAGAATTTTAAAACCTGTATCATCTGGGCAACAGTGGGTACTTTTGTACTGTTTCTTCCGGAATTTGTGAAGCTCCTGTTGCAACCAGATTCCCAGTCATTTGAGAATGAGAACATTTGAGAACACCAATAACATAAGCAACAATCGTTGTTCAACTGGCCAAGCACTGATTTACAGCGTTCTTTGTAGGCAGATTACTAATAGGCAGCGGTCCAAAATACTTCAACAGCCTTAAAAATGTTTCCAAGGAAATGTTACCGATTTTAATAATGACTGTGCAATACATAGTAAATGTGAATGCAAGAGGTTAAGAGATCAGCAAAGAGTTCTCAGCAGCACGAATTTAGCACAGGAAGCCATGGGGAAAGTCGAAGGTTAAACTGTTCAGTTAAAGCCAGAACGGAAACTGGGGCAAGAAAAAGAAAACATGGTGTCATAAACATGATGACATCTCTGTGCTGGGAAGATGACTCACAGTACAGTTGTAAAACATAGGTACAAAAAGTTCTTATACATTCTAGAAAGTAAGGCGCAGTTGGTAATCGTGCCATGTTTTCACCACAGGTAAATCTATTTCCCCTTTTGAATAAAAGGCCAGGAAGATCAACTGCAATCAGATAAAACACATGGTAAATCACATACTCAAAGTACTCGCTTTAATTAGTTATGAAATATAATAATGTGTCAATGCATTCTTTTCAGGCTAGGCAGAGCAGCAGCTTTCTTATTCAGGCACATAGGAAAAAGTACAGTTTTAAGTGAAAGAGAAAGCACGTTGTTCTAACTTGCTTACATCTAGAATACACCAACCAATTAGAACAGCTGAGGAGAGCGTCAAGATCATCTTTGTAGTTTCAAATGAGGAGAAATACAAATGTGGTGAGAAGTTGAGTACTCTGGCTTTGACTCAGCAAAGCTCTTAAGCATGTTCTTAACTTTAAGCAAGACATTGCCATGGAAATCACTGGTGGTGACTCAACAACTTGCAAGATCAGGTCCTTTAAAATATTTGTTTTCTTTCATTTTGCATGTGTGTTGCAGATTCTCCTACAGTAAAGCAGCAAGCTGCTACATGTCCTTTGTAACTGTGGGTACAGGGGAATTTACAATGTAAACATTTTGTAATATACTTTATGAAATCTGTTCCATTGCCTCAAATATTTTCTGTAGATTCATTGTAGCGCAGAAATGCTGAAGAACTGACACATACTCGCTCAAGGGTGACAGGAGATACTGCTTCTTTATCATCAAAAGACATTTATCTATCGGAGAGTTTATGGAGCAAGAGCAACGTATCACAAGGTTGATTGCTTTGCATATGAGGTTGGGTAACTAGTTAACAAAACTGTATTGTTTGCTGACTGGAGTCATGGCATTTTGTAAAGGAAAAGAACCTCCTATGAAGTAACAGAATTATCCTGGCTGTCATATTTGTAAAGGAAATAATCTGTGTTCATTTCTCAATAATAATGTGTTTTGAGATTATGCAAGTATACCAACGCAAGATGGTCATTAAATATTTAAGAGACAGAGTCTAACCACTCCGTGATTTTTTGTTTGTTTGTTTTAGTTCTTCCTGTTTTGTTCATATTAGTTTTACCATTTGTTTGTGTTTACAGCCTCCTCTTTGCTTCTAGAGAAAAAGAAAGAACCTTTCAGATGTCGGCACTTTACTGCCTGCAATACATAAAACTGCAGTTTCCTTACATTTCAGTGCAGCCTCTGTCCTTATTCTGTGTTCAGTTTAATACTTTGTGAAGTAGAGTAACATCCTCTTCTCCTCCATTGTTTCTGTAAATTCTGTGTCTCAGGATTTTGACAGGAAAAGTGGCTCCTGTTCAACGCCAGTCAGGGTTAGCAACTAAGGGTTTCAAGAATGCAGACTAAGCAATTACCACAGAAGTGACCTGAGCAGCTAGTTTGAATGAGGGTCCAAGGTCTTCCAAAATTTCCCTTTGAGCAGTGGTTCTGGTTACAGCTAACTCTAATAATCATGGTTAATACTGACCTTTTCATGAAGTCCTGTTTGCAACATGTGGACAGGCAGGATCCTGATTTCTGCCAAGGACTTCCCAGGCAACACGGTAATAGGCAGATGCTAATGCTAACGCTGTTGTCAATAATAGGGACTTTATCACTGTACTTCAAAAGACTGTAAGCTGAGACTAGATTGACCTGTGTTGTAGGACTTTTCCTTAAAAAAGCAACAAAAAGGTAAATTCAAATAAACAATCTGCTTACTTGGTTTCTGGCAGTAGCTTTGATGCAATAAATGTTTCTAAATGTATACATGTGTGAAATAAAGTATGCTCAAAATCAATACACACCTCCCCCCCCCCCCTTTTTTTTTTTTTTTTAACCTGGATATTTAAGCCAGTGCAGAGCTGCCAGTACTGCAACCCTTTTGATCTTCTGCTGGTCATGTAAGCATGAGGCTCTGCACTGGGACACAATAAAAGGATTTTATTTTACAGTCTGGAGAAGCAGTTGGTCTTTCAAAATGTGGGAATTTGAATCACCGTGCTCTGTGAACTACTTTACATTTTGTGACAGAAGAAAGAACCAATAAAGTGTATCCTCTGTGCAAAGCAGGCTCAGGAATGACAGCATTTGCCGGTATGAGAATGCACCTTCTGTTTACTATTTGCAGAAAAAATGTGGCTTGTGAAACTTAGGCTTCTGATAGCACATTATGTACTAGTCTCTGGAAGTTACCTTGCTTTATAAATGTTCAAGTTTTCTTTCTTCATCTCCAAGGTGCTGTTGGGCTTCAAATTGTCTGTCTCTGAGGAAGGAAGCTGGTTAGAAACCAGTAGCTCTTGCTCCATCCTTCATGTAAATGTTGTGATTTTACTCCATTATCCCAGGATGAATAATATGGAATAAAATTCCTAGACTTTAAGATGCTTTTGTGGGAAGATAGGTGAAATTTGAGATGTGTGCCACTACTGACGATGTGCATGATCATGTGCCACAATAGTAGAAGCTGAGTTTGGCTTTAAAGTTCCTCCTGGTGCCAGTGGTTGGTGGCCTTGGAGGTTGGGCTGTTGCTTTGGAGTAGCTCAATGGACAATTAATTCAACATTGTCTTTGGCAAAAAGAATGCTCAATGTTTGTGCTGAGTATTTTACTGGTATGTACCTGTTCAAATTTTTAGATTCTTTTTTTCTTACAGAAATCCCCATTAACTGTTTGCAGCTATCTCAGTTTTGTTAAAAAACTTCCTGGGTCCTTCCCAGTTGTTGAATGTTTTATGTATGTAGTTAAAATTAACTTACTCTGATCAATTCTGTTGTCGTTTCACGTATTGGCATATTAATGATGAGTGAATGCAAAAGGGAGCATGAAGACACCCAAACAAATTGAAATTTTAATTCGAGTGAATACTTTTTGCAGGTTTGGCCTGGTGCTATTCGAAATGCAGTGCTTCTGAATCAGAAGCAATAAACTCAGAAGAGAGTGCTGGAAATAATCCATGGACATCCTGTTCTTATTAGAAGTGGGCTAAAACATTCTGTCAGATTTCAAACCTGCTGAAGGAGTATTCATTAAAACTCTTGACGTTGACTTCAGCATTACTGGGAGCACATCTTACTTATCTCTTTAAGGGTGACTATGAAAAAGGGAGAAGACAGAGGCATATATGGTGAAAAACAGGGTGAGAAAAGAAGCAGAGAACTGACTGTGTGAAAAAAAAAAAAAAAGAGAGACACCCTGGGAAAGCAACAGAGAAAAAGGAATGAAAAAAGTCCCAGTTTTTGCAAGTATGTCTCTTTAGGACTGAGGCTGTGCCAAACCTTGGACTTGGAGACTGTTCTGTCCTTAATAGATTGCACATGATTGTCTGTAGCTAGAAAAACATTTTTGTGGTTTTTTAAAAAAATTGAATTATCCTTATATGAAATAAAACAAACTATGAGTTTAAATGACAGAGTAAAAAGAGACCAAATTCATTTTGCAAGCCCTTGGAGAGTTTAAAAATCCCTTAGGTTCACAAAAACTCAAACACCATAAGGTTCATATATTCCCAGAGTAGGATGTACAATGGGGTTACTTCCATCTACTTTAATTAAGTTTTCATCAGACTCTTTGTATTTAGCTAACTGATTCTCCTCTCAAGACATGTTTGTATTAAGGGCAAGATCCAAAATACCCCGTTGACACTTCCTGTGCAATCCAGATAGAAGTTGGGGAAGGAGAGAGTTTATAAAACCTGTGGAACTTTCAAAGCTACAAGGCCATAGGCAGTTGAGTATGAGGATGAATGTTTATTTCAGCACCTATGCCTTGTTCCAGAAAGGCTCATTTACCTTTCAAAATCTGCATCTTGACCCACTGGAAGTATTTAGTGTGTCTAAATCTCAGAAAGGGTGGCCCTTAGTATATTCCTTAAAACAATTATTTCCTGTTGGCTGCCTCTAGGTAACTTCCCCCTCGGCAGAAGTTCTTAGCCTATTCCTTAGGAACACCATTCCCCACTCCATATGATGCCTAGGCTCCCATCTTAATGTCTTAACAGACTAACAAGGTCCATTTTTCAGGTGTTGGGCTGCCTGCTAAGCAACGTGAAGCTGGCTTTAAGCATTAGCTCCAAATAGAAGCTGCAGCACTCAAACCCGCAGCGCCAATGTATCATCTAGGTAAGTGGTACCTATTGAATGGATGCCAAAGCAGGGGTGTGTGTGGACTTAGGTACTGAAACAAGTTGATACTGATAGTCAATATCAGCACACTCTGATAATCACCAGAGATACCATGGGGCTGGTTGAACATAAGAATGGCTGTGCTGGGTGTCACGGTCCACTCAGTGGACTCATGATGGTTCATTTACTATGATCTCGAAGCACAAAAAATCAACGTGACAACGCCAAGGGTTTATGCTTCAATCAAACAGTATAATTTTATTGTTTGCCCGTAAAGCGGCGTGCGATAGGTAGAAAGACAGAAAATGAAGAAAAGATAAAGTAAAAAGAAAAGGAAAGAGGATTATAGCTACCACCACGGGTCCAAGGCATCCCTATGGTCCCAGGTCCAGGCAGCATCCTGCTGGTCCTTCCAATCGTTGTGGTCCTTGGTGGGGGAGATCTCCTAAAATTTGGTTGCTAAGGAGTCATCTTTTATGCCGAGCAATATACGTTGCTCCTTCTCTGGCCCGTGGAATGTTGTCAGTCTCTGCCTTCTCAAGCCAGGTTATGACGCATGTTCTGGTTCGTTGTTACGACAACAGTTGTGATTCATCTTCTGGACAGCTGTTATGTGGCCTTATCCTAGTTGTTCCTTTCAGTGCTGGGTATCAGGGAATGGCATAGTACTCCTTCTACCATGCAATTCTCCTTCAGGATCACCGGGTCTCGGTGTCCATGAGGACCACATTCCATCTCCAGGTCTCTGTTAGCAATGTTGAGACAATATTGTTCTCTTTAGACCGACTCTTACACTAGGTCAGAACAAGAATTCACCCGGTCCAGCAGGCAGTCTATGATACATGTCTTACAGGGAGACATTCTGATCATGAAGGTGGTTTTTGAGAGTGACCCTCATCACTAGCACTTCAGGTAGGTTGACTCCTGCGATTTCCCCAGATTCAGGGAACTTAGCTCTAAAATTTGTGATGTGGGACACTGTTTTTGTTCTTTTTCCTAAATAAAAAATATTCCTACCTCCAAACTAGTACTAATCTTAAATGGATGCCTAGGGAAGAACATAGGAAGAGGGATTCCACCCATTTCATGAGAACTACACCTTTTAGTTCAGATTGAGTTCTTACTTGGAGCTTCATTTGATATCCCTTACCCTTGAATTGATAGATGCAGTACAAAATTGTTGCCAGACTATCCTCTCCATGATACTAATGGTTTTGCACACTTCTGCCACATCCCTCAGTCGTCTGTTTCGCAGACTATGGAGTCCTGAATTATTTGATTGCTTCCTTAACCTGGAAGCTCTTGCAGACCTCTGACCATCTGTCCTTGCTCTTTCCAGGTTTTCTTTATTATGAGGTATGTTCTGAACCCCATTTCTTTACTCAGTTTTGGAGCTAACTCTAGGTTGTAGGTGGAGCCTTCCTTCCATCAGAAGTCTTCCTTAGAGGTAGGTACCTAACTATTCGTCTAAAAAATTATGTGTAGTGACCCATTTTTCTTAGGACACATTTATATATGTGCCTATGTGTGAGTATATGGGAGTACTTGAGATTTGCTTCACCTGCTGTTCCACCATGAATGACACAAAGCTGTTTATGTATTACTGCACCTGGAGCAGGTTTGGAAACTCCGGTGTTCTACCTTCCTGGCCAGTGTGTGACCCCTTGCCTGGAGAGTCACAGGCTCTTTCTCACACTCAAATTATAGGAGCATTGCTTATGCCATGTGCAGTGTGACCACTTTAAGGACACCCTTACTGCAGCGTGGCCTTGCCTCCTGCCTCAGACTATCTCTGAGAGATGGCAAAGGTGGGTTTGCACTTGCTTGGGATCTGGGAGCAGCTTTCCCTTATCTTCTGTAACTGCTAAGCTATTGCATAACAGGATTTTTCTCTTCCTCTAACTGAAATAGCAGCTGCTGCAATACTTCCTCCAGTGCTACACCTATAGGTGTAGGGAGTGTGTTCATGTGCCACGCAGCACTAGGAAGCATGTATAGTGGTATTGTAGATATCACAGGACATGGGTCACAGAGCAGTTGCTGGTGACTTTGGCTCACGTGCAGGCAACAGATAGCATGCTGAAGAATTCTGCTGACAAAGACGTAGGTGCATGCGAGATTAGGCAGCAGGAAAGATACAATCATAGAATTTTATTTGGGACTGAATAAGTGCACAAGGTTAACTGGATCTGCATATCTGTGTTATGATATTATACAGAAAGTTGTTGAGCAGCTATTGCATCATCATAGTTGCCTACATCACAGAGCAGGGTCAACCCTGTGACCAAAAGGTCAATAATGTTGTAGGTGCCTGACATGGACTTACTAGGAGACAGCTATTACACTAAGGAACTATCTCTACAAGTTCATAAAGATGGTATTACTGTTATCCCTGCCTAATGTATGGACTTGAGGCCCAGAGGGATTTTGACTTAGATAAGTCAAGGTCACTCAGAAAGCCTTTGACAGAACCCAGAAGTGACATCTGTTGTCTAGCATCCCAGTGTCATAACTGGCTGCCAAAACTTTTTCTTCTTTTTCTTTTTTCTTTTCATTATTTAAATGTTTTGGAAAAGTTGTGATCCCTGTTCTTATGCTTTCTACTCTCCTTCTGAGAAAAAACTAATCTGTTGTAAGGAACACGGAGGAAGGTATTGGTGGTTGATGGAGCTGGTGAAAATGTTCTTTCTTTCAGTGACTTTTCTTTCCTTCTAAACAACTCCAATCATACTGCTCTCCACAGAGTAGTTTTACAAAATAATGGGTGAGTCATATTATTTCTCTGTGAACAGAAAGGGCTGTCTGGTTTTCATTTAAAGAGGAACTAAGTCAGCTTTCACATCCTTACTTGAGGACATCTGGTTTAAAATCTAGATGATTAAAATTGAAAATTAACAGGAAAAAAAGATACTCAATTTAGAAATGTATTAATAGAACATTAAGGTTGGGATTTATACCCACAGCTAACAGAAGATTCAGCTGTGTGTTGTGAAAACTCTACTCATTGTTACCTAGTGAGGCAAGACAAGTTTCTGGACAAGTATCTGTAAAGTAACTATGACTTGATTAGGGTAAAATAGTGTACTGAAGTGATATTAGTGAAAGGATGTGTCAGGTTTTCTTGGTTTGGGGCTTTGCTCACCTGTTGTTGTGGGTAAAAGCAAGGAAGGCATGGGGAGAGAAAAATTCGCCTTTATCTTTTTCAGAAGAGGAGATATAATGGTTTAATGTGATTAATGTTTTAATGACCCAGAGCTGTCCCAGCTGGAGCAAGCCACTTTGAATTCTGTCCTGGAGGTTCCTCAGTGGGGTCAAGACAGAGGCTGGAGCTGCATGGGTGCTGGTCCTCTTGCCCGCTGAAGTCCCATGGGGTGGCTGCCAAAGGAAACTTTTCAGATTGGATTCATCTTTAGATCTGTGTAATCGAGTGCATTACATTAATGTAATGTTGCCAATTTCTCTGAGGAGGCTCCAGTACACTGGAAGGGTGCTGCATCCCTTCACTGGTGTGTTGCTTCTCTGCTCACCTGGAATCAGGAGTGATGGTGGCAATGGTGATGGCAGGAAGACAGTTCAAGGAGTATAATCCCACATTTGAGCTCCCGCTTCTGTGTATGTGAAGGAAGAGGGGCTAAAATTCATGGAAAGAGAGAAGAAAAGGGGCTCATTTCTCACTGGGGTAAACTGAGGAGGAGCATGGGAATTTGTCTCTGAATTTGCATATTTCAGTTTGCAAACATGATGAGTTGTAAATAACAGTGTTTGGATGAGGTTTTCTTTACAAATGAAGAAAGCCTTTTCTGTAACCATGCATTATTACCTGTATAATAACAACACCTGGTTCTGTACAGCTGTTTGAAATAACTAAAACTGATGCTGAAAAATAAAATAAAACCATCACTAAATTAACTACATAACATCCAGATCAATATACTTTTCTGTGAGAAGAATAGCAGGTACTGCTCTGGTTCATAGCACCCAGTTGATCAATGGCTACTGATATGTTATAGCACCGTACAGAGCTATGCCAAGGAAAGATTTTCTTTTTTTGAAATATCATCATGAAATCCATCTAGAATGGATTACCCACAGGGGATCTTAAGCTAGAAATCCAGAGACCACTGGAAGTAGCTTTAAACAATGAGCAAAAAATGCTGATAATAATAAAAACCTGTTTGTATTTCATGTAGAGGAAAAGAAGTGTTTTTCCAATCTGTGTCATTTCCAGTAACATCCATCTTGGGAGGGTAAATACTGTAACCACTTCACTGTGTGAAAGTGCTTGTTTACTATGGTCTGTGTGAACCTTTTTTTGACCAAGCACACAGAATAAGGAATTCTGCCCTCAAAGCCTTAAAAGCTCTGGTGGTAGAGAATACATGAGAATAATGCTGCTAACAAAAATCACTTCCTTTTTTTGACCCATTGCCTCTTTATCCCCTTTAGAGTGACTAGTGTTAACATCATTGTCCACATGTATTCATGCACAGGAGCTTTTAATCTCAGCTTTCCTGCACCGAGTAGCTGTGCATATGTGAACACACAGTTGCTCTCATGTTAGAAGATGGTGAAATGACTTCTGCCCCAAGTATTCTCCTGCCAGTTACTCTTTTCTGCACTGTATTCACATAAATGTTCTTTCCAACTTCCTTTAATAACGTATGAGCAGTTACATCCTGCTATTGAAATTATTTTTTGCTTGATATTGAATGAATATGATATACCTTATACACATGAATATAATATACATTTTACATAGGTACCAATACTTGTTAGCTACTGTTTTACACATAGAAAAAAATAAATAGTGACTTGTCGAATTATATAATTCTTGATGTATTCCTTAAGCGTTTTAACCTGCTAGTGTCAAAATAGAAACCTGCATGGCTACTCTTGCAAAATAAGAATAAAGGAGTAGAACTGCCAAAAATGCATTGGAACACAGGGAAAGATATATAATCAAAACACATTCTCAGCTATATTAAAAATAATAATACTGGATTGAACTTAATGGTATGTCTGGATATAAATTGAGAAATATGTTAGTTCTGAAGAAATTTAGCAAATTCGATTTTATAGAACAGAGCTTTTTCAGAACATAAATTGTACAGTTCATTGATCAGATTGATTTCTTTGTATTATGGTCAAAAATCTCTTTTGGATGGTTTGTGAGTAACATCCTGCTGAATATATTTTTCATTCTTGTGTTTGTAAAATAAGAGGGTTTTTTTATTTATGCAAGAAGCCTAATCAAAATAACGCATAGTGTAGCTCTGAACCAGATAAGGATGTAATATTTTTGGAAGCAATTGTATGTTTATTAAACAATAATGATTTGCATTTAGTTTTGTGTCTAAGCATTTGTTATTTTCATCTTGTTTTCCAGAGACAATTCATTATGATGCTGTTTGGTTTATTGCTACTGGAGCATTAAAAAAACCCCATGTTACTTATAAATAGAAACTTAATATGGGTTAGAGTTCTGACCAAAATTGAAAATAAACTCTCATTGGATTATGGCATCTCATATAAGAAATTATTAAGATCACTTATGATCTTATGAATGAACTACCTTTTCATCTGAGAGAACTGGGAAAGGGCAAAGGCAGCACAGATTGTTTTTCTACTGCACCCCATTTGCAGGGAACAGTACTGCAGACGAATATGCAGTAAAAAGAAACAAAGTCTGAAAGTTAATACCCCAGGCGCCAAACACATGTCTGTGAAAGAGGAATGCAAGCAGACGTTTCTATGTGCAGTACATTAATTCCTAATGGGCTCTTTCATTTTACAAAGGTCAGATTATTGGATGGAACAGAATCCAGTCTCGTGCAATGTATTAACCTGCCTTGGTGTCTGTAGAGTAATGGCATAGCTGTGTTTTCTTGCTATTGGGTTAACATCCCCAGTAAGTGATTAATACTTCTGCTGGTAAGACATGGACAACTCAACAGGTCAATCCTATCAGAGCTGGCTGCCTACCAATCTGGCTTTTTATACTGCCGAAATATTCCCAGCTGCGAAGTGCCAGGTGTCCCTGTAACACCAGAGGGATGGGATGCAGAGGAGGATGCAGGCACAGAGGATCATACCCTACCTGGCATTTTGTTCCATATGGCACTTAATTTTTTGGTCTCCTCCTTCTCTTTTTACTTGCTGAGGATGTGATGGAAAACATCAGGTCGATAATTCTGGTGTCTGAAGCTAGGGTGTGAAATAGTCATAAGGGCATGAAATCAGTGCAACCCTTGCTATAGCCTCCAGCAAATTCAGGCTTGCACCCTTGAGGTTTTGCCACGGGAGAAGCTGAGCCTGAGCAGAAGCAGTGGGGAGGGTCACTAGTGTGTGCCCAGGCCCCAGCGGAGAAGAGAGTCACTTTGGAGATGGACTCCTGCTCCTAAACGAGTGCACAAACTGCTGCCAGCTGCAGGGGCAGTTTCTGGTTGTGGCCAGCTGTCCAGCAGAGACCACCAACCCACATCACAGCCACCAAACACCTGAGGAGATGCAGCAGCTTTCCTGTGTTGTCACCCATGGCTGAACTTACAGAAGAATCTGAGAGGTTAAAAATAATAAAACAAGTCCTTGAATCTCTGACTCTTTTGGGACACATTTTCTTTTTGCATCAGCGTTCTTAATCTCGATTTTGGACTAATTTATACTGCTGTTTTTGTATACAAACAACTGTACAGTTTATAACTGTACAGGACTGAAGTTTGCGGTTCTGTATTTTTCAACATTCCTTTTAGTTTTAGAAGCAATTTTTCTCCACTAAGAACTACAAAATTTAGTCAAAAAGCCAAGCTTATGCTGGATTTCAACTATAATTAACAGGTAGTGTAATAGCATTAGATTAACTTTTGTCAAGGGAAGCTATGTGGAAGAAGAGTAATTAAGCCTGGAATTTCTCACTGCCTTCATTATCCAAATATTTGACAAAAATTAAAATTGGTCTTAAGCAAGTAATTTTTTTCCCAGGAAGAAATTGGTAGCATACCATGTGAATTTGTGTTTCAATGATTCTTTATGACTAGCTTTCTATACAAATATATCATCAGTATATACAGCTTGTGATTATTGTGGTTTGAATATTATAGATCTCACATTACTTCAAATTTTTCCTCTAGCCTTTTCAAAACTGAGAATCCTAAATGATGAATATAACAATTTATACAGGTGATTCTTATTGAAAAATGTGGTATTTTGTGCCATGTATTGAGAACAAAAGTTGAGAAGTGTCTAACAAAAATATAATCATACTAGAGAGTTTGAGTCTTGTTGACTCAGACTGTACCATTGAAAATTTTAAGGGAGGAGGAGAAAAGCAGGTTCTGGAATTTATACCTGATAGCTTTTTCTCACCCATCATCCCTTTGGGTAGGAGTGAAATTTGCACTTTATAAAGGTGCAGGATGTGAAATCCCAAGGTGCTCAGAAAGATGTATTTCAGTATTGCATAATGAAATCCAATGGGTGGAAATGCCCTTCAAAGGCTGTTTCCTTCCCTTGAACAACAAATGCTGTCATCCGCTATTTTTGATCAGCCTGTGATTTATGATCCTGTCAAGGCAATAGGGCTCTGGTTACAAATATACCTTCAAGCCTACCAACAGATGTGTAATCATGAGCAAAACCTGGCCACCTGCAGGGGCATAGGGTTGCTGCATGGTCCATGATGAAATGCTGGGTCAAGACTCATCTCTGTAGGACATGCCTGAGTCTTAAGCACCCATGGCATTGGCTGTGGTTGTAATGCTTTTGTTGCTGAGAGGAAACATAGTAACTCCTAGAGTACACAGTCTGGAAATGTGGGAAAAGTGGAAATGACAGACACTTAATCAGTAGTAAAAAAAATTCCACTTTTGTTTCTTGGCTAGCCTATATGTATATTTAGAAAGAGCGAGCAAAATCTTTTGGGGAAGCAACTCAGTATACTATGATGCTGTTATTCTAGCGAAAAAAATTACACTAGTGTGTAAAAATGTGGAAAACAAACAGCAACAACAGATTTGAAACAAATCTGGTTCCTAATTTCCACCTCCAGATGAGACGACTCAGTACATGATGTTTATATTTCTTTAGTAATACAATGGGTAGGGTAAGTTACTATTCCTATTTCCACTAGTTTTATTTCTTAGTATGGTAATCTAAACAGTTTAATTCCTTGCTGTTCACACTTTTCAAACATTTTGTAAGAGTTACCATTTTTTTCTTTTACCCTCAGGCTATGTATTAACTTCTTTACTCTCTCAACATACCTTAGTCTCTGTAGATCTTTTATCTCCACTGTTGCTCTTTGCTGAATTCCTTCCAATTTGTGGCTGTCATTCTGGTATTGAGGTATCCAGATCTGTATATAAAGTCACACAAGAAAGATCATCATATCCTAATTCTGTACCAACAGTACCGAATTATAAATTTTTAGGCTTATAAACATTTTGACATTCAGTATCAACTCCATCTTTTCTAGTAAGGCTGTTCTTTCTCAGAGGGTTTAGCGTTATTATTTCCTACATGCATTTTCTTCTAAACTAAATCTCAATTGCTTGTTTTCCATCAAATTTTTTATCTCATGGTTTTATTTGTGAGCAGTGATCCAGTTTTGGTGTTTATCTTGCATGTCACTCATCACTAGCAAAAAGCATCCTCCTTTGACGAACACAGTTTGAAGACCTAGACATCACACCGTTTCCAGAGAAATTCTGTGCTGCGTACTACTTTCTTCCGTGCTTTAAATTTGGAAGCTAGATACAAATGAATTTAATCCACGGGACATTCATAAACCACCTCCAAATCTGGTATACAACTTTGTAGTGCTTCCTGGTCTTTCAGGAGGTTTGCTGTCTGTAGTCAAACCAAAGCAGCTGACAGCAGACAGAGCCACCACCTGCAGACTGACCCTGCCCTTCCAAGCTGATGGAAATCAGCCCAAAAAATCCCACCTTTGATACCTACTAGCAGTTGTACCAGCACTGCCTTTGATGAAATGCTCCTCTGCTGTCAGTCCCCTTACAATAATAAATCTGTTAACTGTATTATTAAAGTTATTTTTAATTTATTTTTTATTTATTAAGGTTAATGTACTTCAATAAAGTATATTAAAGACACGAGGAAGCCACGAGCATGGGAGGCAGCTTTCCCTGGAGTTGCAGCTGCACGGTGAAATGAACTCCCACAAGGTGTACGGATGGCCATGAACCTCCTTACTCTCAGGGCTAAATGCAAAACTCCTTCCTTTGATTTAGTACTTGCCAAAGACTCTCTTATATGCAACAAACAAGTTATTTATTCTAGTAGCTGGAAGGGGAGAAAGAGGATTTGTGTTTAAATATTTTGGTTGTACTTTGTTATTATGGTTGTGTGGGTTTTATGCTTACCTAAACAACCAGGAATCTTCCAAAATACCCTGGTTAACCAAGTAATTTAGTTAACACTTCAAGGAAGGTTTAATATAATTCACCCTTTTTGAGCAAACATCTTTTTCTACAAATCAAATGATGCAGTCGAGTTCCTCAGCTGATAGGAAAGAGTGCACGGGGCCTAAATCTCAGGATTAACTGCATCACGTAATCCACAAGGAAGCAAGGTGCGTGAGGCTGCTGGGTTAGTTATCCATCACTTCTCGGCTCCCTGCTGTCCACTGGGGGCTTCACCCTGGGTACAGGTTAGGGCATCTACCAGCACTTGCCTACCCAGGGAGCTCCAGGCACAGAGGGCTCCAGCCTTAGGTGGGGAGCAGGGAGAGCATGCCTTCACCTCACTGGGGAGAGCAGATGTAAGGGCTGAGCTGCGACTCTCATCTGTAGGTCTGTTTTCCAATTTGCCGATTTTGACTTTGTTGTCAGGAGTAAAAATGATGCAACTGCTCAGAAATGTTAAAGCAACCCCCCCCCCCCCCCCCCCATCTTTAAAAGTAATTGCTTCCTCCCTTTGTATGCTGCCTGCTCTTTAAGCACTACGAATCATTGTAATTAATCCTTAACCCAACTTGCTGTATCTGTTACATTGTTATGTTTACTTAGATGTAAAATGCATTATTCTTTACAAGATAGTGGCATCAATCCACACAGTCTTTGTGACAGGCACAGGCAGTTCTAAAACATTAGGTGGGGTGTTAAAAAGCTAGTTAGGTGCCAATATGTTAATTAATTAATCACAGGCATGTTTCAAAGCATTCTTCATACCTCAGGTGGGGCTCCTGGTCTATTATGAAATGCTGAACTTCCCTTGGGGCTTTGAGAATTGCACTTCTAAATTCTTCAGAAGTTCAGGGAAGTAAAAGGGTATGTTTTTGGTGTGAGTCACTGGAGTGAGGTTGGAGATAAAGATTTCTTATTTTGTTTTATATTGGGGGAGGATGGCAGTAATCAGCCAGCAAGCAAGCATTTCAGGAAGGAACTAGGTGGAGGGCAAAGATGTATTTTTCTAGCCCTATGTGCCCATTTTTCTAAGTACATATAATTTTTAATTTAAATTTTTCAGCTAAATTTTTATGAACTTGCTTCATTTTAACTTCAAAACTCTGGTCTATAGCAGCCAGCCTTCTCTAAAGTTCTGGGTGAAACCCGCAGTTACCTTTTGTGCCAGCTCCTTGTGCAGTAAAGTGTAAGTGAATATAAGCAACTTTTACTGTTCAGTACCAAGAATTTGAAAACAAAGTATTTTCTTCCCCATTTTTGCAAACAAAACAACCTTGTTTTCTCTTAGCTTTTTGTCTGTGAGTCTGTGAGGTACTGGCAAGGCTGTAGATCCCACCACAGATCTTTTTTTTTAATAGCAAAAGAGGAGATGCCTATCAAATAACTTCATTCCATTTCAGTGGAGCTCTGGGGTGGGCAGGAAATATCATGAGGCTTTGAAAAAATAAAAAAAAAAAAGAGGAAAAAAAAGAAAATAGACTTGATGATTATAGGGAATTTCTATTATTTTGTAAGCCATGCAGCTCTGGCATGGGTATGTGTTGGAGAAGTGTAACCCACCAAGGGAAGCTCCTGAGCTGTATTGCTGTCTGGTCAGCTCTGTACCATGAACGCAAGGCACGAGATGACACCTGAAAGGCATCCTTGGTGAAACTTAGTGAGACTGACACCTGAAAAAGACCATGCCAACCAGAGACGGGAGTGTGTCAGAGATCTGGAGAGAGCTCTTAGCAGGACTGAGCTGAGAAAACATAGCTGGTGATGGCTGCAGGCATATAGCGATCTGCACTGTCACCCACTGTCTCACCCCAGCCTCCCATGTCAAAGGAAAAAGGTTAGTGAGTTGTGGTCACCTGCTCTGCCTAAACTTTCACAGCTTTCACTTGAATTGCCAGGAAGAGTAAGTGTAATGGAATTTTTTAAAGGGTTGGGCAATTCTGTTTATATCTGACTCACATTGCATGTAGGTTCATGAAATGTAAAGTGATTCCTGGATTAGATACAGAAGTGCCTCACATGTCAGGACAAAGCTAGTACTATGTGGCATGTTAGCGCTAAGGGAAGGTCACTCAGTTTTGATTTTTTTCCAATTACCCTTCCCACTCGGTATCTCGTGCTTTACCTGCGGTGAAGTTGTGTAACACCCTGGGAATGCATTTATGCTTTCCCAGCAAAGGTGCAGAGGAGAGATGGTGTTCAGAGAACCCCTCCTAAGTCCTGCACAACTCAGTCTGGAATATGTTCAGGCAGGACTTTGGGAGTGTATCCAGTACTGCACAGATATCCCTGATGAAGTGAAAAGATATCCCAAATAGTTGGTCTCTTTACTCTGATTCGGAGAGTTCTCAGTCCACTGGAGAAATAAGAAAAGCAGGAAAAGTTTTTCCTCCTTTGGAAACTTCACAAAAGCTCCTTTTCAAGCTCTTCAAGACCCACTATGCAGTTAAAGTGCTTTGTGAAAGGTGCCTTGTTTCTGACAGAACTTCAAATATTTTGGTTGAATTCTTCTAAGATTTTAGTTGAAGTTTTAAAAATATATCAGGAAAGGGAGAAAAAGTCAAATAAATGTTGATGTGAAACAAGAACAACCTTTCACCTGGATTTGTTCTGCAATAGTCATGGGAATACAGGCATAAACTCAAATATGGAAAGGGAGTGGCTTACTCAAAGCCTTATAAATAAAGTACAAAGGTATCGCTTTGGGATCTTTAAACTTGGTAGAGCATTTGGAAACCAGGAAAGATTTGGCAAGGATCTCTTATTTACATTCTACTGGATTCAGCTGTTTTTAGCTATTCGTTTGTTGTTTTCAGCTGAAATGGCTAAATGCAAGCCCACAAGACAACTCTTCTTTTATCGATTTTAAAATTGATGAGTATTATTGTGTATTCTTCTTGAGTGTGGTGGGAGAATATCCTGGATTGAAATGTTAAATAAATAGTCTAGTAAAGAAATTGACCTTTCTCCCCCCTCTCTTATGGTGGTTGTAAAAGAAGAGTACAACAAATACAGGTCTGTCAAAACCTCAGGAGTTAAATGATGTAGAAGAAAGGGATGAAAAAAACTACTTTATGTAGTCAAGTTTTGACTTTTAATAATGTATTTTATTTACCTTTTTCAGAACTCTGCTGCCAAGTGCCCCTTAATTTACAGAGCTGTCATTCACTTGAATGCAGTGGAACAGCCTGTTTTGAAAGAAACTACAGAACTAAGCTTGGGTTTATGTTACTGGAAAGATGTGTTCTTTCTTTCAGTATCAGCAGGCAATCAGAGTTTCTATGGGCCTGGTGTTAAAAGAGTTATAACAGCATGAAACTTGAATAATATGGTGATGAATGAGCCTGCAGGTTGGGGGGAAACAAATCCTGGGGCTTGGAACAGAACAGTGTTTGGTAGCCAAGGAGGATCACACCACTATGTATGGTGACTGCTTTGTTCATGTTCATTCAGGAAGAGCCACACCTTAGATGCTTCGTGGCTTGACAGTGCAGGGTGATAACTGACTGTCACTTTGCTGTGTATGTGGGATGAGTGCTCTAATATAATACTCTGAGCTGAACATGCCTGTTTGCATGTTGCAGCTTGTCTTATTTTTGTTTCAAGCTTGTGATCACAAATATGAACTGAATTTCTGCACCTCTGCCCATTGACTTCGATGGAGTGGTGTTTCTCAGAAACCATCTCTCAGTAATTCTGGAAGGGTTTGTATCTGCAGCACAACAACATATTTATATTAATAAATAGTCTGGTTTTATGACTAATTCATATCTTTACTAATTACTTCAATCTTTATGCTTTCTTCCCATTGATAAATACAAGGAGACCACAAGTTCCCTGAAAGCCAGTGGGAAATACCCATTGATCTAGTGGGGTTGAGGATTAACCTATTGTCACGAAGCGCAGGCAGAAAAGCAGATAGACAGATGAATTAAGTGGGAAAGAGGAACAGAGGCTACATCTATTTCAGGAAATGAATTATTATGTAGTAATTTACTCTTAAAGCTTAATTATAATAATTAGATATTACTTAGATACTACATTGCTCTTCAAAAGTGGCCTTGAGGACATAAGCTGTTCCCATTTTGGTTTTTTAGGCATTTGCCTGTGCTTGACTCTGAGCCTGGCAGACACACGGGGTCCTGCACGCCCCAGCAGGCACTCTCTGGCTGGTCCTGAGCTGGGGCTTTACTCTTCGCATGGGCCATGTGCGTAGCATTGATGGTGGCCTCCAAAACCAGCCTGTATTCACCTGTCATAATTCCCACATTGATTACAGGAGCATTTTGCAGCTCCCTTCTAATATTCCCACTTGCCCTCGGTCTTACAGAAATCCAGCAATGGTGCTCTGCTGCTCAGACGGACCCTGACTCCCTCTCCCCATCATGCAGCAAAGGGTAGCAAACAGTAGAGCAAGCCTTGGAAACAGCAGGCTTCTGTCTGAGATCAGGTGTCAGAAAGTCCATGTTTAAAAAGATGGTGAAACATTCCAGCAAAACTTGATTTTGCTGTGGTGCCAGCCCTGTAGAGAGCAGCATAAGAAGATGGACTACTCCTTTGGTCAATATTTCAAGTCACTTCTTGCATTAGTTTAACTGACAAGACACCGAATGAGCTCGGTGATTTTTCTCCTGCCTGAGTGGGTATTTTTGGGGAAATGTGACAACTGTATGTCTGCCAGGTTGGATCACAGCCTGTATCCAATGCACCTCACAAGCATACAGAAAAGCTGTTCAGTGCTAAGACTCAGTCCTAGAGGCTTATATAGTCCTGCATTGAGGATTTACACCTTTATTTGGGTTGTGACTGCATCTAAAGAGCTGTGATATAAGGTCTGTGAGACCAAAGTGAAAACATATGTATATAGCCATGGTAATCTTCAGGAGTTCCCTCACATCAAGACAGTATTGGGGGTACAGGAACAGTGAGAGGATGGGCTGCATACCTAATAGTGGGATATGGACTGCCAGGGTGGTTCTTTTGCTCCTGGTTAGTAGGAAAGTATGGAAAACCTACCCTTCCCCTGGTCTCAGTTGTGTAGTATAGCTGATCACAATAAACCACTATTTCTTCTGAACTGATTTCATGGTGTGTACAAGTTCCTCGTTTATACCCATATGGAGTTCAAAGGCCTCTTCCTTGTTCAAAATTCCAGAAGAGCCCCTTTTTCCTGGTTACCCTGCCTTGGCAATACCGTGTCTCGTGGGGTGTATCCACCCATCTTGGATCAGGAATGCTTTTTGAAGAAAACCTTCCCATCATCACCACTTGCAGTGCTTTAAATTGAGCTGCAAGTCTTGGAGTACACAGCTTGACTGAATTCCTTTTGCATGAAGCTAAACCTGTCAATGTTCTCCAGAAGCACACCTAATGGGACACAGGGTCGATCTAGAGCTCATCCAAAGAAAACCTCGAAAGGCACATGGTGTAGTTGCTGGGTCCTCAACCAGTGAGTCTCTTGCTCTACAAATCTGCCTCGGTTGCAACACAAGGCTTGCAGGCAGAGATCTTCCCACTGTTGTCTCTCTTCCTGCTTTCTACGGCTGCCTTCCAGTCATTTCGGACTGTTCCTTGCATTCTTCAAACCCTTCTTCAAAATCTAACTTCTTTACAGTTTTCTTCTGCTATTGCTTTCCAGTCATGAGCAAGCGAGCTCTGAATGTAGGGGAAACACAAAGCAGACCACAAGGTGGCCAAAAAGCCACTGGCCTGGTGTCTGCATTGTCTGGGAAGAATTCAGAAGCAAAACAAAGGTGAAGGCTAGGCCCTTAAGAATTTTTCTATCTATCTCCTGTTCCCAGTCCTCACCAGCCATGAGATCTGGTCTCTCAGCTGGATGAATGTTTTCATATTTTTTTTCCAAATATGTGTATTTTATTAAATATAAAAGGAGCTAGTTTAAAAATAGGATTCAGCACTCTGGGCTGAGGCCTCTATTAGCCAATATACACACAGAAGGGTGTGTATGTGATTGCCACTGTCCTGCATGACTAAAGTGTAGATATTTTACTGATGGAAAAACAGCCAATCCAGTGATGTTGAAGGTTGTTGGGGCTTGGTTTCTGCCTCTGAAAATACTGGAGTGTATTTAACCTTGTGCATGGGAGTGGTATGGGTATATGTTGCCTACATATATGCTTTGGGACTTTCAGGTGAAGAAGATGCTTAGCTAGTTAAGGACAAGCATGTGCACATATAGCAAGAATGATTAAACTTGGCTACACAAAGGCCTCCTCTCTCCCCTGGTGCTTCTCCCCCCACATCTTCTCTCCAAAAGTGCATTAAATAACTTCCAAACTGACTAACATGCTCTGGGGATTGTAATTATTTGAGATCGCTATACTTCCCAAGTTCTGGAGGCAATTATCATTTGGCCTTATGCTTCAAAGTATGCTTGCTGAGTGTGGAGCTCTTATAACTGCATGCCTCTGAGATATTCCTTACATAACTCCCAAGTTATGAAAATACAGTGCTTAATTTTTACAGGCGATGAGATTGTTTGGTCTATTGTTTCCTGTTAAATTCACTGCACAAAATTCCATCCCATGGGAACTGAAGCTAGTCAGTAACTGAGATGAGGATTTAGCTCATTCTTTTCTGACAAAATTGGGATATCTCACATATTTCATAGCACATCTGTTAAAGGGACAAATTTCTGTGCAGTGTGTTGGCCACTCCTTCTCTATTAAAATCTTACTTTAGATGTGTTAGGATTCCCACTCAAACTTGTCAAGTAATTTACCTTTTATATATATATATATATATATATATATACATAAAGAAATAAATGTTTTTTCTGTACTCATTGATCTTGTCTTTTGATGCCATGCCCGTTTTGCTACAATGCAGCTGGAAAATAGCCCATGTTTTTCTTAAGGCAGGAAATAGTATTTATGGCTGTACAATAATATTTTACAGTGTATATGATCAAAAGATTACCAACTTCATTTTCAAATCAAGTCCAAACAATAACAGAAGCTATCAAGGTACTAAGCTTTGTTTCACGGTTTCTCAGGAATATCCCTGAAGTTCTGCCTTCATCAGGTTGGCTTTCCATGCTGCAGGGTTCAGGGTCTAAACAGATATGCCACAGCCTGAGAAAGCACAAAACAGAGTGTAAAATAAACACATACAGAAGTGAAATATATCTGTAACAAGCAGTTTGAATTTGTGGAACTCCACCTCTATGTTGCCCTAAAAGAAGTAGTATGTTGAGTGAGGGTCAGCAGGATACTTGTAGTTCCATTAATCATAAGTTACATGGTTTCCAGGTAGCCCAGTCCAGGTTGGATAGTCAAGCAGCAACTTTTTCTTAACAGGGTGTGATTAGAGAGTGGAGCTCATTGCCACTATGCGTTTGAGAAAATTACAGATAGCAAGACACAACAATTCATGTGAAAGTTCAGGTAGGCAACCGCCATATAGCAGCATCTTGAGAAACGGTAGTAGAGGGCTGAAAAAACCTCAGGCTGTGAAGTGATCTGCAGTTCTTAACAGTTGGGATAACTTCAGTGGAAAGCAGAATCTTTACATCTGCTTGCGTACCTTTTTTCCTTAACATATTTAGTGGTGGTACTACTTGGGCATAATGAACTAGCTGGAGTGGAGATCTGGTTATGTATTGGCAAATCCAGTTTTTCTTTCATTTTCCTTTCCCTTCCCAGCTACAAAAATGTGCCATTTTAATTCTACTGAGAGGAGGTTTTTGTGCAGGCTTCATAAGAACCGTAAGTTATTGGTGTAGCTTCTGAGGGATGAAGTTGAATGAAACTGTCTTTTCAGGATGCAAGAAAACCAGCATTAACACTCACCTCTCAGGCTTTCTTACTGACAGTAAAGCTCTACAACTAAACTGCACACAATTTGGCTTGATTAAAGCCCCTTGAAATATGGTCTAACTGTTCTAAAAGGAATTAGGTTCCTTATTCCTTATTTTCTGGATAATGTATTATTTACAGTCTTGGAAGAGTTTTAAAGTAAAAAATCAATGTTGTCCAATATCAATAGCTGACTGATGATACCACAGTGAGGCCATTCCAGTTATGGGGTCCTTGGGAAGTCAAGGAACCGAAGTACTCAGGAGTCTCCTTCCCCCATGGTGTTGCAATGGCAACATGCTCTGCAAGTACTGTGGCTTCTTCTCCCTTGTAACAGGAGGGAAGATGAAACAGTGCACAGAAACTAGGAGTCATACTGTCTGTCCTCAGCTTCAGCTGGCCCAAGCCACCGCTCATAGGGCGTGACTGTCACACAGCATGTGCGAGCACAGGTAGGAGCTTCCCTCTGTGATGTGGCATCTGGTCGCACAGCTGTGTGGTTACACACCTTTTTCCTTCACTCCTTTGTCTTATGTACACCTCTGGGAATCGGGCTTCAGAGTGAAAATAGTGGAAACAGGACTATGGGGCTTCCCAGTTGCACTGTGTGGGGAGACTGACACTGTCTGATTGTTGCAATGACCTGGGGAGCCCAGAGTACTCCAGAGTCCCTGCGGTAGCATTGGGGTGGAAGCTGTCTGAAGTCTCCTGGAAGCTCATGATTGTAAAAGCTACCTTTGCCTAAGAACAAATGTAAAAAACCTGAAATGATAGAGGTTGATGGCCATGACACAATAGATTGAAGGCCATCTGGCACATGAGCTGTATCACTGCGAGGGTTTCAGAAGGGGCTAAAAGCAAGGAATAGGGTATGTCTGGGTGTGGGCTGGATAAAACTGTGTGTAGGCTGTGCAGCCGAGACACCACAAAAGCAGGCAGAGACCACTGGAGAAAACGAAGAATGGTCAAATGAGCTTCAGTAATGGGGCCCTAAGAGGAGAAAAAAAAACCCAAGAAAAAAGGTCATGTTTTTTGGGTGAAGTGCTGGCTTGTAAATAAAAGGCTTGGAATAAAGAGCAAAGAAATTCCTTCTTGCTGTTTGATGATTGTATTAACAGAAATACAATTTAATGCCCATTTTCAGTAAATAAACAGGGTTGCTACCCTGTTTATACACGATTCAGTCTTCAGTTTCCTCAACAAAAACAATCAGAACATTAGCTAAAGACTCTGGCCCAAAGGGGTAATAGTAGTCTCTAACGGGAGTAAATAGAGGGTAGGCAGTGCTCTTTCAACCCGCTCTTTGAAGAGCAAGCTGAACACAGCCTTTAAGAAAGGTGCAGGTACACAAATATTTACCGATTAGGTCTTTATTCATGATGGGTTGAACCCTATTGTACTCAGCTGTTGCTTTCACTCCTCCAGAGATTTGTGTCCTGACGTGTGACCTGCATTCGCAAGCAGTAATTAGTGGACCACGTGGCCATGCACCCTCACCTGGCATTTCGAATGAGAGGCAAGGGGCAAGTTGTGTGCGCCGCACTGCAAATTCCCATGCATTGTCACCAGCTCTGGGTGCAGCTCAGAATTGGGCCCCGGCTCAGTCTGGGACTCCTGTTATTGATTCGCATCCTGGGAGCCTGTGGTAACGCTAATGGAGGATTAGGGCCTCATTACAGTAATTGCTGGATAGAAAGTGTCATCTTTTGGGAATGCCTGTTGGCAGAACTGCCTTTCTCATTTACCTGCCCTGTAATTAAGACACAACTGGGAAAAGTCTTAAGAAATAACTGTCACTTTCACATTGTGCCTGTCATGTAGTTTGATTGTGGTAAGCCATTTTACAAAGATTAACTCAGTGTAGTGTTGGATTTGCAGTTTTGTGAAATTAACCAAAATGCTCTATTTTTTCAACAGATGTGGGCAGAGAGTCTAGGATTAAAGTGAAGCACAGGAATTCTGCTCCAGCCAGGCTGGCCTGAAGGAACAAGTTGCATTGTTTTGGAGGATTAATTTCCTCCTGGGAATGTGTAAGACTGCAGCAAAAACACACTGTAGGTGAAGAAAGGAGTCAGGGCTTTGCTTTGCTGGCCTTGTGTGATGTCTTGTGTTTTGTTTTCCTGTCACTGAGGGCTCTGTGTTTAGCAGATCAGGGCTGGTGGCTCTTGGAGAAGGACCTGGGGAGGCAGGCAGCAGGTCTACAGGCAAGGGCTGCTCCCAGGTGCCACTGCTGACTCCCACATGGCCGCTGACAAAAGCCCTATTAAGAGGGCTGTGGCTGGGATGGAGGAACATGATAGCAGCCTCTCGAGGCCAGGGAATCTGTAAAATAAACCACCGGGCAGCATGAATGTGGAGATGAGGAATGTGAAACCAGAGTAGAGTTATTTGGGAGCAGCGCCTGTCCAGTGTTGCACGAGATGTTACTGGCCAACAGAAGCGGCATAGCTGGTTATAAAATACAGCATCGACGGGACAAACTTTTTGTTGGTATAAATAACTTGAAATCTAGTCAGATCAACTGCCCACTTGTACTAGGAGCCATGGGTGGCATCTGTGGTTGACTGGCTGTTGTCCGGCCACTTTCCCTACCCTGGGTCTGGCTGGGCTGATAGAGTCTGGCAGCTGGAGCCAGTGCAGTCTCTGTGAACTGTTTATGGAGGCACATGGCAAAATGAGTGCTGCATCCCAGCCAAGGCTGTGCTCTCTCCTACTTGTGGTTACATCCCAGATGCATTCTTGGGCTATTCCACTCAAGAATGAGGTTTAAGGCAGAATCAAGGCTGCACTCACAGAGAGCCGTGGTCCTGCATTCTCCCCTTGTGCTTTGTTTTGGCTCTTGTTTTCATCCTTTCCATACTGATCGTAGTTACCTCTCCCAAGTTTTCCTTCTACCAGGTCAGGTCTGGCCCACCACAAGTACTGGTGCTGGCATAAATGGAGCTTATGGGTCCATGCAGGCAGAGGGGAGAGGGGCAGGAGAAAGGCACCGCTCCTTTCTTGGGGAAGCACATTTCCAAAACCACCCCTGCTGCTCCCCAAACTGTTCCTTCAGGGGTGGTGGCATGCCAGCCTCTTCAACCTGCCTTGTGGATGTACTCTGTGGATGTCTTCAAGAAAGATAATTTACCAACAGTTTGTGCAGAAAAAGCTGCTGATCAGAAGGCAGGAAAAAGGTTAAAATCCAGAAATGGCTTTGCAAGTGCTTTCCTGTGGAGCAGGCAGTGGGTCTGGCCTCCTCATGCTCCTCAATTCCGCCCTTTCTCTACTAGATCAGCTGCTGACAGAACAGCCCAAACCAGCTGAAAATAGTGGCTGGTGCCTTTCAGCCAAGGATAATTAAAGAAAGAAATAAAATTAAACTTGAATTGGGCAGTCAGTCTTCCCATCAATCCTCATGTTGTGCTGTTTCACCCTTCAAAATCTTGCAATGCTAAGTGTTAAGGAATGTTGCAGTTCAACAACAAGAAAATAAGAACCGATTCCTGTTGATGGAAACAAATAAAGCATATGGTAGGCAAAGCCTGTTGTAACAATCAAGTCTTCCTATCTGACAAATTTTGTATAACATCAACTTCATTTATAGTTCATAAGATTACTAAGAGGAGTGCTCTGCACTGAGATTCAAGTGTTTACTACCATAGGACAAACAAACAGAAAACAGAATATGATCTGTTCTAAAAGGAAAAAGCCTGATCAATACCAAGGCAACTGAGCTGTCGTCTGCACAGTGGTTTTAAACTTGATTTAGCTTGTAACAAAATGTAACAATATCCACCACAACATGTAATATGTCTAATGCTTTTCCTTAGGTTGGAATGGCAGAATAGTTCATCTTTCTAACTTGTTCCAGGTATAAAAATAATGGTGTTTTTTATTACTTTAAAAATATCCCCAGAATTTGATGGCATTATTTAATAAGTGTCAGTATCCTGTGCTCTGCCCCGGAAGATCCTCTGCACCACTGTGGAACATGACCAATAGTTTATTAAACCGGATAAATGAAGAATATAGCAATAAAAAAATGTTATTTGTGACTTTTGACTATTTCATTTAATTTACATGTTACTTACCTGTATTCATTTCATCAACCTAAATTCTAATTAAAACAGAACAACAAACTCTTAACTTTCCAGTCATAATGTTCCTGCATCCTCTCTTTAACAGCAATATTTTAAGGAAACTGAAACATATTTGTAACTTCTCCTCCAAGCTCTGGATCCATTTTCCTTGTTTAAGAATTGGAATGAAACTGACTAAATATTTGTAACCAATAAAGAGTATTTGGCTTATTTGTTGAGTAATTTTATTCATTCTTTGTGTATATTGGGATGACTTAAGTTACTGAGGTTCTTGAACAGATGTTTTCACATTTCAGAAATTGCCTGAATTTTCAGTTCAAATAATTATTCCTAAAATGGAAACAATGGCTTGTTATTGTCTGATGTTAACTCTTTGCTATTCTTGCTGTTCCTGAGTTTGGTTCTTCCTGGACTTTATAGCCATGCTGTCTGGCTTTGGTTACCTGGATACTATTATCTGGGGAAAGGCAAAATGAATACTTTGCAAATTAACTATAGATTGTGTTCTTTCCCTGATCACTGAGATTTAAAGATAATCTGGCAGCCTATTAATCTTTTAATGAATGCTTAAAAAAATGTGAGTGGAAGAAAGGAAGAGGAGCTTATAATATGGAGCATCTCGTTCTTCCATAGACCCTTTTCGTTTTTAGGATTCATGGTATTACCTCTCAGTGAGATCTGTTGCTTTTGGTTGTGTATTGCCCTATCCGCGTGTATGTGTGTGCATTACTTCATTGTCAGTGGAGCCTGGAAGTGTTCATCCACATTCCCAGGAAAGAGGCTCTCTTAAGAAGCACTTATTAATTCTGACTCGCTTGAGGAGTGTCTGTCTTCTCCAGCATGTCGCATGTCTTTTGTACTTGCCTGTAGCTCCCTGGCCTAGCAATGAAAGTTGAAACCTGGCTCTCACCTAAGTCAGGCCTATTTATGGTAGAGCCTAGATTTAGGGAGCAAAATCCTTCCTTCCCCCTTTAAATGTAAATCAGAGCCATGATATGTGATGACAATCCTGATGAAGTGTCTGAAAGCCTGTCTTCTTGTGAAACAACATGTGCACTTAAACAGAATAATTTCTGGCTGCCTTCTAGTATAGGAAAGCTATTTATTATGTAACTTTCAAATTCTTTTCTAAAGACAGACTTGCTTGTAAAAAAGGCTTAAAGCATTGGAGACTGAAATCTCCAGTAAAGTGCTGCTGTCATTCCTGTGGTGTTTTGCCTGTCAGCTTCTGGTGGGGCCACTAAGGATCAAGAGATGGGGCAGTGCTAGACTTCTCTCAGAGAGACTGGAAGTTTCCTAGCTGTGAACATTTTCTGGTGCTTCCCCTGCCACTTCTCTTTCCCGCCTCTCCTGTGTCCCAATTTATCTGTGTGTCCAGGAAAAGCTGGACTGAGATCAGCTTGCTTGTCTAGCAGAAGATGTCTGCTACTAATGACTTTTTTGTTCTATGCTGGCTTGGACTGTATGTAAAACAGTAAACTAGAGATGAAATGACCCATATTATGTTTGTAATCTCCTGTGCCATCTGATCTCCATTTAGGAATTTAGATTTAATTGTTCTTGTGTAGGCTGCTAGATATTAATCTGTGATGTGGGATAGGCAGTCCTTAATATTGTTTTGGATTGTGTACTTCAATTTTTGCACTCTTATGCCCAGAGCATAGGATGTACATCAAATGCTAGATCTGGCTTCCATTGAAGTCAAAGCAGCAAGGGCAGGATTTGCCTCTTATGTAAGTTTTTATTAATCTAAAGAAATAATTGTTCATCCTTCTTTTGCTTTGCCAGCTTTCAATATTATCTCATAAAAAAAGAAAGAAAGACAAAGAAATGCCTCATATAAAAATTCTTGTATTGAAGCTGTGTCACAAATTGAAATTAAGTGTTGCCTTTTGGAGTACCGTTCTTGCTGTTACTCCTTGTTCCCAAACATTCATGATTTAAACCAGAATATCAACACCGTGTTTTAATAATTTGAACATTCTTTTGAAATACAAGCCAAAGAGATGAGGGTAAAGGGGAAAATGTTGTGTGTGTGGTTTTTTTTAAAGCAGGGTACTGTATTGTGAGAGAATGATTGTACTCACTCTCTTCATTCAGTTCGAAAAGAATCACAAGTCTTTCATGTCAAAATAAAGTGCTTTTCCAACTCAACTATTATTCTTCAGAGTTGCTGCCCAGGAAACTGAATAGGAGATTAACAAAGTATCCGGTTAAAAGGATGTAATTTAAAAAACATACCACTGTGTTCATAGTGGTTCAAGACCAGCCAATAGATCACCTGAAAGCGGGGAAACTGGAAAATGGCATTCTACACTTGTGGAAAATCCCGCTGCTTAGAATTCAGATGTTTTGTGAAGGACAAAATTTTCTTCAGTAGATTTGGCTGAATTTTTGGCATTCTTGTATTATCTCATTCTGCTGGAGGAATGTAAACAGTGCTCATCTGTCAGTATAGCTGTTGCAGCTGGACGGCCTTTGGGACTGGGATTTTTTTTTAAAATGAAGATGTATCCTGAATGTGGTGCTTACAAACTGGCAGCTCTAAACAATAAAATTTCCACTGTGATGGCTGAAGTATGACAGACACTTTGCTTTGTGTTACCCCATTGGTGTGTCTATTGTGACTTGCAGAGGAATTAATTCCAGGCTGGATATGTAATCAGATTTGATGCCTGACTTCCTGCTTCACTAAAGTGACCAATAAAGATGCCATTAATTGTGATCAAACATGAAAGGCAAAACTAAAACCCCCTTTTTGTCAGTTTCTAGTGCTATTTTTTGGAAGACTGAAAAGTTTTGCTGGTAATGATTAGAAAACATTCACTTTTCCTTGTCGGCATTGTCTACAAAACAGTAAAATTCATTGTAATCCTGCAGTACTCTGCATCTTTGGCTACCTTGCAGAATACACTTTTTTCATCAGCTGTGAACCTGAGACTGAGAATTGCATAATGTTATACACCCTTCTGTTTCTTCTGCCTGCTTCACCCTTAGCCATGAATTCCTATTCATTCCTTTTCTCAGTGTTGCGACTGTGCTGCAAGCAGAAGTTGGTGTAGATACCTGAACTCAGCTTAAAAAAGTTAGCTCTGGAGAACAGTCCAGAGCAGTGCAGCTAACTGTTCGTCTTAGATACAATTTCCTAACTTTATCTTTTATACATCTTGTATTAACCAGAACAGGACACAGGAGCATGAACCCAGGACTCAGCAGTGGACTCCTGCCCTCTTCTTTGGCCCTACACTTGCTCTGAATTTTGTATTCCCCCTTTCCATACACTATCCCAGCTCCAAAGTGAGAAGTGATGTTCAGCTTTCTTTTCCCAGTAGTCCAACTGTTAAGGCAGGAGGTGATAGGTGAGAGTGATGGGTCTGTACCTGTCAAGAATGGGGAAGGTGGTTGAACTTGGTGTCTTGTTCTGTGCTCACAATTGCTGTGTTTTGGGCTAGGCTTAACCCAGTCTACAGGCAGAGTTTGGGGGTGCTCAGAAAATACACGAGAGCTGAACTTCACTTGACTGATGAGAACTTAGGCACCTCACACCTTAGGCAGCTGGGTGGAGATCTTATGGATCACTTGCTTGAACTTGCATAGCCAAATTTCTCCTAAATTGCTCTAAGTGCCTATTTATTTATTTATTCATTCAGATTAGGCCCTTTCTTTCACTCTGCTTGGGTTTCCATCCAGAAAAGAATAATAACAACAATTGCTGCCTCTCCAGGATGTTGTGTAATGAATATTCAAGGCTTGGAAAGCATCCATCTATGATGACAGCAGAGGTTAGTAGGTACTGAGCACAACTGTAACCTAGTCACTGTAGCTTCTGCTCCAGGAGAAGCAAACTGAAGGAATAGTTATTTAGCCCCTCCATTCTCTAGATGTATCTTTGTATTGATGAGAATTTATGGAAGGATACTTATGCATCTCCTTCTTTGTTTTTGCTCTCATATGCACACAATATAAGCCACTCTCTGCAAATGTGTTCAGTCCAGCCAAAAAATTCTTTTTGATACTTTCTGTCATTTCCAAGTAAAGTGGAATTTTCACCTCCTGTAAATGTAGAGTCTTACGTAAGAGTAGAATTGCACTTACCTGTCAAAAGCTAAAATGTGTGTACATGCATCCCTGTACACAAGATGAGGGTCATTGTTGCAGAGAGATATAACGCTCATGTATAACTCAGTCATACACGTGTAAGTTAAAAGGTCTGTATGTAAAGCATTTTTAAAAAGCATAATCCAATTGTATGTTTCATTAACAAAATGACTAATCTCACTAAATATTACAACAAAAGTGCTGATGGAACTTAAGCTCTAATCTGTGAAGGCAGTATTATAATTTTACAAGAGTAGCTGTTCTTAATAAACATCAAAGTGTGTGTAATTATTACGTGACTTTAGCCCCTTTTTTCCCACGATGCTATAGTTAATCTTGACAACAGCTAGCATTAAGTACAGTCTTTTAACTCCCCTGATGATAAAGTTTAAAAATAGCTTCAGTTCAGATTGTTCCACTCGGCTGTTATCCTCCTTCATTTGGCTCAGGGGGGTGACCTTCACTCTCTTGTCCAGAGGCAGGGCTTGGACATGCTGGACACCATCCTGTGGAGGGTGTTTTGTGTGCGTTTTGGGAAATGGAGCCGGGACAGGTGACAGCATGAAATGTCCCGTTTTGTTGCAGAAGAGCACCCGCATTTTGAATATAACATTAGGCTGTATTAGGATTTGGAGGTTACCTTTGGTATTTCTCTGACGTTTATTGATCTGAAAAGCAAAGCAAAATAAAACCAGGGCAATTGTAAGATTTGGAGCAGAGATTGCCTTCCTAAAAAAGCATATGTGGAGCAATGGTGGTGCTGTGTTGTGGTTGGAGCTGAGTGATCATTTGTCCTGCTGATAAGGAACTTGCAGCATGGCTGTGAAGCCTGCAGTCTGCAAGAAGACCTGTGCCTGGGTTTCCGCAAAGGCATTATTCTTTTGTCTAAGTATTCTTGATGGAGGTCTTGATAATAATTTGGGAGAGTGGGAAGAATTTACCTTAAGTTTTTCACAGCTGAGAAGTGCAATACACAAGGATCTGCTTTAGAGAATTTGAGGGACAGTTGTGTTTCAGGCAAAGGAAACAATCAAATCCCTAAACAGAATTTGGCTTATAATTTACTCTCTAGATCATAGCTGTACTTCATCTCCTCCTTTCCACTAATGGTATCATCTGCCAAGCCCAAATCTCAAATATTTCTTTGAGAAATTCCCCTAAAATACAGACAAGTGCGTTGTGTACAAAGATTTCAGTACATCTGCTGGCACTTGCTGTGTTTCCTTCTGTGCCCTTTTTTACCCTAACCTTGACTTCTTGAGCTGCTTTGAACAAGTCATTTTCTGACAAAACCTATTACAGTGTAAGTCCTAGTAAGTTATGTTCTTGGGAGAAGAAAATACAGAGCTGAATCATGGATCTAATGAAACAAATGCTTATCATCATCTACGGAGAAATAGAAATACATTAACAGAAACAGCATTGTTGTTCCATTTACTGTCGTCTTTAGTTTATTTTCTGTCTTAATGGGCAGATGCATTTGCTCTTTGTGCAAACAAAAGAGTATTTAAAACCTCCTACTAGAAACAAATGATCACACAATGTACCTGTATTTCTTGAACTCAGAACAGAACAACATCAAATGTTTTTGTCAGGCATGCTTTATAGCTGTGCATTCCTGCACATAAAGGCCCAAGCAGGATCCTTCTCGAATGACACAGATGATTATTATTTTGTTCCCAAGGGAAAGTGGTATTACAGCATCAGTATTATCCACTGGTAATGAGGTGCTCACAGATGAAAAGAGGAGGGGTAAGGCAGATATAACATGAGTGACTACCCTGTGGCAAATATTGCTTTAAAAATGTTTTCATAACACTTCAAAGAGTCTGAGTGAGGGGATCATGTGGTAATACTGTCTAACTCTTGCTTTAAACAATGGGGACTTCCACCCCCAGTCCTGGATAACCTTGTTAACATTGCTGGTAGTTCCTTTGCTTGATGCCAAGTACATGATTAAGACTCTGATTCAACAAATCAGAGGTGATCACTTAACCAGAAAGGATCACAGATGAAAGGCTTCTGAGAGGGAGCTCTCCTCACTTCTGCAGATCTGCTTTGTGTTTCTTCCTTACCGCAGTCTCCACCACCATTGCTAGTATCTGTAAAGGGCTCTGGAAATAAAAACTCCGTGACAGTGGCTAAGCGTTTTAACAGTGATGATTGTTAGATGAAAGGATGGGGGAATACAGTCAGTGAAATGTATTTGCTTTTGGTTCTCAAATGTTATGTGGTGAGGTTACCTTTTTGTAATGGCTGAGATAATGGGTGCAGCAGAGACCCAGACCTTACCATCTCTATGAGATGGCTTCCTCGGAGTCTTTGCATGTCTGAAGACTGACAGGGTTTACTGATGTGCACAACAGTAGGAGCAGTCGTTTCTTCTGGTTTCACTGGAGATCTAATATGGAAAGTATTTCTGAACTGGTCCCTTTTCTTGTAGCAAAAGCAGAAACTCAATTGAACTACTCGTGGAGAGATGTAATGAAGAGTCATTAGCCACTTTTTTAATGTGAAAACTTCACTGTACATAAAAGAATCAGCTTTCCCCACCCAGGTAGTACACCAAGTGCTGATAAGCTATTCCTCCACAACTACGGGGGGGAGAGGGGTGTGTTTCTCAATTTGCTTTGTACATGAAAGATATTTTTTCCTTTCTTTTTTTTTGTTTTTTTCTCCACATTTTTTTGGTGTGTGGAGAGTCAATTTCAGTGACGTAGGTGCTTCTTACACTCTGCATGCATATTAGTGATACTTTTCCCTCGTTAACTGGGCAGCCAAAAAAAGTGGAGAACAGGGAGAACTGACAGAAAGAACCTGGAGAAGTGGGAGACATACCTGTGCTGTACCACTAGCAGAGCTGAGCAGCCTGGGCTGCACAGTGTAGCTGGCAGCTCAGCATGGGGTCTGTATGTGCTGTGGCTCCTGGCCCTGCCTGGAGCAGTTCAGTGCACTGCCCCATGCTGCACGTTGAGGTCTGTACCCTTAGTGTTTTTAAGCAGACTATCAACCAGCTCTAAATGTCTTTGTATCCCTGGTAATTCCAGCACATCAAAATTCCCTGATCAAAGCTTAAAATCTGTCTGCTGCACCGATAGCATGTGAGGAGTTGGTAGTTTAGTGAATGAGCTACTGTACTGGTAAAACCTTCAATTTTTTCTGCTACTTCTGTAGCACAGGAATGCCACAACCATTAATCCCATTGTGGAAGCAGCCATCAGCAGTGGTGAGAGCCGGTGTTTTTCATCGGAAAGGCTCTTTTGTTGGGTGAGTTAAAAGGTAAGATGCCTGGTAAGAACCTGTGCCTGGCTGCTGGAAGAAAAGCAGCATTGTAATGGGACCAGGACCAAGAAGGGGTGTATGTCAGAGGTGAACCCTATGCTAGAGCAGTGCGTGCAATGTTAAATACTTGAAATAAAGAAATAAATTGGAGATCACTGTTTTCTAGGACATGGGAATGATCAGAGGTATACTTAAAATATGAAGAAAGACACAGAAAGGAAGCTGTTCATTTTTCTCTGAGGAGTGAAGAAAAACATGGTGGTAATCTTCGTACAAGTAAAAGGTTACTGCAGAACCAAAGGCAATGTGGCATCATTGTACATCCACTGTTGCTAGGACAAGAATGGGTTTAGGTTTTAAAAGAAAAAGTGTAGGCAGGAAGTTGCAGTGGAAAAAGGTATTAGGAAACACATTCTCAGGAAAAGGATAGTGAAATGTGGAGAGTGGTTGCCTGATGATGGTGAAGATGGATGCTGAAGCTTTTAAAAAAAAGTTTGAGACATATCTGTCAGAAATTATGTGTAGTCAGTCCTTATAGCACAAAGATGTACTACCTGAGTTCGCAGGCCTGTTCTGGACCATTATTTTATGATTTATGTGTTGTATTTCTTTTTAGTTTGTCATGTAAATACTTTATCCATCAAATTGAATTTTTTCTCTTCCCCTACTTTTAAAAATTCAGCCTTGTTCTTAGTATTGTAATATTTTTTAATGACATTTCACTTCTTGTTTATCTCTATAAAATAAGCCATTTTCAGAAAGTGCTCTATCAAACAAAATTATTTCTGCTGTTTGAGGTTATAAAATTGATTCTTATTGTGAAGAAAATGCGATGCTATATTGTTCAGCCACCCATGTTAAAGACTTAGTTAAGCTACTGTAAACTGGCCAGAAACATTAAGAATACAAATGGACTCTTCTGGATTTGTACAGGGTGCTTGTGGGAGCAGAGTGGGGCCATTTCAGTGTACAGGTATCTGGAGGACAGCTATCTTCCCTCTACCAGAAGCGAGTAACAGACTGGTGATATTACAGGTGTAAGTAATGAAGTCAGCTTTGCTGTTTATTTGGGGGATGATAATGAATTATGGGATCTATCACATTATCCAGAGAACTTAGTGTAATCCTGTCTTGCATCACTGTTTATTGCTCATTAGCTTTCAGTGTGCCAAGCTGCTTGATGCATTTTGCATTGGTGAGGCTTTTGTAGTTGGATAATCAAATCACACATTGCACTTATTCTAGTGCAAAGGATTTTCTTGTCCCTCTTTCCTCGAATGCAGCAAGTACCCACCATCTCAAAGCTTTTTTGCTTAGAAATGATGAATGCCTGTCTTCTAAGCTTGTCTCTGCCACACGTTTGGCTTGCAGCTCTTAGCAAATTGTTTCTTCCTTCTGCTCAGTGACTCTTCTGCCCAAGCGGAAGAGATGCTACTCACCTATATTTCATTTTTGCCAGGTAGCATGTTTGCATGTTATATTTTGCATGCAGCCTGGTGCAACTGTAATTAAATCCTGGCAGAAGTCAATGGAAAGGCCAAATGATCCAGGGGTGCTGCTAATAGTAAAGTCAAAATACATTTCTCTGAGAAGTAACCCAAGTCGTTCAGTGCACACTAAAACCAGGGTGACCTTCCTGAAGGCTGGGTTTTACTTCTTCACAATTGCTTGCTTCAGAGTCCTCAGCTGAAGCAGTATCTTGAGTGCTCTTTTCTTTTCCTTTTTGCTATCCACTTTCTTAGATGTTCTTGGACCTTGTTTTTTAGCACTGTCTGCCACACAGATGACTGCTACTGCTTGAGGACAGAGACAGCACGTTTGTTTAAATAATGCTCTAATACTATGCATCAAAGTAGAATTTTCAGGTATATAAAAGGTGAACGCCCAGCTAAAGTGATAAGCACTCTAGTTATTAGTGAAAGCATTTTTTGTTACTTTATAAATTGGTCTTTGCTCTATCAGCCAAGTTTGCTCCATTTAGTTTTTCAGAAGATTCTTTTTGATCCAATGTAAAGATTTCACACAACTTTGTGGGACTTGAAGGCGTATCTCCTGAAATATGGCTGAAATATGGAAAAAAATTGCCTGTATTTTTCTATATCTTTCATAGTCTTTCCAGTTCCAGAGAAGTCAGGTTCTTTAAAGATATCAGAAATTCCCCATAGTGCATCAGAATGTGTGCTTGAAGAGATCTCTGTGTTGTAATATTACCTGTGAGATTCTCAGAAACTGAGACTACTGGCTAAAATAACTCCAGAGTTATTTTATGTATCCAGAGACAGGCCAGGACTGACAGGGTTTTAAAATCAATCTCCATAAGCTTACATGTAGCTTTTCTAGGAGGTGTTTCTTCAGTGAGCATGCTGGTAGGATTTCTAAAACTGAAATGAAATGAAGGTCTATCCCTCAAGTATTTGTCCATGCCACAGTCTGAAGTCACTTGCTAAGAGAGAGTGGATAGTGGTGTATAACTTGTATAAATAGCAGCTGGGTCCTCTTCCCTTTCATGAGCAGCTCGTGCCAGACTGAACCGCTGCATTCCCAGCCTGCGTGTTTCGGATGCAGAGTGAGTTAGATTAGAAGAAATTGCATGGGAAGTCTGCATAGTTTTGAAAACAGATACAAATCTGAAAAAATACTCCCACATAACTTTTAGTCACTCTCTGTGGTGAAATCTAGCCTCTTGGTGATGCCCTGGGTTGATTTCTTGGGTGTCTGTCAGGCACTTCTGGACCTTGTGGATAAGTGCTCATCTGATGTTGTCTCCAGTGATATTTGGAAATTGCACTGCCCTCCATCTTACATTTTGTTTATTTAGGAGGCTTTTGAGAAGCTCTAGCAAACTCTTACAGATACCAAAATCTTTGCACAGGTGTTTTTTATCCCACTTTTTCTTTGCTAAGAGTTTAAGCACAGGCCTTTGCTGGCAAGAGAGCAAAGCAGTCTTGCTAAAGCATCTCCTGTCTCTGGACGTCAGTGTGCCCTTGGGACTCCCTGGTAGTCTGTCTAAGCTGGATAAGCTATGCTTTTCCCTTTTCCTTCACAGAGACCCTGATTTGGGAGGATATTGAAAAATCTCTGATGACCCTGACCTGGGAGGACATTGAAAATCTCTGATGGGAGTGAAAAGGAGTTGCTGCTCCTTTCATAACTTTTTGCTTCCCCTGTTATCTCCTTGGTTTAAACCTAGTTTGGTGTTTTTTTTTTTTTCTGCCAGTTCTGTTTTACTTTTTTGTTACCCACCCTCCATATATCCATTACCAAACATCACCAACACTGATTTTTGCACAATTTCTTTAACCAGCCTGAAAACAAGGTGTTCTTTTTTTTTTTTCTTCTCTCCTCTCACCAGCTAAAAGCAGAACAAAACTTTGTAGCTGCTTTCAAGACCTTTATACTATTGACTGCAATATTTCTGTGACAAAGTACAAAGTATCCTAAACTGAGTTTTCTAGTAGACTTCCCAATGATTTTGGGATGATAGACTCGGGACTGAAGTGCCACTCCTCTGTTATGGATGCACCATCCCCCACTGACAAACAGAAGAGAGGTCCAGAGCTGGGTAAGGGCCCCAGGAAGCCTTCTGCCAGCATCTCTTAGCAAGGAAGTAAAAATACTGACCTGCAAGTAACACCTAGTTCTGTTATTCTGTGACAGGCTAGGCTAAATACGGTTAAAGAGCAGCCTTTCCAATCTGGAAATAATAAAATGCTGTTGTCTGTCCTAGGAAAGAAAAGACAGAAGATCAGTATCTAATCTATGTGGGAGTGGGGCGGGGAGCTGCTTGGCTCAAATACAGTCTGGTCTATTTGGGCAAGAGAGACTGGGAAGAGAAAGGAGGAAGGAACTTTGATGCAATAGGAAACTTCTGAATTTATCAAGGCAGGTCCTCTGCACAGCCCTGGAGCTGAGGCCTTATATATACTCTATGCTATTCTTAGGGTGTGCGGCAGAACAATTGTTCCATTCGAAGAAGCTCTTTTATAGCTTGCCAATATAAAGAAGGCTGTGCAAAACGATATGATCATGTAATTGAACACTGTAAATAGATACACTGACCCAAACAATAATTTTAAATTAGCTCACTTTCCTGCCACATCTAAACTTTGTAGACTTAACAGAATGAGAAAAATGTGATTAATTTTTCTGGATTTATAAATGTTCATCTTACTTATATGTGATTTATAATATTAAGTGATTTGATGGGACAATGATGGGAGCCTTTTTTTCTGTTCATTGAAGTAGAAGCTAGAGTAACTTAATCCCTTTGCTGGTTTGACCTTAATGTGTACTTCTGAAATTAAGATCTGTGAATTCTGCAAAATCCAAACCTCAAATGTGAAGAATTTCTTTTACTTTTTATGATGCTGCCACAGCTTCCCCTATTAATTAGGATAAATTTGGATTATTAAAACTGGTTCTGTGCAATGCAATAGAACTAGTGATACAGGCTTGAGTCAGGTAGGTGTAGTCTGCAATTGTATTTTGAATGGCCACTGCCAAGACAGCAAGCTCATGTGACAACCATTGCTGGCTGGCACAAGCCATGAAGTAAGTGTCCTGGCTTGCATGGCATCAAGACGACTGCTTCATGCCCTGTGTACAATGGGATATGAGCAGTACTGCACTAGGAAGGTGTTTTTTGGTTGTTCCCTTCCTTACAGAGCCAGCTATGGCCCAGTGCAACAGACTCTTGAAGGTATTCCCAGCTGCCTCAGAGTAGATATCTCACCCAGCTCCTTTTCACTTTGATCCTGAGCAGTGCAACAAGGGCCCAAATTTGCACCTAATCACACCCTTGTCGGTGACTGTGTAGTTATAACAAGGCAGCTGGCACTGAGGGCAGGCTTTGCTCTTTGCAGCAGGTGATGTACAGCAGCATGTGGCAGATGCAGAGAGGGAGCTGGTGGAGGCAGAGGTGGCAGGGCCAGGGGTGGTGCATGGAGCAGCAGGTTCCTGCTGTGAGGAGTAATGTGAAGTCTCCTGGTAGTCAAAGTTGTCAAGATGGGACAAACCTGATGTTTTGGGCTGCAGGGCAACAGCAGAGCAAAGTTCAGCTGTGTGCCCAGAAAATAAGATCCTGAAAGTAAAACCAAAACCAGAGTAGGCCAGAAGTAGCAAATGGTCTGTAAAGCAGGTGTTTTTCTTTGATTGTCTGATGCTGGGATTGTCACAGGAACAGGTAGGAGTCAAGCAGGGCCTTGCACCCGCCACTGGCCTTGGACAAAGGGTAATCCTCACTGGGGAATCCCAGACACTGCATTCCCCTTTGAGATGGTGTGGTACAAAGTTTTGGATCATTCCAGGAGCACTCTTCTCAGGGGACTAGCCTGTCTCGTGGCACATAGTTAACCCATCAGGATTCTCTCTGGAGTGGTTTTGATTCGGTGTCATGAACTCACACCAGATGACTGTGTTGTGGGGCTGTGATATTTTTCTTACAGCCTTTAGATACTGCATGTTTCAAAAAGAAATGGACATTGAAATAAAGTGTTTCTAAAGCATTACCACACTGAATTTTAAATGCACAGCACCTGGGAAATTAGATGCAGGACCGACCTACAGCCATTTCATCTTGGCTGCTTTTTCCATGTAGTGCCATATACATTTGCTTCGTAGCGGGACTTCTGCTGAAGTTCTGCTGTTTAGTTTCCCTGCTGTACTTAAGCTGTGGGCCAAGTGGCAGGCTGATACTAAACCAAGCTGCATGGTGACTGTGTCACTGTGGAAGAGGGGCACCCCTCTGTTTGCTAAGAACGATAAGTAACTTATACCCGAGGTGATCACTCTGGGCGGCTTCTGGAGGGAGACAATTTTTTCCTGTGTTCAGTTTTGCTGTGGTGTTGGAATTCATAATAAATGTGGTGGTGGTTTCTCTCCTTTCTCTGGTGATTTAAACCATGCATTTTTAACATCGCGGCTAGGAAGAGAAAAAGTGTTGAGGGCAGAGCTGGGAATGGGACCCAGAAGTTGGAGTTGCCTGACTTCTGTGTGTCTGGAGCCTCAGCTGGAAAGCTGCTTTGCGTTTGTTTGATTTGCATTGATATACTGTTACATCATATATGTGATACAATAGATTAAAAAAAGCCATGTGGCTCTTACCAAGAAAAAGTGAACTATGCACTTCCAGTAATTAATACCATATGGTTCTTGCACTGTTTCTACATATATAGTTAAGGCACTTATATCCCACTGAAATACTGTTTTTTTGATCTGAGAGAACAGTTGAAAAACATGTTTATTGCTATAATAATGCCCTTTTTTTCATTTTGGTTCCTTACATCTGTTCCGCAGCCACATCCTATGTGCACAGAGAATCTTTAGGCGAGAAAGTGAGCTTCAGATGTGTTTGCTTAATGTAATTTATACAACTTTTAAGCAAATGGATTAAGCAAATAATTTGTCTTTTGAACAATTTAAAACTGGTGGTGATAACGCAAAACAGAGTCAGGAACAGTTTTCCATGTGCGGTAATTTGACATAGCAAGTTGAACTAGTTGTTGCTTCATACGTGGATCTTACGTACCAAATCTTTTCTGATTGAATTCATGTAGTGCTTGAGTGTGAATGGTCATATTTAATCTTGTCAGCGACATTTTAAATACTGTACAGTTTGAACTAACCTGCTTTAAAGCTCTGCTCCTTTAACTCATGCTGTTATTGTCTGCTGCAGTTGTTGACTCAGTAGATTTTCTGATGTGGTCTGGGAATGAGTTCTTTTGGACTTTCACATTATCATATTACAATATACACCACAGATTATTTATACTGGAGGTTAATTGCATCATCTGAATGGAATTCATTTTCAATTGTATCTACAAGTTTGCATTTTAAAATAGTATTTTCTTTTATGGAATTTCAGAATAAAATGACATTGATTCTTAGGGAAATGAGCTCTACATCATGATTTTTGGTATTTGCTTGGATTTAAACAAACATGTTTCATTGTAATAATTAACTGGGAATTATTATTACAAGTTGTAATATATCACTTCTGAACTGTAATGGAATATGGAATCTGTCCAGCTAAATGTAGCAGATAAACAAAATAAATAGTATTAAGCCTTCTCCAAGGGACAGACTTGCTAAGTAAAACTTATCCATGCTTAGTATAATCTTAACTCTTTTCTTCTCCCAAGCATTTTTGTTTAATTTTAAAATAAAATCTACAAAAAGTTTCCTGGGACCAGTAAATAGAAATATGTAATCTCATTCATGTGAAAAACAAGTGGAAGACAGAACTTCATTGTGTGAATGCTTATTTTTTTTGTTTGGCTGTCAACACATAAATGTGAAAATAAATTGGAGGCATTAACTGAAAAAACATTTTTTGTCATGGCTTATTGGGGAATTAAAAAACTTGAAGTTCATTCTGGGTCAAGCAAACAATTCGTTTTTCCCCTGAAAAAAAATGCCTTATTGAATTGCATGAGACACCACAAAAAGGAAGGGCAGATCCACAAGATGGAGGATGCGGGGCCTTTGCCCCGCGGCCCTGGGGTTATGGCGCTCTGCAGGGGGTGGAGGCCCCAGCTACTGCATTTTGCTGGGCTGGTTTGGGTGAGGGTCGCCCACCCCTGGGAGAGGACCCCCCACCTCTGGGAGAGGGCCCTGCCTGCAACTCGGGCACGTCTGACGCCCAGCCTCCACGCTTCCTCTTCTCCTGTGGAAAGCAATGCGCAGTGAACACGCTTTAGCTACAAAACGTAAGAAAACGCTCTTCCTCCTCTTTACCCTGAATGGAAAACAGCACGGGAGCTTTATTTTTCCTCTCATCTCATAAATAAAACAATCCTTTCCTTCAGATGGCCCGGCGGGGGGAGTCTCGCCAGGGCCTCAACTGCACCGCACAATGGCCGCGGGTGGCCTCTGAAGCGGCGCCAGCCCGGGAAGTGTCCGGAGAAGCCGGGCAGGGTCCCTGAGCGGCGTGTGGCGCTGGGTGGCCGGGGTGAGCCTAGCCCGGTCCCGCTCCCGTACTGGGCCGCTCGGGCCTGCTCCTGCAAGGGGAAAAAGTGGCTGCAGCTTTGGTGGGCTGGGGAGTGAGCCTGCCCTGGCACAGAGATCTTTCCAGAAAGCAGCTGTGCTCTCCGCAGCACCCAGGCTGCTGCACACATGCTTGCAAACGGCCCACAGTTTGGGCACATTTTCGCTTCACAATAGTGGCCTAGAGGTCTTGCAGAAGAAAGACGTTTTTTTCCATGGCTGTTTTGTATTTCCTCATGAAGATCTGGACTGAACTGGAAACAAGTTAAACAAATCAGTTTGATAGGCCTTGAGCTTTCCTGGTTGACCCCCCATTGTGCTGTTGAAAACTGGGATGAGCAGGAGAAAGGATTTGGTCAAGATGAAAAAAGACCAAGTTTCCAGGCGCACATGCATGTGTGCGTATCCATGCACACAGAACAAAAGAAAAAGAGAAATTACGAAGCTGTTAATTTGTTAATAATGAACAGAGAGCTGCCAAGGCCCAGTCTGTGTTCATGAGCTGTTAGTTGCAAAGCAGAAAGGACCAAAAGCAGGGGCTTGTTAAGTCCTTTCCATCTCTCTTTTCTCTGGAGGTACTAGGGCTGGCTTGGCAGTTCTAGCCCCATATGATGCAACGTGCCAAACTATCATTAAATTAAAAAATAAACCCACCCCAAATCTACTAGCATGCAAGAATGGATTCAGTATGAGTAACTGGAGGTATAATGATACAAGATGCAGGGAGAAAATGAAAACCAAAGTGTGCTTTTGGCCAAGTTGAAAGCTGATGAGTGAGAGGACTCTATTTAACACAAAAAGATTGCATTCAACTCAGTAAGGAACACATTTTTTCCTTGGCCTGTCTCTCTAGAGGTACTTTCTACCATTCAAATAGCAAATAGTGCAATCAGTATTCTGGGGACAACAAAGTGCCTTTCCTATTCTCTATGCATGAGACTTTTTTGACTCCTTATATAAGGGAGCATCAGAAAACACCTTCCCAGGCTGGGGTTCATGTGGGCTAGGAAAGCAAATGCTCAATATACTCTACTGCAGCTAAAGCTATCTTTTGGGTCTGTTTTTTATTTTTAACCCAAGAATGAGGGGGAAGTTCCTGGAGAGTTACCAAACCATTACAGGTGTTTGAAAATATTTAACTTCTTTTTTAATAGCAGACAAACATTTACACTTTTAAAAAATTGGTTCCAAAATCTAGCTGACTCCCTAGAGCCATTCAACAAGTTACTGACAAGATCAGTCTGGGATGTGGGATTTACTCCATGAAGACAACCTTTTCCCTTCTTCCCAGGCAGAAATTCCCTGCAGGTGCCAGTCACCACTGTGGCCCCATATGCATCAGCCAAGGTTAAGGGGAAGCTTTCTAGCTAAAATTAACACCTACCTTGCTCTTAAGGGGTCTTTTTCCTGATAAGTTATGAGAACTTCAAGACTGCTTTTTAAATTTGGAGTGGGAGACACGTCTATTGGAGGTGCTTAGGTGGAAGGTTTCTCTCCCACTGCCGTACCTGTCCAGCCTGTGTTTCATGGCAATCCAGCTCCCAGCCATGTGTTCATTCTGAGAGCCTGTGTGGGTGTGCAGGGAATGCACATTTGTGGTTCACTGGTGCAATGTTGATGGCTAACGAGGTTAACATCCTCCAAGGTTGCTAATAAAGGATGTCCTGCCCCCTCCCTCTCTTTGACTGGTGCTGTCAAGACCTGTCTAGGCAATTCAGCTGCTCCTCTGTTGGTGAAGTGCTTCAGCTTCTTGGTTCAGATGCCTGTAAGCTCTCCAGGCCCCAAACTTGGGCCTAATATGTTTGGCTGGACATAAATCAAAGCAGAAGGTAACCCCCCCAAAAAAAGAATGGTTTGTATTTTAAAGATATCATATCACTTGGACTTCAAAATATGAATTCTGTTTAAAGTCTTTTTCCCTCCCCTGTGGTTTAGATTCATTAGTTGCTAGACTTCCTTAGTCTCAGCTACAGTTTTAGTATAGATTAAGAAGGAAAACAGGATCTTTGTCTGCATTATAAGTAAGTCTAGATTGTGCAGTGATTGCCAGTGTGTTTTTCTTATTTCAACTGTATGCCAGCTCAGGATGAACACTTCATTTTTGTCAAGCCACCTTTATGACTGCAAGGTACCAGCTGAATCTGTCAGTGGTGCAAAGAGGAAATGAAGAGACTTCGGTCCACTGAATAGAGTACCTTATCACCTAAAGATGTTGATTCAGATTAGCTTTTGCTATGACCTTCAATATGAAAATTTTCTAGGTTTTCTATCTACCGTGGTGGTATTCTACCTAGGCTATCATTAAATTGTGTGAAAATAAGCTGCAGTGATTTTACCCTCCTTTTGCATGTTGCAAAGCTTGTGTACCACCTGCAACACCATGTGAGTGGCTGATGGGTTTGTGCTCCCCTGGCCCCCTGCACACACCGCAGGCACAGCTGTTACCTTGAGCTTGGCCACAGGGCTCCCAGCTCAGCCTGCACTTACTTGCCCTGGTTCACCCTTGCCATTTCAGTACCCACTGACATGTGAAAAGCTGCATTGTTGGCAATGCTGGCCTCTCCTGGGTTCCTAAGAGAAGTATTGTAAGGAATAGTTCTCCAGTGTAAGCAGGAGTAAACATGTTTTTTGTTTTGTTTTCTCCTTTTCTGGAGGTGCTTGGGCTAACCAAGGTCACCTTGGGGATCACTATGTGGCTCCAGCCTCATGGTCTGGTGTAAGTACTATTTTTCCCGAAAGGCTGTGGTTCTGTTCCCTGCTCCCACCTGCAATTTTCCCAGTCTCCCTTGTACTGGTATTAGTGCTTATGTGGCCAGCTATATTAGTAACCCTTCCTTTTGCTGGATTAGGTAACCAACCAACAGAAAACTGAAACTGCATGGAGAGGATGGCTTTGCTTCTGGCTGCATGCTCCCATTGCTTCCCCCGCTCATTTGGACATCTTCAGGGAGCGAATGCTCAGAAAACTAGAAGAATCCCAACAACAAAACCTAAGTGATTTCAATTTTCTTAGGGTTTATCTGTCCCATATTTGCAGGCTGAGTCAGTCTAAGAGGTAGGACAGGGACTTTCACTTCTTTCACTTTTGGTAACTGCTTAGCTCTACTTGGCTCAACTCTGATGAGAAGCAGAAGTCCCAGTCTCCAGCAGGCTCTGGCTGCCATTTATTATCTGTTGGCATGTTAGGGATCTGACTCATACTTGCTTGACAAGCAGCTAAAATGGGTTAAAGTATGTTTCTCCCTCAGGCACACATCAGCTCCTTGGCAGCTGGGGTCAGGATGCTGTGTTTTGGGCTGGCATGGCTGCAGTGCATGATCTGCTCTGCTCCTGGGCAACAGCCTGTGGCAGTGGAGTGGAACAGAGGGCTGGGGAAAAACATGTCCCATTGTTGTGGCTGTATTCCTGAGAGCTCATCTCCCAGAACCCATTCTGTGTAACGGGGGTCAGGGACTTTGTGTGGCACACTGGGGCGAGTGGCCCGGGCTGTAAGCACCAGCCTTGGGGCCAGCACTTGCCTGTTGGCAGCTCCAATGGTGCTGGAAGGACCCTGCACTGGCTTTGAGGAGAGGTGGTTAACTTCTTTATGTAATCAGGAAAATACTTTTACCCAGTAGTGTAATGTGACTGGATTGTAAGCAATGCACTGGGTTCCTTTCAGGCTCACAATGCAAGAATAGTTATCTTGTTGTTGTTATTGTTGTTGCCCCTTCTATCTCCTCCACAGCAGCCATTTCTTCTCCAAGCAGTAATAACTCAAATTCTTTAGTTTTTTATGCTAGCTGAGTGCTTTGATCAACTTAGTATCTCTGAACTTTTTACAACATGTTTCTAGTCTTTCCACCTTGAATGAGCCTCACAGAAAAATGCAAATCCTTTTTTTTTGGGGCAGAATATTTCCTGTTCTTCTGTTCTTCTGTGGTTTTATTTTTTCTAAAGAATACTCATAATATTTTACATAAAACCTAGACTGATGTGTTGTGGGATTTCATTGAGTAATTCCGTTTATTCCTGCCATAGGGCCTAGCCAAAGACCCACTGAAATCTTTGGTGAGTTTAGAGGGATATTCTCTGTTAGAAAATTTATGATGCTCCTTACTCTGGAGAACTGCTGTATCTCAGTTTTTCTCCTTTTTAGACTTACACTCTCCCTCATTGCTTCTCTTGTCACTTTTGAATGATACCATTCAAAATTCAATGGTAAGGCCATTTTGCCTACCTAAGATCTGGAGCGGCACTGTGAGTCTAGAAAGAAAAGTGATGGTGCTGCAACTGCTGGCCAGTGATTTGGGTCCCAGCAGCTATCATGCTGGTTGATATGAATACTACAGTCTGCTCTCAGACCTGGTTCTGCTGCAAAAAACATACAAGGAGGAATGTTCAAGGAACTTTTAGCTCTGTTAAAACAGACCTGACCTGCTATTTTATTGCTATATTTCTTCTTCTTCTCCACTGCTTTCCTCTTCTTTGTCCTCTTAGTATGGCATGAATGTGGGTTCATATAGTTGTGCAATGCATAATATACTAGATTTAAAAACAAAACAAAACAAAACAAATATGCCTGAACTGAAATTGCCCCTTTAAAGCTTCAGCATTACGTTTGGCTGTTGTCCAGCCTGGAGACTTTCCTTGGCAGCAACTGTGATGCAGTTCTCAGTTTGGAATTGCTGTTTCAGGCACAGATTCCTGCAAGAATAACAGGAACGTGATAAGCCAAGTTATGCCAGGCAGAGAAGTCCACTGTAGTCCAGTGAAGACATTCTGTCCATTCATCTCCTATGGACTTCTCTGGGGCTGCTTGCATGTAAGGGGTGGGAGGAGGGAAGGGGATAAGAGGACAGAAATGTAGCTGTGGTTTTAAATCCTCCTGTTTCTGAAGCATTTAAGTCATTTAGGTGAAATAGTTCAAGCTTCCACTATGGAAAATTATTCTCTGTTTCACATGTTCTTTCTGCTGTGCCTCATTAAAAGCTTGTTTCATTGTTGGACTGTGCTGACCTCTTACTGGGAAAATTACTGCTCTTTGTTTTCTGGCCTGATCCAGCTGCCTTTAAAGCTAAAAGAAATCTGTTAGATTCAGCAGGTAAGTGGCTAGGTGAGAACAAGCAATGCAAAACCAAGTACATGCTCTTAGCAACCCTGAATGATAGGAAAGAGATTCAAAGACTGAGGTGCCTTGTTGGAGCAATGGTATGATTGAGGGCGAAAAGCACAAAAATGTAGCCCATTCATTTCTAATTTGGGCAATGAGGAGTCTACTCAGCTCTTACTGTCTGTGTTGGAATGAGAAACAGGTGAGTCTGCTTGCTTCACTTTCCACCAGGAGGTTGCTGGTTTGCAGGGCCACCTCAAAACAAATATATATTTGTGTTTCTCAGTTTCTGAGGTAAGAGTTAACTCAGGACAAGGTCTCATCCCAAATATCTTGATCCTGTTTAATTTCAATGAATTTGTCAATATGTTTTGCTAATGAGAATGAAGTGGCCTCAAATGCTAGTGTAATCTCTGCTTTTTGTCTGTCTTTTTTCATTCTTTTTTTTTTTTTTATCTCCCCCCACCCACCCCTCTGCTGGGAATAAAGTATTTCTTTCTGTTTAGAAGGCCCAGCCAAAGCTCATCCATATTTCTGATGCTGGATGTAGTCCATGAGTGAATCATGATTTAGTTCTGCATGACATAGAGGGTTTTTCTGTATTTAAAGCATATAGTTTATAGAATTGCATACGCGAGTTCTTTAAAAGCCCATCCACTGAGCTCTTTCTTCATAGTACTCAAATGAGAACACAGTGTTTTCTGTATTGTTTGGAATAGCCTGGGAAACAATGCCTCCCAGTGTGAACAGATCTCCTTCAGTGCGCTGGCAAACTCATCTCGGAGGAATGTGGTTATCGACTAACCCATGATTTCTGATAGCAATAGCTAAAAAGAGTGGAAAAGTACTCAGCTGCCTGCAGTCCAATAGAACAGCAGTTTACCGATGTGCATGATAAAGTTGCTTCTATTTAAAATGGTCATAAATCCTACTGGCCCAAACACAGCATCCTGGCTGCACAGGAGTGGCGAAACGGCTGTGGACAAAGGCCTCTGGTGATGTAAACTGGTATGGCTCTGTTGGCTCCAGTGAAGCAGTTTTATCTGCACCAGTTAAATATTTCATCTTACTATACGTTACAACACTATTACTTGTAAAAAGACTACTTTGAGTTAATGCTTGTGCTTGTGGGAACAAAAATTCGGATGGAAAATGTAATCATCTCTTGTTAACATGAGTGTCTGGATTCAATGACTGAAAGTTGGCATCGTTTCGTAAAATATAAAATAAGGAACAGGCAGAACAAATATACTGCATAGAGATTGATGCTTTTTTTCCCCTGAGGGGAGACTGGAAAGAGAACAGGTTTTGAGCCATTTCTCCAGTGAATGGAGGGGAGCCGAGGGATTTTAGTTCTTGGAATACTGTAAAGGTCAGTGACATTTGTCCTCGCCTCAACTTGGATGCTGCCCAGCTTTTGGGAGTGAACTCTTCTACTTCCACCCCATGTTCTGCGTGGACTGCGTGATGGCAAATTTCTGATCATAGATGAGCCATGGATGGGCAGAGGGGAACTTGTCCCTGTGTCTCGGTCACCCCTTCCTTGCAGTGGGTCAGGACTTCCTTCCTCCAGCAGCTGCCGTGGGCTGAGCTCCTGAGGCTTTGCCAGGTTTTGGGGGCTGGGTGCAAGTGGGAGTGTGGTAGGAATGTGCAGGTAAATCAGAACCTGGTTGCACTTTCACAGTTCTTACTGCACTTCAGAGTGGTGCCTTGCAAGGAACACCTGAGTGAGAGCAAAGCCTTGCAAAGCTGAAGGAAAGCACTTCCAGACGTGACCTTTGTTGGAACAGTTGGCCAGGCTGGGGCTGGCAGCTTTCTGCATTGCACAGTTTGAGCTAAAGAAATGAGATTATAATGATGGCAAACAAGGAACAGAGAGATGGCCCTAAAGCCAGGGAGAGTGAAGGTCAGGATGTGCCTGCACTCCCTTCCCCGGTTGATCCCTCTTCTGCCATGTGCTTAAGAGATGAGCCACTCTTGCTGCTGCTGCTCTTCTGCAAGAGCATCCAGAATCCCCCCAAGCTGGATGACTGTGTGAGTGGAGTCATTGGCAGCATTGTTTCGGTGATTTTGCTTAACACTCTCATTTCTATTATTTTTACATAAATTCATTGTAAGAAACATTTGAACTATCAGGAAAAACAACAAAAGAAAAATCAGCATCAACACAACAGCTGTGCAGTTTATCAGAAAGATTTCTCAGATCTGGCACCCTGGATTCCCTCCTTCCTCCTGCCATCACCATCTCTGCTAGCTTAGATATTAACACTAACCCCATATACAGCAGTGATAGGGAGGGAAAAAGTTCAGCTTCCTTGTACTGTCAGGAACGTGGATGGTACCCTGGGTCCTAGGCTGCAGTCTATGTTTTGGAAACTTTCTGTTTTGGAACAAAAGGGTTTGAATTCCTGTTTCTGAGCAAGGGATATATGAAATGTAGTTACTGTAAGGAGCCACACCATGGCACTAACAGTGAAAAACAATTCTTGGCCAAAACCTAGAGCTCATGTCAAAACATGCTACAATAGCGCATTTTACTACAGCACAGGAATGTTAATGTGGTACAATTAAATATTATGTTGCAAGGAAATTACATGTCCCAAGCCATTGCAATATGTATCTATGACCCTGGGGAAACTCTTTCTCTCAGCGGTATGTTTATACTAATGCCAATTTGCTTTTCCCATAAATCCCCTTTTGCCATCACCTTGCAAATGTAATTCACGCGCCCAACCGGTCTGTGAGGCTGTAGCTGCCTCTGACATCCAGTGTCTTGTGCAAGGAAGAGCAGAGCCAGCTGACTGAGGAGATTCAGTGAAGTCAGACGTGGTTACACCAACTTGTGTTGTAATGAGAAACCCCGAGAAAAAGCTTTGCAGGAGCGTCTGTGAGAAAGTGGGAGCTGCATTGCCTCTTGCCGCTCATACAGTTTGTGTCCCAGCCTGGGGTAGGGGCTTTCAGAGGCTGGGTGTCCTGTTGTGCTGTGGCTTGTGTGGAAGGATATTATGAACAGGTGCATATTTAGTGGGGAATTTGCTCTCCTATGAGGGCCGACTTGTGCAATATATTCTGCTGTGCCAGATAACATGGTTGCAGTCTGTCATAGCCCTCCCTCTTCTCTAGCTTAGACAAGGCTAGGTCTCCCTGGTCCAATTTCTCCCTTAACAGCTGATACAAAGCTTTGTGCATTGCTTTGAGAGGAAAAGATTTTTTACTCAGACTCTTTTTCTTGAAACCACAGATTAAAAAGCCCAGCTGTGAAGTGGCTGGGGTGAAAGGCCCTCTGCAGCATAAACAGGGAGTGACTTGTCTGTCCTTTCACCTTGCCCTTTGCTCTTCCTTGGTACTGTCAGTGCTTGGGTGCTCTGCCAGCCATGTGTACTTTGAGAGGCCTTTGGAGATGCTGGGGTAATAACCAGCACTGGTGGAGTGGGCACAGGACCTTCCCAGACAGGGGCTGCTGGCACAGGCATGTTAGCACATGTAAAATAGGATAAAAATAGAGGCACATCATTACGTTTTCGATGTGGGACCAATGTCTCAAATAGTTCGCTGACTGTTCTGTGTTGAGGGGAAGACACCTTAATTAATGTGTCATAGCAGTGTAATATCAATATGTCTTTAAAAGTTGAACTGCCTTCCAATATCCTGAAGTTTGGAGAGAGCCATCACATAGTTGAACCTTATATTAATCGTTAGCCATCGCATTGTGCTACTCCTAAGTTAGAGGAACAAAACTATGACATGAAGAATATTTAGGCAAGTCGTTAATATTATTTCACTCTGGAGGCTGGTAGGCCTGCATGTTCTTGGGCTTTTTTTTTTTTTTTTTTTTTTCCCCTCAAGTTCCATTCCTCTGTTCTGAAAAACTCCTGTTTTCCGCTTACAGGCTGGGGCTGTGTTTCCTCCAAGGGTGTGCGCAGGGGCTGGCTGTAGCTGTCCCCTGGAAACTGATTCAGCCATGCTGGCCTCACGCAGCCAGTGATGCAAACCTCAGGCTGTGTTTGCTCCCACAGCCTGTGTGATTTTCATAAGCTGCTTAAATCAGAGCCAGTAATTTCCAATGTTGGTGGGAGAGATGGTGGGGAAGAGGGGGAGGAAGGCCATGTTAAGGAAAAACTTGGAACTTTTTTCCTTTTTGTGTCAATGGACAATTTTTTTTTGTGGTCAAAACTACTGAATGTTTATTTTTCGGATTTTTCTAAGGATGAACTGCTGCTGTGGGGAAGAAAAGCATTTATGAAAGCTGTAACACCAGTATGCCATTTTCTGTCAAAAAGGGAGAAAAAAAAAGTAATTTTGCCTAATCACTGTTTTTAAAAGCCATTACCACACTAACACTTTAGTGTGGGCTGTCAGTATCCTCAATACTGTCACCCCAGGGAGTGAGCCTGCCCGCTGGCAGCCCATTGAAGCACAGACCTAAGGATCTCTGAAACCTGGATCTTCCTCACAGCCCCTCTACAGGGCACCGTTCCCCACTGCCTGCTTTGCCAGCGCATGGATGCCTACCTGGCCATCTCCTCAGACACTACCTCTTCTGTTTAGGCAGAATGCTGTCTTTTTTTTTTTTTTTTTTTTTTGTCCAGGGCTGATTTGAATCAGGTCCGAAGTGCTAACAATCAGTGCATTCAGGATTTGTTTTGGTGACACTTTGAACCTCGGCTGTGCTCTTCCAGGAAGAGCTCTGCTGTATTGGTGCCCTTGCACATGGCTGGGAATGAGTGTGGAGCCCTCCTGAGAGCAGGGAGTTGTGTTCCAGCCTCGTGAAATACTTTCTATCTGTTGTAAGCTGAACGGGCAGAGAAGTGAACAGTGTGCTCCTTGACTCTCCCTGGAAAGACTGTGGAGGTCCAGGCACCTCTCCCGATAACTGGGGGCTCAATCTTACCTTACAATTTGCTAAGTTATCAAGACTTCTACCATTTAAGTTGCATGTCTGTTCTCCAGTCCACAGAGTACAGGTACTCATTTTATTTTCCACACAGAACAATTCAAAGGTTCCAGTGCACGATTAGTGTAAATCATCCCTTTGGGTGAGCTTTCTAGACAAAAGATTGCCTATGAGCTAATACCATGAAGGCAATTCCTCCATCTGTAATCCAAGAAACCCACCTGAAATTCTAGGCAATGAAGTGAGACTTTTTAAAGTTAAGCAGAAAAAGATAACTTGCTCAAATTGCAATGATTATCAGCCAGTGTTTGCACTACTGGTTCTTTAGTGGTACTTGTACCCAAGTCTGTTCTGGATGACAACATGTGTAATTAGATGTAGCAACTTCACAGGCATTTTTATCTCTTAAAGACTCCTTGACTAATATTTGTGTAGTTAAAGTTGTAATCTAATTGCATCTTCTGCAAGTCCATGCACATTTTTATGCACACAGTAGGTCAAATTCTTCTCTGTAGGCAAGGTCTGTTTGGTGACGGATATTTGGAGAGCTGGTTATAACTCAGTATAACACAGCATCCTGCATACTGTCCTTACTTGCAGTGTCTGGACAACGTGGACACCAGTTAAAAACTGCTGTGATGTGACTGCATCTTCTTCCATCTCTTTGGATTGTCTCCAGCTAATTGCAGCCAAAGCTCAAAGGGAGGGATGGTACAGAAGGTACTGATGCACGTCTCTGCAGGCTGGCCACTTATGCTGCAGTATAGAAATTCCCAGTTAGTGTGGAAAGGGAATTCCATACTACTGTCACTACTGACTAGCTGAAAAGGGAGAAAGGAAGAATTTGGCCCAAGCATCTTGATTCTGCACAGTTTCTTGGCCATCACACTAAGGAATTCTCCTTAAGGCTGATGGCCCTCCACGAGTTAAGGGCCATCTCCCTATTGCAGTCACAGCTGCATGACTCCAGAGGCATGTGAACCCCTTATTAAAATGAAGGGGCAGGAGCAGCTATTGCAAATTTAGTTGGTCATTTTGCAAGTTGATTTTTGTACTTCAGGTAGATTAACAGCAACATATGTGAGTTCTTCTATATTCCGTAGCTTATTTCAGTCTCTGATTAGGTTACATGGTGTGCACAATCCCTTCCTTGACACTTGACACAGCAGCTGCCAAGATTGGTTTCTGGACAGGCCTGTCATGGGAACAGTGTGTGCCATGATCTGGATAAAAGGTGCTCAGATTAGATGTGTGTCTCTGCTTGCCTCTTCCATTGCAACTTTGTTGTGGTAACCTTTATGAAACCCAAACCAGCTGCTTCTTAGTTTTACACAAAACACATTAATTGGGACCTCTGGCTTTGGTGAAACAGCCAACTCCTACTTGTAGGAGTTGTCTACGTATGATGCTTGTCTCCACAAATTGCAGAAGTTTACCTCACCCCGGAATTTGATACAGGGAATATTAAGTATTGGTAAGTGAAAGCATATGAAAACTTTGTAGTGAGTCCTTCATGGCCTTGTACCTATTAAAAATAGCTGCTGACAGATCCGATTTCCACTCAGAGTGAAAAAGGCTGCCAGGCTATTCATCTGTGTCTGTCACTGACTATATTTTCTGGTTGCGCTTCTAGTCAGCTTCTTGCATAAGTTCTCCCCCAAAAGTGTGTAGTGAAGCTACTTTCCCGAATCAGCTCCTTGGATAGAATTAGCAGCTTGAATGGAAATCTTTGCATCCCCTTGAAACATTTGACTCAATTATATTTCTATCAATGTATTTAATATCTTTATATAAGATTCTTAGTGCACTTTTAACAGATATTTACAAATCTACAAATTCTGTGCCTCTTTTAAAACATGTTAACTTTTTTTAGAAATATTTAAAGTATACTGGAAGACAGAGTCTGTGTCTCTTGCTATGATGCCTTTTAATTTTGGAAGACCTGTTCCTGTGTTTCACAAGCCACTGATTTACACGGTTGCACTAACCACGTGAGCACCATTGATTTTGTGTTGAGGGTAACAGTACAAACCCTCCCAGCTTGTCTTTGGCCTGGTGTAACCTTCCAAGCCCTTGAAATCAAGGGTAGAGCTTGTCTGACTTTAACAACAGGAATGAAGTCCTAATCCCTGTAAGCACCTTTTCTAGATAAGCTCTTGGTGCATGGAGGAGTTTGTTGCTCTGACTGTGTCAGCATAATCAGAACAGCATAACTCTCTCAGTGCAGCTGGATGTTGCAGCAGCTCTCCGGCTTGCTTATATCAGTACGGCTCTGTCTATGATGTAGCTTTTACACAGGGATGTGCGGCAGGTTTTTTTAAATAACTACCTGGCAAAACTTTGCCTCACCCTTGGTTTTAGTGGCTGGGAGCACGTGCTGGTTCCCAGTCACAGCTGACCCTATTTGGGTCCATCAGATGCAGGGCAATGAAGGTGAGCAGTGCAGAGGGATGGAGGCTGAGGGCAAGACCTACATTTGAACTGCCAGCTGGATGGGTGGTCCAGCTATGCATCAGCTGGCTGTGCTGTTCAGCAAACATTCATGGCTAAAGGAAAAAAACCTTGATGCTTACAAACCACAGATGCCTTGAGTATCTAATACAGCAGGTTTAAGTGCCGCTGCCCAGTTGCTGGATCACACTGGTTTTGGCAGTCAAGTGGGTGATTTCACTGCCTACTATTTTAGCTCGTTGACCTTCTGGAGAAATGAAATAGGAACCAAGAGGTTTTGTGGTTCAGAAGCATCAGTTTGTTTCCTAGCATGACAACCCTGCTGCTCTTCCCCAGGAAGGTTGCTTTCTTGGCCTGTACCCTTGCAGCAGCAGCCAGAATAGTATAAGCAGCCTCATGCCTCAGTTAACTCAGCTTTACATGACATTAAAGAGCATGCCAAGCCAATGAAAATGGGAACCTGAGCAATGGTAGGCGGTAGCCATTCATCTGCTCCTTGATGTTTTGGCTTGTTTTCACTGCCGTAGAGCCCTCTGAGCTAGTCTGGTTGCCTCTGGCAATGGCAGAGTAGATAGGGCCATGCAGACAGAGTATGTGAGAAAGAGCAACCTATTGTAGTGGGAGTTTTGTGTTTGTGGCTTGTGCTGTCATGCAATGAAATCGTCCGTGTTTGGACAGGGAAGGGAGAGACTCTGCTGGGAGCTGCATGGAGTGGCTGGGATTGCAGCAAGACTCTGCTTCCCCAGATGAAAGCACCGTTTCACCTCAGCTTATGCCTGGTTGATGTTGATCGAGGCATAACCATATTAAAACCACTGGATTTAGCCAGATTTTGGGGAACAATCTGATATGAAAAGGAGAAGATGCCAGTTACTGTGTTCGCCCATATGCTCTGGTCTGTTCCCCTGCAGCAGGCTGTGAATCATGCTTTTGTGGGGTGTGAAGAGGACTGGAGAACAGAGAGCTCCTGAGCATTGCACAGAGCTGCAGAGCCACAGGAGAGAATGCAAGGGGTGGCTGCTGTGCCACTGGCGGGGGGTGAGCAGCCAGGGAACCAGGACAGCTACTGCTCCCAGGGATGGCTGGCTGTGAGCTAGCTTTGTGCTGGGGCTGCCTTAATGTGGCGCCATGCCGGGACAGACATACTCTGCTGCTCAGAAAGGCTTATGAGCTCAAGAACAGCATCATGCTAACTCCGCTGTCACCTTTCTGCACTTCTAAATAATGACACCCAGAGCCAAAAGATACCCAGTTCCTGTCCAAACAATGTATTTCATTGAAAACTGCCACCATACTTGCGGGTCTAGAGGCTTCCTGGTTCTTACTAGCAATTTCCCAGAGATGCTTGAAGTTTGGTGGCAGTGCAGCGCATGCTGCTGATGCTGTGCTGGCTGAGCTGCTTGCTGCAAGGTGCATGTGATTCAGCATCAAATTCAGAGACTTATCTCCCCAGCTGTGCGTGCCAACATCTCAGCTAGTCATCCCCAGTTCCCTTCCTAGGCCAGAAAGGGAATTGAGTGTTTACGAAAGGAGGTTTATCTTATATTAAAATGGCTGGTTGCCATCATTCTTATCCAGTAGCTCCATGCCTGGAGACCTGCTGGGGGGTGTAAGGCAGGGATTTGGGTTTCTGTGTCTGAGAGGATCCTCAAGCCAACTCCTTCCCGTGAGTCCCAAATCACTCTGTCGGGGCAGGAGTGAGGGGGGAAAGCATCACCCTTCCTTGAGCCCAAGAGACAAGTGGACAAGAAGACCACTGCCTTTATAAAACTCGTGCAAAACTGAAGAGCAGCAATGGGAGGAGTGGTGTGCCTCTCCTCAGCCAGCAATTCTCTCTGAAGAAAAATGACTGTAGCTGAAAGTCATGGCTTCAGGCAGAAGTTTTCCACCATCTGAAGAGTGCAGTGCTCTAACTGCTAGGCTATTAGGTGAAAGGTTGGAGTGTGGCTCCATCTTCCACCTATATTTTAATTGAGAGGCAAGTGCCTGAGTAACTGAGTCAAACTTGAGTTTGTGGTGCTGTTGTGTGTTAGAAGAGGCACCTGGGAGAGACAAACCATGGCAGGCAGAGCATGGCACAGTGTGACATGGCACAGCTGAGCCTCCAGGGGCCAGGACAGGCTGGGAGGAATGTGTAAAACTGAATTTTGGCTGCAGGCATAGGGAGTGCTTGGCATGTTCCCTGGCCATGAAGGCAGTGCTTGGCCGGCAGCTCATGTTGGTAGCTGCCATGTGTCCCCAGAGGCAACAGCAGCATCTGTGGGGCCTGGAGGGGTTTTGGCATTGCAGCATGAGGGACTGCTGCAGGGGCTGGAGCACCACTCTCCTTTGTGACAGGAGGAGCGATCTGTCCAGTCCCAAGTGAATACTTTAATCTGCCAAAGATGGAAAGCATGGGGCCCTGCTCCCCTTCCTTTTGAAGAAGGAAGTTTTGACTGCAGGAGAGGTTTCACAGCAAGGCCTGCTTGCTTTGTAACAGAAAAAGGCTGTTTTAAAAGGTTCCAGGTTTAGGCATGTCCCCTAGACCAGTGCTTCTGTGACTCCTGTACACCAAATGACTGCACTGTGCCCATGGGGCACCTCTCCCATGGGGCTGGACACCCTGCTGCATTGGGTACCCCCAGAGCCCTGAGACAATGTCCAGCCCCACATGGGATCTTCCTGGCCTGCTTCCCAGAGCCAGATGTGTGTTCCACCTTACAAGTCACTCAGTCTTCTGAAGATAGCACCTTTGCTGCTACTAGCACTGGAAAAAGTGATTGGCAGTGGCTGGACTTCCCCAGTTTCTTGTCTCCATGTGAAATATCTGTGGCTGGTCACACCTGACCATGCTGCCAGTAGGGCTCCTCAGGGCTGCAGGTGATGCACTGAGGCAGTGTGGTCCTTACCCACTTGGCTCTGGGCACCAGCCTTCCCTGGCACATTCAAGTGTGCTGGCAGAGTGGTAACTGGCAGTATCATATCTTGAGCTGTATTTTATGGGATAATAATATTCACTCTTAAGTTTTCCTTATCATGTTTTTCCTTAGTAGGTTGCAGATGATGGCCTTTGCCTCAAATATGAGGCACACTGTGGCAGAGCCAGAGAGCCAGAAAGGTAGCTCCTCAGATGGAGAAGTCTGTGGTCTGCCTCAGTCAGCCAGCAGCAGGGGTGGGCAGCGAGGAGCCTCCCAGACCCTAGTGTGGTTTCTGGGAGGCAGCCTCTCACTTTCCAGGACCCAGTGCCTTTGTCTTGTGCACTGACATGAAAACCCAACATGGGGAGGAGGAAAAGCAACAACAAACCAGGTGACTGAAATCAAATTTGAGCCTTGGAGATATGTTCTAATAACCATGATACTGCTTTTTCATCACATCCCTCCACTCTCTCCCTGCTACCCCAGGATACTTTTAAAGCCTACAGTGAGATACCAGACTGCAGTTTAGGCATTTTAGGGACCTAACTGAAAACAGATGCTGTGTGGCTGCAAGCTGGCTCCCCATGCTGGCTGCAGCATCTCTGGTGTCACAAGGGCTGCCAGCGCATGGGGTGTGCCAGGGGGGCATGGCCCCCCACAGGGTGCTGCCGGGCACATCACCCTGCCCTTTGCCTCTCCCCAGGGCCCTGGTTCTACTTTTTGTATTTGTTTGGTTTTAGTCACTTTCCTTGCATGAAGATCAAGGCCTTAAAAGGGAAACTGAGAGCAGCCTACAACTTTTTTTATTCCCCCTCACACCCTGCCTTAGTGTTTTGGGGAAAACAGAGCTGAAACAAACTATAATGTTTGGGAACCAGCTAAAATTACTACTTCTCATGAATGATGACACTCTCACCAAAGAGTGAATTAGTTAAAGTTTTGGGGGTTTTCCCCATAAGGCCTGCTTCTTCCTCGTGGTGCACAGTACTTTGTTGTGCGGCTGGAAAAAAGGTGTCCAGGTCACCTGCTTCCAGCCACGGCAGAGAGTTGGCTGCTGCTTCATTACAGGAATTAAAAAGGGAGTCAGCAACACAACAAACACATTTATCAAGTGAGTTTTACTCTTTACTTTCCTGGACTTTTTCTGCAAACACTGCTGGTATGAGATCCCTGCGAGGCCATGGGAACCTGCATCATGGTCCCTGCAGGATTTAGCTGGAGGGACCAGAGATGTTGTGGTCCCACCATGGGCTTGCCAGCAACAGCTCTGCTGTGCTGCGGCAAGGTCAGTGCCCATGGGAACAGCCTGTTCCTCTGACAGCAAATAAAACTTCAGACAGGGATGGCTGCTTGTGTCAAGCCATGCTGTTGTTTCAAGGTTTCATGAGCCTAAAGAAAAAGCGTAGTTGAAGGGAAGGAGGTGCCCTTTACGTATCTATTAAATAAACTGAGTTTGAGGGAGCTCTGCTATTGTGTCCTGAAGAAAAGAGGGCTGTTATGGAGAAAAGGAGCTGAAGTGTCTGCCAAAGTGTCTAATACGGTGAAAAGTCTTTAGACTTTACATAAAGAAACTGCACAGCTCAATTAAGTAGGCCGGTTAAAGCCAAGCAGCCTCTTGCACTTTAAACAAAAAACAGATAAAAGCTTCTCCCTGCCACGTGGCTGGGAATAATGGTGCTGCCTCCAGACTCCTTGAGCCTGACCTGGGGTGCACTAATTTATCTGTCTCAACTGGGCTGAACTGAAGAGCCCTTCCTGACTTTAGTAAATACAGTCATTATGAAAAATGCAGCTCTTGCTTGCACTACAGTAGAAAATGACAACGTGCTTAAAGAATACCTGACTCTGAGTTGACAAGTTTTGGAGAGCATCAATGCCAATCAAGTCTTAAAAAATCAATAAAAATATGCCATGGGAAAAAAGTAATGCTCTGTTAGGTAAAGTGTCTAAGTGTTTAAAAAGTGGTGTTTACTATATCGACAGTGGAAGAAATGGTGATACTGGCTGTATTTCTTCATTTTAACATGCTTTAACAAATAAGAAGTATTTTCAAATCTGGAATTCAGACACTGAGGTGGGTCTGTGTGGCCAGGGCCTGATTCCTTGCAAGTGGGACTGGACTGGGGTGCCAGGGGACCCATCCTGTGGCTCTGCAGGAAGGCCTTCTGATGCTGTTTTCCATCAAAATATTAAAAATGAAAAGTCTACTCACTTAAAATAGGGTATTTTGTTCATAGATGAGAAGTTGTGTGTGTGGAGGGCTGAGCTCATAATTTCCTCCAATCAGTTGTGTGTCAGGTAGAGTCAAGAAGTTCATAACATGCCCACTACACAGTGAAGCTCGACTGAAGCAGTGGCTGGGTAGAGAATGGCTCCTCCTGAGACAGCTGCTGGCATTAAAGCTGCCCTTTGCCTTTATGTCAGATAGTATCCTGGGCAGAACCATTGCTGGGCTGCAAAATTCACGTGCTTCTTTCATGACCCCATTTGTACATACATACCCTGCTTTTTCTGTTTTTTTTTTTTCAGGGTGTTTTCCAAGCAATAACTCCAGTTTCTATTGCAGGGTGATAGATCTACAGAGGATGGGATGATTTCCCACTGGCATTTGTCAAATTAATGTAAAATTTCACTTTAAGCATACATTTGTTTAATACAGTTATGGAGTCTTATTTTAAAACATGCCTGGTTTTGTTTAGTAGCAAACTTAGTGGTTAGGAAGTAATGCTTATTACTGCTATTAAGTCAAAGCTTTGGAGTATGAATGGGTGAAAATAGAAGAAACCTCACATCCTAGCATGTCTTCGTCCCATGGCAGGGATTTTTTTCTTAAATCATGCTTGGAAATTGCATGTTTGTTTGTGTGTGCTGCTTCAGTGCATTTTAAAAAGGCTGGTTTTATTGCCTGCATTATTGGCTTTATCTTGGAAGTGAATGACATCAGTGTGAGTAAAATATGTGTGTGCCTGCTCTAGATACAGCTTGTTGGGGTGAAGGCATTTTTACAAGGGTGCCTAGGTATTTTTCCATCTTTCCAACTACCAAAATCTGTCTGCCCAAGAACAGAGGACCTGGTGTGGGAGATGCAGCAGGGCAGCGTTCTGCAGACCTGCCTGCTGATGTGGTGGGGAACCTGATTCTGTCTGCATGAGGGGTATGGACTCTGTGGGGACATAACACAGGGACTAAGAGATCTCCTTGCTCTGCTTGCCTTGTTTTCCCACTGGGTCTAGAGTTCGGTGCCCACAGTGTGTACAGATGCATGTACATAAAATAAGACAGAAGTTTCCCCTCTGTTCTGGGGACAGGGAAAGGAGGAAGCCCCTGGGTTAGGATCACTGGGGATTTTGTAACTGTGAGTCTGGTCACTGTGAATCTATACATTGAAAAATGTTTTTGGAAAGCTTTTTATGTGGTGTGAAGCCTTTCTCCAAAGTAATTACAGGATTTATTATAAAATTTTACAAGACTACTTGATATGAAGGGAGTCTCATATATAGCAGGGACAAAAGAGGAGAGGTTCATTGGCGGGAGTCGTTAATAAACTCAAAGGGGAAGAGACTGTCAGAAAAAGGAAATCCTCTGGCACAGCAGAATGGCAGGTAATTAATAATTACTGCAATTACAGTAAATAATAACTAGTGTACATTCAAACTGTTCATCAGTGGCTTGCCAGGCTTCATTACTCGCAGATTCTTTCTGGTAAAAAAAAAAAAAAAAGAAAAAAAAAGAAAACCAAGTAAATCTCATCACATTTTGGTACAAGTTCAGCTCTTCATGAAATCTAGAAGGTGATGTTTGATATTGAGCCAAAACAACTCTATTTTCTCAATTAAGGGAGAGGAGTCCTGCTGAAGGCTTCTACACAGCTTCACAGGGCTGTCACCAGGACTGTCAAAACCTGGGGTCCTGCTGCTGAGCCCACAGGCAGCACTTCCAGGGGTGAGGGAGCGCGACTTCTCCTTGGACCCACCAAGCCTGGAAACACCGAATGTATTTGCTTTCCTGAAAGACAACATGGCTCAGTTCTTCAGATTCCAGCACATCAGGATGGTCTCAGAAGACGAAACCTGCAAGGAAATGATTTGCACTTCCAAAGCATTAAGATAGGGAAAAACACAGGAGCTGAAGTCTGTTGTTGGAGGAGAGTCCTGTCTTGCAGCAAAAAGTAGATGCCTGGTATGCCTAATGGGTTAGTACTGCTGTTAAAAATGGTTAGGCTTTCAGGAATGTTTGCATCATATACAAGTTGCGTAAATGGTTCTTGGGAAAACTGTCTTCAGGAAGCCAATAACTCTACAGAGACATTGCTTATATTGGGGAGTCAAAGCTGTTCAGAGGAAATACCATAAAGGGAAGTGAATATCCATACTCTAAGAGGCATAAGAACAGGAAAGCAACTCTGTGGAAAGACCTCCAATTTAAAAACAAATTGTGGAATAAGGGTGTAGTGATTAAAAAATCAGAGCTTTACGTAATGTTTAAAATGAGAAGCTCAAGTTGTTATGAGCAAAATAAATGCTATCATAGAATAGTGATCTCTGAGAACCATTAACTGTGTGGGGAGAATGACTTATTTATTTACATTCATGAAAAACAGAAAAATGGCTCTACATGTAGTGATCTAACGGTAGGGGTGAGAATGGATCGATCAGTTGGCTTTTGTGGGAGTCCAATGAAAAAGTGCCCAAAGATTTCCTAGCTAGGATGGGAGATACCTCAAAGAAATTAAGATATTTCTTGACCAGGAAAATACCAGCTACATTATCATAGCCACAGTGAAATGAGCTTGGAGGCTGCTATTGGGACAGTATGCACTGATAAGGAGGAATGTGCAGCTTTAGCAAATTAGATGTTTTGGGTGGGTACCTTAGAATAATTTATTTCTCTGACTAAGAATATCCACAGTACCCTGAATTATGTGCCTTTTATTTGGCTGTGTATAACTACTGTAGCATTGAAAAAGATGTCATTTTCAGTGACAGTCTTGTTTGAGCCAAGGCTGTGTTCAGTGTGTGATTGCTGTTGTGATGTGTGCTGTTTTCAGGTAACTGAGCACTGATGACCCAGGACAGAAACAGATTCCTTGACTGTTGTACAATGGATGTTGATACTTTTTGTAAAAAAGCCTTAATGATAAAGGATGACTTCTGGATACATGAAGCAATGCGGCATGTCTAATAGAAAATTTAAGGCTGAAAAAGTGCTTCAGATTATGAGACCAGAATAGCTATGTTTAGTTTGTAGCCCACACAGCAGTGATGCAAATATTATTCACTAATGGGTGTTGGAAAGAAGAGGATGCAGAATTCACAGGTGAGGAGGTGAACGTCAGAGGAAGATGCAAAGCCTTAAGCAGAACTTGTCACCTTGCTTGGCACTGTCTCTGGAGCTATGTGGACCTAAGGGAGGCCAGCAGTAATCCAGGCTTCTAGGCAGGAGTTTAAAAAATTATGCTATTTTGTAAATGATTATACAGCTGTTGATAAACCCAGAGGTTTTGGATATGAGGGATGCCATTTCCACATGAAAGCGTGCACAGCCCCATTGAGAAGTATCTGGTCATTGCTGTTACCATATTTTTTTCAGAAAAAGGAACTTTATAATTAGACCAATGTGGGGTCATGAATATGAAAAAGTAGATGAAGATCCCCAGCCTTTCATCAGAACAGAACTGGCTCAGCGAGAGTGTCAAATACTGCAACAGAACTCTCCCACTGAGCAACTGAAGGCAGAGGAACAGTGTCTTCCCCTCCCACAACTACATGTAACCAACACCATTGAATGTGTTCCTGGCTTCCCCAGGTCCATCACGGTGCTTCTGGAAGTGCTTTGGGCTTGTGAACATGTGGAAGGGGGGAGCTTCTTTCAGAGAAGGAGGATGTCTGCCAGCTCCTCAGTGCTTTGCATATTCAAAATCACAACCAGCCTGTTGCATGTGGCAGCAAGAAGAGGCTCAATACTGACATTTGGCCCGTGGAAAACTTCTATGTGCCTTTTAAGAAGGGGCCTGTGTTTGCCAAAACTGTGTCGTTTGTGTGGTATTTTTCTCAGAAGGCCAGACAAGCTGCCTTCCTTAAATTACCCACTTGGCCTAAGCAAGTGCTATCAGGGTTTCTGTTGAGGTGGTTTGAAATGGGGAGAATAAATCCAGCATGTTATTGGTTGTTAACCAAGACAGAGGGATGAGGCTTCTGAGAGTTTGGTGTGGATGCTGAGCCCTTTCCAGGGCTGGAGAAACAAAACTGAAGGATGCAAGCTAGTTGGCATGGGAATAGAATAAAAAAAAAAAGGATGCCTTTAACATGGTGAGAACTAAAGGTCATCTTTGCATGGTCTCCTATAAAGTTATCTTGTGACAACATTTATAGGCACTGCAGAAGGCTTTAAAAAACCATCTTACTGCTTGTAAACTGGATAGCCTCTCCAAAGGTTTCAGTTGTTCTCATGGGATTAGGTGTCACAGGAGAAGTGTCTGCTGGTGAGGCACAAGCTAGAGGTTTTTATATTTTGGACATAATGAAGCAGGATGTCTCTTCTTTGACTCCTTTCTTGAATGTAGTCAGACTTCCCCATGTACTATTGACAGTGACTTGTAAAGCCCTTGGAAAACATACTGTCACTCTTAGGTTCCTGGTCTAAACCTGATGGTTGCTGAATCCCTCACCAGGAGCCACTGAAATGATACCAAGCTCCAAGGACTGCTTGTAAAGTCTCTGCAAGAACCCATTTACCAGCTGCTCAGAGGCAGGGAATTAATGCTTAAAGTTGAAAGCATTGCTAAAATCATTGCTTGTGAAGACACTGTGTGCACTTTTCCCCATGTCATTCTTTAGATATTTTGCTTTGGTGGCTACCATGTACCCAGTACAGGTTTGTCCCCCTGCCCATCTTTCTAAAGTGGTATTTGTGTGGGGAGCTGGCTGTTTTCAGATGTCCTTTTCCAAATACAGCTGTACTTCTCATGAAATTCGTGCTTATGGATGTCCATCATGTCTCCTGCAGTTCTTCCCACTGGACAGTTATGCAGCAGGTTGTGACCAGCCTGTGAACTGTGAGATGGCAACCTCCACCAAAGAGGACTAACAAAGTGCTGCAGAGATGGAATGCAGAGGGCAGTCATGTCTTGCTGCTGTCTGGCTGCTGAGCCTGAGAAGGTGATGTTTCACTAGGTCATCCTCCAGTCAGCAGAGACCCTGTAAGCCAGGAGCTGAGATACTCCAGGTCAATCTCCTTCCATCCTCAGTTGGAGCTTTATCAGCACAGTAAAAGTCTGTCATATTTGCCATTACCTTTTTTGACATTGGGAGGTTTTATTTCTTTTTTTTTCTTGTTTTTTTTTTTTTTCTTTCTTTTTTCTCGTTATTTTTTTTTTCTTTCTTTTTTCTCCTTCTACTCTTTCTGGTAAAACTCCCATAGTAATTCTCTCCCCCATCACCTTTTAAGTTGCATGCAAGCCTCTATGTCTTCATGATGGTTATATCCAGAAGGTTTATACTGTTTTAAAAAGCAATTTAAAAGCCTGCTTAAAATTCTTTTCTTTGTTTAATCTGTATTTTTTCAAAATAGTTTAAAAGGCCTTGGGGATTTCACTGACCATCTTGTCCTTTTAGGCTTAAGGCCCAGGCATTTTTTTGATAGGCTGTTTGTCTCACTGCATATGTACTTTGAAGCACAGTTTTATTTGGAGAGGTGCTGCATACCTTCACCCTGGAATCTCCCAATGTGCATCTGTAGCTGACCCCTCCCACTGTGTCTTATAAAACTTAGTTTTGCTGGTTTAGGGAAAATGTAAGCAGTCTACAGTTAGAAAGCTGTGTTTCTACCTGCCTTTGAATTATGATTTCTGGCTGCTGCAGAAGACTTAAGCCCTTTCAAGCCCAGAACTTCACTGGGGCTGCGATAAATCTTGAGATCATTCACTGTAGACATGTCTAGTAGCTGTACTGTCACCTGCTAATGTCAGGATGGAGATCTTGCTCACACAACAAACACTGGCATCACGATAAAGCACGTTTTTATTAAGCACTTGGTGAAAGATAACATTTCACAGCAGTCCCAGAACTAGAGACACCTGTGCTGTTAGAAAGTTAAAGGCAGAGTCACTTAAAGCTGCACTTATTTAACATGCCCTCTTAAAACAGCCATGGCACAGATGGGGACAAAAGTAGCTGCTAAATGAGTAAATACATGTATGGATTTAAAACACCTCCAATTAAGTTTTACATTCAATGTGAAAAGATTAAAAAAAAAAAATGAGGCTAGTGAGCCACAGTATTGGGTTTGGACATGGCCAGGATCATTTCCCAGCTGTCTGCATTTGCTCCTGGATGCTTTTTTTTCCCTGCAGAACCAGAACCCTGTAGTTCAAAACACAGACTGAGCGGTCCCAGCGTGGGCTGCCAGCCTGTCCTCTGTGCTCATTTGTTGTTAGCTCATTAGCTAATGAGCCACTGTCCTCTCCTTCCCCTGCTCATATCCTTGCTGCTGCTGCTCTCCTGCAGTCAGATCCAGCTCCCTTTGTTCCAAGGTGTCCCTGGACAGCTGCTATTGGTCTCACAGCTCAGTGTTTGAGTATGTGCTTGCATCCCACTGAAGACTTCTGCAGAAGATCAGCACCAGGACACTGCTTTCTGCAGCCACCCCAAACTTATTTCCTGAAGGAAGAAGGGTTGTGGTAGAGACTGCAAAGGCAGGATCTTGAATGTACTTGGCCTGTACCATATTACTAGAGCACATTGGTTAGCACGAGGCTAGGAGGTGTATAATCTGCTGAGGTGTTTATATACATCAGACCAGGCATACTCTCTTATTCCGTAGTAAGTTGGGTTCCAGTCTTGTACTCTCAAAGCTACACTGAACTCAACTGCAAGCTGGTACACATCTGTGGACCCTCTTAATAGATACTGCTAGGAATGAGCCTGTCTGCAGATGAATGAGGCTACCTGGGGCGTCAGAAGGGCTGTAACCTTGGAATTAATGATCCTTGATAGAAAAAAACCTTGCAATATGATTTGAGAAGGGGGAAGGAAATCATGGTTGGTGGCTGAATTTATGGTGCAGCCAAATAGTACAATGTCACAGCCATAGATAACTTTTATTTCTACATGCAAGTTCCCCTTGGAATAAAAATAAAACAGGATATATTTATTTTTTGTTCATTTCAATCTTTTGGCGTGTTTGAGGACATATTAAACACCTATAGTTCAGTTCTTCCAGGTTGTTTTCTGGTTCTTTAGTTTTGGAGCTATGACAAACAACACCAGTTGGAACTTGTTATGCTTTAGCCCACCGGTGTTTCCAAATGGTACAACACAGTTAGAAAGGTAGCCCACTGCAAGGACTTTGAAACTAAAAGGTTGGATTACTTATTTGTAACCAGAGCCACTGTTCAAGCCTATTCTCCACAACATACTTCCACAAAGAGTAATTAAAAAAAACTAACTTATTTGAGACTTTTATAATATCTTTAACATACACTCTAATAATATATCTGATGGTCGTGTCTGAAAGCTTGACTATAAATCAGCTGGGATTTTCACAACTTATTTCATTAACATAAATTCTGGGACAAGCGGTGAATGAATAATCCTCCTAATTTCAAGCTGGTGTTTTTGATTACAAAAGCTCATCCCATAACTGTATACTTCTGAATCTCTCTTAAAATCTGCTGCTCATGGCTTCTGAATATGCATGTAACTGAGATTGTAATTGTGCTGCAGCATTGTAAGACTGTTCAGTTTGGGAGTCTTTGAAGTCTTGTACATCTCTATTTTCTAAAACAAAAATGAAATCAGAACATAAATTTTTTTCCATGAAAATAGCCTGTTCCAGTTAGCATACTTTTAAACAAGTGTTGGAATAGGATATCAAATGCTAGTGCTATTTGAAACTGGTTGTATTTGCTTTTCTATTATGAGCTTGCAATAATTGAAATTAGGCAGAGGGTGAATACAAGCAGGTGTCCTAATTTCAATTCATTTTTTTAAAATAAGCCAGAAATGAATACTAAAAAATGTGTACATGTGTGCTTCTAGGAAGATGTTTGGTATATTTGATACAACTGTTACCTTTTAGAAGTTGTGAAACTTATTTTTGGCTGCCAGTTATCCCTATTTCAGGTATGTGAATAACAGAAGAAAATTAAGAAGTAAAAGTGTTTTGATAAAATGAAATGTCCTTTATATGTTAATGTTATTTTCAGAAGTTTTGTGCAGTTTGAATGTAATACTTACTGGGCAACTGCTGTTACTGAAATGGGCTGCAATAACAAGAGCTTAATAGTTAGCTTTGGTACAGAGAGACTTGCAGGAGCCAGGAACTTCCTGAGAGCACAAGTCAAAGGGGCAACTTTTTAGATTTTTCTCCTAAATATAGCTCTTTCGAGCAATCCCAGAAGTTAAACAAGCATTAGATGTTGTCGTTACAGTCGCTGGAGTGAGACTTGAGGTATGCGAGCGACTCCACCTTGAGCTCCCCTGGACCTCAGGGCCAGAGAGCAGAGGTGAGGGGTGGGTGTGGTGGGGGGTGCACACACATAGAATGGAGTAATGCAGTTTGAATAACTTAGCAGGAGTCTGTCTTGATACAATCCTGAGGGATGGGGATGGAGAGGTGAAATAAAGTATGAGTTACGTCAATATGGGATTTATCTAGACTCCTTCCAGGCTCTTGATTTTGGCCGTGCGTCACAAGGATGTGCAGCCCCTCCTGTCTCATGCTGTGATTTAGAGCTGTATTCTTTCCTCTTGGTGACTGTGAGGATTTTGACATAAGCAAGTTTTCCAGAAACTTATTTCTTAAAGTCTCCCTCTTTGTCTGTGTTTGAAAAAATAAATCACTGTTGCTTGTCTTAAAATCCATTTGGATATTAAAACAAACTGGATTTTGGGTTTTTTTCTCATCAAATAGTTTGTGGTCTGCAAATAAGATTGCAGCTTAACAGTGGGTGCCTATGGATTGGGGACAAATTTGGCAACAATATGGATGAAGAGAATAGGGAAGAACTTAGAATTGTATGAATGATTTGGTTTGATGTTTCAGAAATAAACCAAATCTGCTACATAGAAAGCATTCAAAAAAGAAGCCAAGAGCTTAGGGGTTAACTGGTGGAGTCAACCTTTTTTATTCCCTCTCCCATCAAACATCCTATAGTCTTCTGGCTGGGATGCTTCCTGAGACGGTGGTTTGCAACCCTTCTCTGAACTGGACCTGTTCCCCCACTGTGAGCTTGTCCTACCTGCTGGGAAATAGGGAATTTGGAGGAAGGTCTCCTTAAGCTTCTGCGGTGACTGTGTTGTCTAGTGGCATAGAAAACACATTAACTGAGTAAATATTAATGCTTGTCAGCAATTAAAATATTTTAAATTAATTTCTTCTTCCATTCTGCTGTTCTCAGTGTACCTCAACTCCTGTCCATCATGAGAGAGGCTGTAGGTAGCTGCTGAGGAGAACAGTTCTGTTCCCATGCTCCTACTGCCCTTCCCTATGGCAAGTTTTAGTAGTTGGAGATGTTTACCAATAGCAATATTTAGTGCAATGACTGCTTTACTGTGCTTAATGGTGAAGAACAGGAACTGGCTCTGTCCTAATGTATTTGTTCAAAGAAGGAGAAGGTACAGAAGTGTCATAAAGGACCTTCTATTTCCAAAAACAGCTCTGAGGCACTCTGTGCCCACCACAGTGCTATGAATTCTCCCACAAACTCAGCATGGGTTTTCAAATGAGGTCCCAAGCAGACAATCCTCCCTCCCATTTGTAGCACTACCAGCATAGCTACACTGTGGTGTGGTGGCCGTACCCTCCTACATGCACATGTGTTTATCCCTTTCCACTGGCAGGGCCCGTGTCATGCTTTTTTTGATGGAGAACCTTTCTATTCTCCTCTCCCAGAGATGGTGGTGCTGCCTTGGTGTCATTAATGAGGTGATTTAATTTTGATGATGGGTCTCAGCAGGCTCCTGACCACGTGCTTTGCCAAGGTTTTGCCTGGAGCTGGCCTCAGCCTACCCTTGAGGGCACCCATCCCTTGCAGACCAGAGCTAGGCTGTGTCTGCACTGAGAAGGGAGAGCTGTTGGGAAAGATGCAGCAAGGTAGCAAGTTCATGAAGAGAATCTTGGAAAGCCACAGATCCCCATTCCAAGGGGATCTGTGGGCAAGCAGGGTTTTTTCCTGCAGCAGGGTCATGGTTCATTGTGATAGCTGCTAACTCACCTGCCTCACCTTCACTTGGCATTAGCAGCTACACTAGCTATCTTGAGAAAGGCCAGGTAACAAGGAAGCCTGGTCCATTTTGCTCACCTCAAGTAGTCTTCTGCCTGCTCTGCCTACATCAGGAACCAGCCCTGCTTCTGATACACCCTTGTGCTGGTGTTGGCATTTGGTGCAGACCCTTCCAACTAGACACCCCCAAGAAGTTCCCTGGATCCAGCTCCTCACTCATGAATGGTGATACTTGTCACAGTCCAACAGCTGTGGCAAAGGTAGCTGGTCCCTTCTGGGAGCCTGCATGGACAGTTATGGTTTGCTGCCTACCATTAAAGACATTCTGCATAACAAAGAATGACTTATGTGTCTGAAGTACTTGGACTTCTCAGACGCTGGTTTTAAAACAGCAGAAACGCATCTACATGCTGTCATCCTGTACTCAGCACTCCCCTCATGCCCAGGAGTAGATGAAATTTTGTACAAGCTGATGAGACTTTGTTCTCTTGAAGACCAAGTCACAACTTGCCTAGGGCAGACTTCATGACTCTGTCAGCCTCATGAGCCTAAAAGAGCCTTTGCAGCCCTTTCTCTCCAGCTCCTTCTGCAAGCTTGATCTTTACCCTTTGATCTCCGGATCTACAGCCTTAGAAAAACAACAGTTTCACTGGGGTTGGGGCAGAGCCGTCACATCTTCCAGGCTGTAAATCTAACTATTGTGTTTGAGCATTGCCTGTGATGCTTCTTATCGAGATCATTGTTCCACCCTTTCCTGTTTGGTTTCTTTCACAATTCTTTTTGAATGGGCTCCCTAGTAAAAAGCCCATAATAAACAAACACATCAAGCTTTGCACAATGCAAACCAACATTGATTTCCCAGTTTTGCTCCCCCGCGGCACAAAAAATGCACCCCAAATATAAAATGAAAGAATCCCAAAGGGATGGAAAACATCTAAGAAAGTCAGAGCTTCGAGTGGCAAACCGCCGCTGGAGCAGCTGAGAACCCTCCATCCAGTCTCCAGCTTTCCCAGGGTTTTCATAAATGGGAGATGGCAACGGTGTGGGCCCAGAGAGCCCCCCGCCCAGCACCCCCTGTCCAGCCCTCCAGGAAGGTCTCATGTTGATTCAGTGTCCTCTAGTGGCAAACCTGCGGCACAGGCACGACAGCAGTGGGAAATAAGGACCCCTCTCTGCCTGGCTTCAGGAGAACCGGCAGGATGTGGCCTTGGAGGGCTGTTACAGATGTTGTCTAAGCCACGGGTATAATGTGTAGCACTCATATGTATTAGCCAAGTCAGATGGTCACTGCCATCTGCTTGGGACATTGATGTTAGACGTGCCAAAAAGGCTTCTGGAGAGTGCTGTTATTGCAATACTTCAACATATTCTTACAGGTGAGCAAACTGTCCAAAAATTTTCAGGGTTGTTCACTGTGAATGACTGAGATACTTTCTTAAGAGTAAAATCTACAGTTTCACTTGGATGAAGGTAAAAAAGCTAAGCTGCAATAGCGAGGCGGAGCCCTCTCCATCCCTGCAGCTGGCCTAGAGCCAGGTGCATTGCGCAGCATCAGCATTGGTGCTCAGGTGGGCTAACGGACTGGCCCTGAAACCCCTCTCCCATGAACACTGGGAATAGAGAAGCCGTTCTGGGTGTTTTCAGCATGTTGGCACGTTATTCTTGTCACATTCAGTAGCCTTTGATTACTTAAGCTATCATAACAAATCTGCGTTTGAAGTTTGTAATTGATCTTTTCTAAGCTCTGTTGCAATTTCTTGCTCTTGGTTCCCCCCCCCCCCCCCCAACTCCCCTTCTAATTCCCATCCTCCCAAATTCTTCCAGACTTTGCTGCTGGATGCTGTTTCATGTCCTATGGTTTAGTGATTTCAAATCCCTTCAGACTCTGGGTATGTTTTCTGTCTGGAGATGAACTCTGGCTAAGCTTATTTCTAGTGGTGACATGAAGGCATGACTTGTTATTTTGGCATGCAACACAAAGTCGATAGAGAAATCAGAAGAGCAAATGGATCTCTGCATTAGGCTAGCTTCCTGGAAAAGATGATGCACTTTTAGTTGTTATCAACACAAGCTCCCAATTAAAAATATGTCATAACACTATCATTGAGGAATAATGATTCAGCTTCTCAGATAATGGAGTGTTTATCTGCACCAGAACACATCATTTTAGCGGCTGCAAAACCTCCCAGAATATCGTTCTGTGTTGCAAAAACACATATTGAACCTTTGGCTGTAATCATTCTCCCACAAATGTGAAATCAAGCAATATCTAATGTTTTCCTTAAACAGATGTAGAAAAGCTTCTCCCTGCCACCCCGTACTTTTGCTGTCCCTAAAGGGGGCAAGGAAAACTCTTCCTTCAAAATCTCTGAGGTTTTTCAGATGACACTGGTTGGTGGGTTTTATTCACTGTATTGGGAGAAATCAAGACTGCAAAATTACTTTATTTCTACTTCTGTTTGCACAATGTTTTGCATCAAACAAATTGCTTTTGATCATTTCCAACAGATTTTTTTCTTTAACAATCCATACTGTTTTGATAAAATGCAAAGCTGGTTCTTGGAGGTGGTACAGGAGCCCAGACCTTCCCCCTGCCTTGCTAAGTGCTGAGAAGCTACAAAGTCCACCGAGGAGATCATCCCTCTCTGGTCTCAGTGAAGTTTCCCTGCAAAGTGGAACTACTTCAGAAAACATTCTTAAGAACATCAAAGTGAAAGGCTACTCTCTGGATGCAGCTAGAAGGGAAGCAGCAGTTGCTGTCTTCTGGGAGAAACCCAGACCTGGCTTTACATCCAGGTGAGGCAGGCACTGTCTGAGGACAGCAGATCCCTAGGATGGTAAAACGCCTCTGGTCTTATTGCCTGCCTGGACCATGCCACAGTCAGCTTTGGAAAGACAGGTTTGCTGCTTTCTGTCACTGAGTGATGTGTTGGGATAGATGCTGAGCTTGTATCTGGCCATTGCCAGTGACAGCAGTCACCCCATCACTGCTCCATCACAGTGGGCTGTAGAAGTGGACAGCCTGGCTCTTCTGCCCCATGCCATCTCTTCCTCATCTTCTCGCATCAGGAACATGCCCTCAAACACAACGTGGACAAACCCAACTTTGCCCTTGTGACTAAAAGCCTGGAGCTGGTTCAGATGTGTCCACCATGTTACTCCTGCTCAAGGAATGTGTGGAAAAGGCAGGACTCACACTGGGAGAAGACAGTGAGGTTGGTTTAGGGTTCTGCTGGAAGTTTTGTCTAATTGGAAGTATTTTGATTCAGATGCTCGTAGCTCCTGCTTGACATGGCAGCCCAGGGGAGCTGGGAGCAGCTGCCTCTGTGCTAATTGGGTTGGGCTTCTCCTCTATGTCTGCAGAAATAATATTCCTTGTAGCTCTTGGCAATCTTCCCTCCCCCCCCCCCCCCCCCCCCCCCATGTTCCTTAAACCTATCTATAGCACCCTATCCTTTCCCCTAAATGCTAGCTGGGCAAGAGGCAAGACATTTTGTGTCTGGCTGGGGATATGCTCAAATGGCCAAACAGGCCAGAGGAAGAAGTCTCAGTTTGTAACCTTTCCCCTGGCAAAGGCCCTGGTTTGGATCTCTCTAGATGCTGATTTTCATGCAACTCATTGATGATCATGAAACATTGATTTCTTGAGAGCTGCAAGGTTCTGTCAGATTGCACCAAAACGGGCCAAAAGTCAGTCCAGACAACAGCAGGAAGAGCTAACAGAAACACAGTGAAAGAGAAATTGCATAATCTTCATTTCCATGGGAACCCAAGCTAACGTGAAGATCTTTATCCTATCAGTCCACTCTGAGCAGTGAAAATAGATAAAAGATAATATGATTTGTGGACCTGCAGGCTACAACTTCCAGCATGTCTTTATGCCCTCACACCTCGCCATCTGCTGCTTATGACAGCCCCACCCGGCCCTCACCCCCGTGCCAGCAAAGCGCTTCCTGTGGCCTCGCAGGGGACCAGCCTGCGGAGCAGCAGTTCTCTGGTCATCCCTCTCTCCAACTCACTTTGTGTATGGCAGGGTAAGTGGAAGGTCAACAGAGATGTGAACAAATGTGTTATGTGACTGAAGTGTCTAGATCCTACTTTTATGTGCCCAAATCCTTTAGTTGTTGGACTGGAAGACAAAAGCTGCTGAGAAACTTTCCAATGGATCCTATGTGAGAAATTCTCTGAGTTGAGGCACCCTTTCACAAATAGTACTGATGGACCATGGTTTTCATTTGATGTGATCTTTTGCTTCAGACTATTTAAAAAGTTTACGTGTTTGTGTTCTAAATAGTTATTATATAAGACAACCTAAATGATCATTTTTTGTTTTATCCTTCCAACCACCTCTTTTTTCTGTACGCTAAAGGAGGTGAATTTGATACCCAGGAAGTTTCTGCACTATTCTGCTAGGGTCGTGTCACCTTTCTTCTTAGAGAGACAAGGTGATGTAGTGATAGTGCATATGTCTTCCCCTGAACAGGGGTTTTGACAAAAGTCCCCACAATTAGCTATTCAGTAAAGAAGTGGATAAAAGTCAGGCCTGACTGTGGGACTGGTTAGATAACAGGAGAAACTGACTTGATAATACCTAATCTGTCTTGCCTGATGTTTCAAAAAAATTCTCAAGCTGGTGGAAGAGGGAGTGAAGAAGATCAGACATAAATCTTGCAGGTAATGGTTTATCTAGGTTAATAAAAGTACTGTGTGACTCGCTAATCAGAGGGGCCAAACTAAGCCACGCTACACAATGATAGCATATTAAATACTGCATATGCATGTGGGAAGAGAAGTTTGAGCTGGAAATGATTTGTAGTCACTTAGGAAATCAGATGTCATTGTGGATAGCTCAGTGAAAACATCTGGTACAGAGGATCAAAGGCAAATGCTATTTTGGGTTGGCGTAGAGTGCTATTGAAAGTAATATGATAACATAATGCTTCAATCGATAGTGTTTGGTAGGCTGTGTTCAGTTTCAAACATAGAAGTACAGCTAAAGAAGCACATTGGAAAGGATTAGATTTTCAGAAGTGGTGGTGTTGAAGAGAGGTGGACGCTGGGGCAACAAAGCAGCTGGGCTCTCCTCCTGATACTACTGTTGGATTATGGGACACATATCAAGGCATCATTTACTTATCTGCTATAATGCAGGCATCCTTGGAATTGCTTGCTTGTGGCAGTGGTAAATACTCCAGCATGAGAAATCTTTACCTCAGGGCTTGATTTTTGTCCCCACAAGAGTTCAGGGAGCCTTCTGATCTGTGCTTTTGTGAGGTGAAGGTAGATAGTGGTCCTTAGCCTTTAAATACATCAGTTATGATGGAGTAAGGGGGGAAAGAGAACTTCAGGAGAAAATGAGTGACAGTTTACAGATGACATAAAAATTCCAGAAACACATTTGAAGTAGAGGAAGCAGCATGTAGATTAATTTCTTAATGAGGAATATCATTGAACTGTAACAGACCCAGAAGAATACCTGTGTTCCTAGTTCATCCACACTGGTGTACCTGGATTATCCAGGTTTAAAATCTTCAAATCTAAAATCTTTTGATTATGTCTTAAAACTTCTCCTTGTCCTAGGAAGAAATACCTCCTTGTGTGCCAAAACAACCCCTGGTTTCTTTTTTTTTTTTTCCTTGATGAGTCTGTAAAGAATAAGAAGAGGCTGAAATATTCCGTGTGTCGGGTTTTTTTTTCCAGACTTCATTTTCTGTTGCAGTTTTACCCATGAGGGGCTCAGTGCATGGACTAGAACAGCAAACATTTTGATAAATTAGTTCTTTTAGCAGGGGCTGATGAACTTTATCACGAGGTACTGGAGAAATGCAAGGCCTAAGCAATCTAAGAGGGTGGGGGATTACTGTGGAGAGCAGGAGAACGCCAAATTAAATCAGCTGGGGAAGTGTCATTATTAAACTTAATCTGATTGATTTCATTTCAAGTAAAAAGTTCTGTGTCTAGTGAGGCAAAATCAAATGCAGAATTACTAATAATGTGCAAGCATTTAGGCAGCAGCAAAGCAAAAAAAGGAATCTGGGTGTTATAATGGAGCACAAACTAAATAGCAGTCAGCCACATGCAGAGACAGAGTAGGAAGCATGGGGAGGCATTGCCCTTCCTCTCTGCCTGCTGTAACCTAACTTGAGCATTGAGACAGACTGCTTACCTATTCTCCCATTCTGTGGACTTGCTGTATAAAGCTTATTCTGCTATTGCAAAGATTGCACATGTGATTCTGGAGCATATGAGCAAGATTTGGAATAGAAAATGCAGACAAATTAAGTGAATAGCAGAGGCAGGCAAAAGAGAAGCTCCTGAAGGCTTAGAAAACAGCCCCTGTGAAAAAGACTGAGGAGAATACATGATTCTTTGGTCTGAATGTTCTGTTTAAGACAGCTGAGAGAGAAAACAAGTAACACAGTGGACATTTTAATAAACCATGCTGAATATTTAGCTTGGGTAGAGCGTGCCTCAGATTTTCTTGTTGCAAAACCTGCTTCGTGTTTGATGTCATGTGGCTGTCTAGGGCATGTGTTTCAGAAGGGCATACCACCTTGAAATAAAATATTGGAAGGAGGACAACTTTGCTGCTGTTGATGGTATGACCCCTGTGTTTGCTCTGGGGTTCTGGGTTTCAGATCTTGGATGGGGATGAGCAGGGCAGGTCCTGTGGCCCCTGACAGCACATTGCACCTAGTACTCATGACAAGGAAATAAAAAAGTGAATTTCATAGTGTTGTGCCATATTACTGCATCAGTAAATGGAGACTCTTTGGCAAGGGTTTCCTCCCAAGGCCGTGTCATTACATACTTGGTAAACAGAGGCCATGGCTAACCCATGGGATATTATCTTCAAAGGCTCTTCCTAGCCTCCTTTGTGCAGTGAAGTCTAGTAATTCACAAGAAAGACATGTAAAATCTAAAGGGGTTGTCTTGGTAATTACATGCTGTTTGAAGACTGTTTAGCAATAGCCTGCTCTGGAGTAACCAACATTTCATGGTCTGGAAACCATGGAACGGAAAGCCTGGAAACAGAAAAAATGGGTGGCACTAAAGGGCAATGGGTCTTGAAGTGCTCAGTTTATGATTTCATGGATGTTATGAGTATACCCCATGCTATTCACTTGATCTTTCTTCAACTCTTTTTTAAATGTTTGCATATATCTGCAAAATCCTGTTCTTACAGCAAGCTTATCAGTTCTAGTTATCCAGAGGCAGAACTACAAAGTGAAGCCATCTAGGATTAGTTTCTCTGTGACTGTTTTGTGCTACCCTGCACCACTCATAAGGCTGAAGCTCGGCACTCGTGACACATACCGCTAACCCCCAGGTTCTGCAGCCTCTCCTTGAAGTTCTGAGACCCTTCATCTTTGTTTTCAAGTACACAAATAGCAAAAGGCTTATTTTAGAAGTTCCCAGCTGCTGTAAGCCACAGTTTCCACTGCTCTCCAGCCTGAAAGAATAATCCCTAGATACCCAGCCAAATACAAATGCAGTGCAGAACAGTGCACACTCAGATGGCTTTCTGTGAGGCTGACCACTGCCAAGGTGCAGCACAACTGCAGGTTGCAGCAGAGGCGACAGGAGTTATGAGGCAGCAGAAGCATGCTTTCCCTCAGGACTCCGCCAGGTATTTGTGGTCAGAGGGACCAAGTGGCCAAGCAAAGTCAACTCTAGAACTTCAGTGCCTCAGATTGTGCCTTTTGGTGGGTAAAACATGGCCAAACCAGGCAGGCTTGTAATAGGTGGTACTGTGGAGAGGATGCACAATTTTTTTTCTAGTCACATTGGGGATGTGCCAGTCCAAGCATCTGAGGAACGTGACTGAACAAGTTCAATATGGGGGCAACAGTCACCAAATAATAATAAAAAAGCCCCATGTGTTGCAGTGGTTGAATTTACAACTTTATTACCCACAGTGAGCAAAGCCAGTGTGAAACCAATGGTGCGGACACAGTGGGCTGTTATCAGGCTTTTTAAAAGCAGTTGCTGCTGCACTCAGGAATATGTTGTAAAGATGGTTGAAATTTCCCCCCATTCTGCAAATGCCTGTTTATACACAGGGAGTGATGGACCTCTGTGTTCAGCAGCAAGGCATACAGCTCTGAAGAATGAGATGTAGAAGTCTGCACAGACCGAGGCTTTCACTTATTTTTCTCAGATTTGGTCCCTATTTCAGAATGAAAGGTGTTGAGCTGTCAGTGACCATGCTACCTGTTGGAACAGCCCTCACCTGGGAACATCTCCCTCTGTGCCCCTGTTTCCTGGCTTAAAGGACCAGTGAGTCACCTTTCAGCTAAGTAAAATGCCAGTGATCTTGGGCTTTGGGCTACAGGCTGAACTGGAGCCTTGAGCTTCAGAGAAAGTCATCAGTGTGGTACTTAGCCTAGTGGAGCCCAAGCTCGCTGGAGCCTTTTAGCACAGCAGCAGTACAAATGTTAACAATAAATCAGTGAATGGCTGAGAGATTTGCCCTAAAAGGAAGTCTCTCCAGCTCTATTCTTTCCAGCTATGTTGTTTCTGGGAGGTTGGTGTGCTGTTTTCCTACAAAAAGAGGCCTTTTTTTTAGCTTGATGCAAGATGCCAGATCTTGAGGTCCCACTGCTCTGAATAATTAAGAACACAAAGTCCTTTCCTACAATGTGACTTAGGACTTGTGATCTGCTATGATCTTCTCATTTCTGATTCTGACTTTAAATGACCAGATTTTGAATTCTATATGAGGGTGAATAAGTCGTTACTCATATGTGCAACCTGATTTCATTGAACGGATCTAGCTGAGCATGACTGCTTAGCTGCTGGTGTATGACTTCATGACCTGCCTGAAGTGACCGTATGGTAATTTTTAGCAACAGCACTTTTTCCTTCCTTTTTGGACTTTGAGCAAGTATGTTCCTGGACACAGGAAAGAAACACAGTGTGTGAGGTCCCTTGTGAAACAGAGGAACTGACTGAACAAAAAGAGGGTGAAGAGTTCTCAGCTGAGCATGTCAAACCCATGAATCAAGTTGTACTATTACCTTTTGTGGTTTTTTTTAGCCAGCTTGCTAACACAGTGAGTCAAGTGGATCTTAGGAGGCAGGGGAGGGCAGTCTGACCTCTTTAGCCCCTGAGGGATGGCATGGCACTTATTCCAAAGCAGCAGGTGTTAATTCCAGAGCCCATGTAAAATATGAGCCCTGGATTAGAGCCACCGTTCTTGAGCAACTACTACTGAATTGGTAAAAGCTTTTCTTCAGTAAAAACTGGATGCATACCATAGACAGTCTCAAGATCCGACCATGGAAATTTTACCTATAATTCTTTCTGTTTACAGTTGAAAAATCTGTTTTGTGGATGTTTTCCTGCCTGTAATTTTGTTGTTGTGTAGTTCTGTGTTTCAGTCCAGAAATGGTAACATTTACTAGTGGCCGAAATACCTCATCTGTTACCTCATTGGTTAAAGAGGTGTTAGAAAGTGATACCTTGTCAAAGAGCAATTCAGGACACTTTGGGTTTCATATGAAGATATTTTTGTAGACGTTAAGCCTGTTGATCAGGCTTACTTCTGTGGGCCTGATTTGATTGTAGAAGTAAGTTATGAACGATCAGAAGGTATGGAAGGTAATGCACTCATTGTGCAGAACCCTGTGAGAGACGGGGAGACAGCCTGACAGAGACAAAACAGGACAGAAGTATCTGGGAGTTACTCGGTATAAATTCCCTCTATTATTACATTTCCCTGTAGCCTTCACAACCAGAAGAAATCTCTCTATCTATAGAAAAGCTTATGGACAGCTGCCAGTAGATGATGCCTGGAAATCAGGAACAGGACAGCTGGTGCCTGACCTTGCTTTACATGATCCTGATTTATAAAGAAGGCTGAAAATCTCAGGGCTCCCATGACTCTGGTGGGAATCAAGCTTTCCCTGTGGAACAGCCTTCTCAACAAGATCTGTAAGTCACAAATGAAATTTTCCATATCCCCTGGAGCCTTCCCCTGGCTAGCCATTGATTCACACCCCCAGTGGGAGTTTCAAAGATGTTCATTGGCTGTGGTTGAATTTTTTTCCAAAACTCTCATTGGAATTCTGGAAGAAGCCATGTAATTTCAGCTTGAGAAAATCTACCTAATAACCATGCAACAGATTCAGAAAATTGCATGCACATGAGAGTTAAAAAATCTTGGCATATAGCCTGAGTGGCATGAGAGTTTTCAGAGGTCCATTGATAATTAAAATAATAAACATGCCACACTGACTAAAACTTGGATGAAAGAGAATGAGTTATATAGAGACTCCCCAATGCTTTAATCCAGGGCTAAGAACCAAACAAAAAAATTCTAACACCCTCTGTCATCTTCTTTGTCCCCTGCTCTTGTGGTCTGTCTCCTCAGCCTAGCAAGAGTAGCTCAGAAAAATGTAACGCTTCACAATTTCCAGAATTCTTGAGCCTTCCAGTAGAGGGAAGTATTGTTTCATTTCCTTTGGCTTTGAAAGGTTTTGCCAGGGAAATAAGGCAAAAGTACAAAGAGTTGATCAATATTATACAAACAAGGAGATGGAAACAGTCACTTAGGCCTTAGTCCCGCAAGCACACGTAATGCCGCACCTTCTTGCAGGAGCAGACACTCAAAGTAAGTGAATGCAAGAAAGTTTCAGGATCAGGCCCTATATAATTTCGTATGCACATGAAGGACAAAGAAACTGTACCAAACAGAAGTCCTGCAATGGAAGCTAAAAGTGCAAAATAAAGTTTTGTTTGTGCTGTTATAAGTGCTTTCCTGGACGACAGTCTGTAGCCTAAGCTTTTGCTTGGTTCCTTACTGCTGTTTTAGCCTGTCAGCTGTTATCCAAGGGAAAGCAGGGCTGGAAGACCTGAGTAATACAGGTACTATGGCTTCCCAAGGTGGCCTCGCATAAAGCCAGCTTGAATTTCTGCATCATGCTGCCAGGTGCACTCATTCAAGGAGGGCTTCCCAGCTCACGCATGCTGCTGTGTGGGTGCTGGAAGCCAGCTTAGGTGGGATCAGAGGCATTGATCCTGAGCTCCTGGAGCAGGGAGCCGGAGGGAGCCAGGTATGGAGGTCCAGAGCAGCACAGGTTTACCAGCTCCTGGTACTGTGCTCTGGGGTTGTGGACATGCTGCTTCTAGCTGGCTTGTGCCTGACACAGATGAACTTGATTTGGATACCACAGCCATACTTGGACAGTGGGCCTTTGTTGTTCACACACTTCTTAGTATGATTTTCCCCTGTGCCAATTAACTCTCCTGCAGACCAAGATGGACAGGGACAGTTTGGAGAGCATGGGCTGGGGACAGCGTGCACATGCTTGGGGACGGAAGCATATTTGTCCATGTGGATATGAGCTATATGGTGCTACTCAGATGCATTTTCTGTGCTAGCGGAGCCATAGCCACACTATGAGTCATGCCCTGAGTACAGCCAGCTTTGGTATTTCTGTTCTGGGAGGCATTACCCACAGAAGAAATAATCTGCTGACTTGTAATGGATTGCAGACTGAATGGATGGTGCTGCTGAGTATAAACCTGGTTGCAGAGACACTCTGCTCTACAGCATGACTTCAGCTTATGAGGCCTCATCTTTTCTGGTGCTGGTATCGGTGTAAGCCCCAGCAGCACAGGCTGCAGCACTGGCCTGGTGCCCTGGGTAAGCATTCAGGGGGGTGAACTGCTCAGGGATCCCTTCCGCTGCTGCTCCATCTGTGTGGCTCTTAGTATCCCCCTCCAAGCTTACCCTAGGATGCAGCTCATGGAAGGTCTTAGCATTGTCTGAGTGAATCCTCTCTCCCGAGAGACAAATGAGATGATGATCCTGCTTTGGTTTTTAGTAATATGGTTACTGTGACGAGCTTAGCCTTGGTTCCTTAGCAATTCAGTGCCATTTGCAATGCTTTTTTTTCCCAGTCAGCTCAGTGCTGCCATTTTTCCCAGTGAAGGCAAAGACAGGATTTTAGTGCACTTGAATGTGATTGCTTCATGCTCTGTTATCTTTCTTTCTACTCAGGGCAGCAGTAACTAAAACTATATTGACAGAAATTTTGAACTTACGGACCATCAATCTGTGGTTCTTTTCTACCTATATAACCCACCTAGAGTTTTTTTGTTCTGGTTGTTGTTGTTGTTGTTGTTGTTTTGGAAATAGTCAGACAAAAGCTGTCTTGTCTCTATAAAGTCAAGATAGCCACACCTGCTCCCTCCCAGTTCAACAGTATATTAGCCTAGGGACTAGCCTGGCATTTCCTCACTTATAATTGGGGAAACCTCGTTTTTTTCCTTCTAGCACCTATTGTGGGAAATTTTTCATTTTAAAGTCAGCTTTGTTTCTGCCACCCCAGCTCTGCTGACTGTCTGATGCCTCAGGAATTATGTGAAGTTATCCTGGATGCAGCAGTTCATGGCATCTTCCTCAAAACCTGAGTCAAAGGGTTGGACAGACAGCACCCACTGTTCTCTGCAAGGTGGCATAGAGCAGCATTGACTGTGTATGATCTGTCACCATACCAGGTTCTTATTCAATCAGTTGGAAGGTGATGTTTTAGAGGACAGGAGTGGGTAAAGCAGGAATTCCTCCTCAGCTTGTTTGTGGTAGTTGTGATGATTAGTATGTCATGCTCTGCAGGAACTAAAGAACTGGTTACACTCTTTACACAGGCATGAGTAATCAGGAAACAACGACGTGTAGATTATTCCAAAATGCTCATTTCTTTTGTTCACATTGTGTGTTACTGAGTGCAGAGCTGTATGATGTTGCCAAAAACATCAAAGAGAAATTTACTTTCCTCATATGGAGAAGCAAGTGCAAATGGAAGCAGTTTTGTTAATTACAATAGACAGATTAGCTCAGAGAACAGGTATCGTTGATTTATTTTAACATCAGCTTTACTTATAACCTGGAAGTTAAAAAGTATCAGGCACCTGCCTTCAGCGACCCTGCATACGATGATGGACAGGCACACATTCACTGGAGAAAGGGTTTCAGCATTTGAAATATCACTTGCCTCCTGTGATGTTGCTGCCCTTTGTTGGAAATGCAGTCCCCACAGCAGAGCCGCTGGAAGGGACGTGTGAGCAACCTTCTGTAGTTTCAGAGCACAACCAGCCTGCTGCATTCATTTCAGTGAGCTCTGGAAAGGATATCTGGGTGCTGCTAGGTGCAATGCTGGGGTTGGCGATCCTGACGGCGAGCAAGCAGCTGTGCCTGCTGTGGCTAGGTTTCCCCTCGTGTAGAAAGATTTAATGTCTGACTGTTAGCAGTTCATATTTTTTTGGTAGTGCTGAAAACTTGTCAAAGATACGGGTCTGGATGCTTCCTCCAGGCAGAAGTGCCAGTGCAATTGTCCACAGGCACCGGTCGGGACAAGTATCTGGCTGTTTCTGATTCCTGAGTAAAGGCAGTTGCTGAGGTTAACAGTTCATGGAGGCATGCCAGTGAGCAGTGCCAATTAGGAAAGGGCATTTAACACACAAAAAAGATCTAATTGGTGCCTAATAAACAAAGACATCTTGCCTTGTATCAACAATACACTGTGTACATGACTACAACTTCCTCCAGCCCTGTGACCTCTATGATATGTAGCTTTGTCCAACAATGTTTAAAATAGCTACCCACATAGGTTGGTTGTCTTAAAAATGACATTGTTTTAGGCTGAGGCTCATCAGTGCAATGAGAGGCACTGAAAAGGAAAATGCAAAATACAATTCCTTATATTGCAGAAATCTCAGGACTGGATTCATGAGCTTTTTGCTGTCAGGTTGCATCCCTGCCTTCCTTCTGCCTGTCCTTAGAAAAGGGTATAACCACGCACAGATATGACAGAGGGTAGCTGCCAGAGATGCTTTCTGAAGATGGGACAAAATTTCAGCAGCTACTACTGCTACTATTACTACTGCTGCTGCTGCTACTACTACTACTGCTACTTTACATTTTTCGTTTCTGATTGGGATTTGATGTCACTGAGGTTAAAATCTATTTGAACTTTGGATGTAACTGAGCAGAATGCTTTCAAAGGACACATTAATATTATCAGTAGGTCAGTGGAAAGTGAATCTAAATGTATTGTTTGACATTCAACTCAATTCTCTGTGTGCAGGATACATGTAAATTTAAGGTGGTTTTAACTCAGAAGTTAGAAATATTGCACATTTTGTTCTGTATGTCAGGTGCTTGACATGTCATGTTTTGTGTTCCTGATTTCAATGAATATCAGAGAACAATGACTCCCCAGGAAAAAAGCCCAGAGGATTATGCTGTAACTGGTATCTTATGCAGGGGTGAGAGACATGATGAAATGAAGTGCACACTTAGAGTTAACCTGTATTAGTGTTTGCATGATTTTCTTCCATTAAAATATAGTATATGGGGATCCTTAAAACAAAAGAAGGGAAAGTATTTCAGGAACATATTTAATATGTTCCTTCTTGTGATCTGGTTGCCACTTTTCTTTGGGTGCATGTGAATTTTTCTACTTAGTTTTACTGGAGTAACTTCATGCCAGCCGGTACTAGATATATGGTGTATCAAGTTTGTATACCTTACCAGAGGTGATTTAACTCTTCAGGGGAAGCCGTGAACTCCATATTTAATGATTGCTGTGCATTGTCATAGGAAGACCTGGATTTTTATGAATACAATTGTTATCTAGTTAGTTCTGATTGGTTTTACTCAGATGCTGGATTTCTTCACAAACTATTTCCCATCACTTGTTTTAGCTCCAAGTGATCAGTAATTCATGCAATACATGATGTGCTGGCCATCTCCATCTCACAGGACTGCTCATGCTCTCTCACTGGCAAGCTGTAAATTTGCATGAAGACTCAAATGAGTCCCTTGGGCTTGGACCTTTGTGCAAATGTGTATTAGTGTGAGTGTTGCCATAGCAACATGTGTTTGTGTATTATCCATCACAGATTTTGAGTCTCCCCAAAGTGGCAGCAATCATTCTGGTGAACTCATTTGCACATCAGTGCTCTGCACTTCATCTCCTTACATGAGAATTTTCATGAGCAATGTATTTTTGTGTTCAGGAATGAGGAGAGCAGAGCACGTGGGTGATATTTAAGCAGATGCTGGAGAAAGGTTTGTGTTTTCCTAGTTTGCCACCTTCTGCACTCCCAACTGAGGAGAGAGAGGTTTTCCTGTCTCCCATCTGAAGTGAGGGTCAGATGGTGGAACCTGTCATTCTGGTGAATGTTTGTCCCTTGTCTTCTGTTCACCACCTTCAACATGGCTATATACCAATGTGAATGTACTGGTAAATTTGCCAGAGCAAATTAAAAAGTTTTTCTTCATTGTTCCTTAAGGGGACAGATACAACCAGTGATTTTTTAATCCCTGGTGATTTTTGCAATAGATGCTAAAATACAATGTTTAGATAGACCTCCAATGTGGACACTAGCAAATATCAAAGGATGACGATAGAATAAAAGAATCAGAGAAGATGATGGAGTAGTTTCTAGTGCTCAGATGAAATCTCAGCGCTTGGAAACTGGGAGCACAAACACCACAGGTCTTTTTATGTGCTGAACATTGTATTGCAAAGGCTAAAAGTGGCTGTCTCCTCTCTCCTCCCCAGTCACTCAGTAATAATGTTTTAAAACTCTGAAGTTCTCTCCATTTCACTGTCCTTTGCTGGTTTTCTCCCCAAGCAGGTTTGTGGGAAAGCTATTTTTAGCTTTTGGGAAGGGAATCTGTACTACAATGAGAAATTTCTAGTTGGAGCTCCCAGAGAGATAAAGCCATTCCTGGGAGTTTCTGCTGAGGCTGGAGTGTGTGACACAGCCTTCTGTGACAGGCAGGGTGGGCTTGGGCATTTGGGATGACTGACTAGCTACTGGTTTCAAATGCTTGCTTGTGCGACTCATTGTTTTTTGCGTCCAACAGGGCAAAAAAGTTGTCTGTCTCACTGTTTGCTAATTAAAGAAGAGAAACTGCTCCATGGTGCCAGATGGCAATGCTCAGCAGGCCCTGCAGGCCCTCTTCTCCTGGGATTCATATTTTATTGCTAGTACCCATACACTGCTTAGTTCATACTATTCACTGATTGTGGGGCACATGGTTAAAAGAAAAACTGAAAGTGAAACTGAAAAAAAATTAAATATCTCCTTTGGCATGGAAACAATCCAGTTTGACTGTAGGAGACTTTTCTTATTCTCATTCTAGTAGCTTCCTGGTGTTTACCATAATAGCCAATCAAAATGTTCTATCTGGTTGTACTAAGTACTAAGCTGTGAGGTCTTTCTTTGATTTGACCTCTGATTTGAATCTGGAAGATGCTGGCTAAGGACTTTGGCACTCAGTTGACCCCGGTGTCCTAGCAAACCTTCCCTTCTACTGAATAAATAACCTGGCCTTCATGGTAGCTGTTGTGCTTCAAAGCGGCTGGGGCACAGACTAAGCTGGTGTCAACTGCATGCTCTCAGCTTTTGAAGTTAAGGATGTTATCCCTTTGCTGCTGATGGCACAGTGTCTATGGGAGGGAAACAGTTTTGGTCCCATGGAGAGGATGCTAGTGATACCCTCTTTTTTTTTTTCAGAAATATCGATCTTGTCCCTGTCTTTCTTTTGTACTTGAAGCCAGGCAAAATATTCCCATTTGACTAAAATATCTCTTCATGGCTCTGGCAGTGTATATGAGCGTATATAAAGAAATGAGTTATCCCTGACTAGGTTGCCAGACTCACCCCACCATGAATGTTGTTAGAATGTATGCAATTTGATGTATTTCACATAGTATTGTGAGATCTTGGGCACTGGAGACAATTTCAGGGAAATTTGCTTTCTAAGTAATCTTGTCTTTGATTTCCCAATAGCTTCTAGGAGCATAGTTGCTTTAATTGTGTACTATTGTGTTAGCTGCATGTTGTACGGGTGGCTGCATAGCTTGCTGTGGGTGAGGTTAGTAGCAGCATTCAGTGTCTTGCAGATTCTTGATGAGCACTATAAGGAACCACATTTCCTGCAACAGCCTAGGGTTTGACAAAAGATTTCCTGGAAAAAATAACGGAGAACATAACTTTCTTTAGAACCTGTACCTGCCCAGTTACAGATGTAAAAGCAGGGGTAATTCAAATGTGTATTTTCTTTGAGGTTGGATTAAAGAAAAGGTCTGAATGGCATTTTGCAGAAGGTTTATAAAATTAACCGTAGCATGCTAAAGCATTAAGAGCAAAAAGATATATTAAGATAGTCCAGGCCCCATTGGAAGATTTAAATCAGTTCATTGCAGGTTTCACATGTATGTAATTTATATCACTCTGCAGCTGAAGGAGGGGAACAGGTGGCTCCTAACCCCTGCAATGGGCCTTTGAGGACATAAGCAGGGCACCTATTTCTGTCCACTGGGGATATATTAGGCTGAAGTGCCTCTGAGTGGTGAGGAGATATTGTTGGACCACCAAGTGACCTGTAGGAAACAGTAAATAAAGCGGGGTATGTGAAAAGATGTCTGCCTCAGCAGCTGTTTCTTCCTGGGGAAGTTCAGAAGTGTTCTGTGCTAAGCCATCTAAGTTTGCTCAGCATGGACCAAGTTAAATGTGGGGATTCAAAGGAAGAGTGTCAGTCCTAGTATGGGCACTTGTATTAACTCATGCACGTGAAGCTGGTTGTTGGGTTAATTTGACTGTGGCAATCTGGAAACTGGGTCAGTTGCTTGAGCTGTTCCTGTGAAGGTTAAACCCAGCCGTCTCAGAAAGAAAGGGTGTGAAGGGTCAGATGCTCTGCGGTGAAAAAGGCAGAAGTTTCACCTCAGTTAGAGAGGGAAACGGAGGCTGACATTGATGGCATGCAGCCATTGTTTCCTGCCGTCAGCAAGCTTCCCTGTGAAAAGAGGTAGGGACTCCCCTTTTGGGAATAAACAGCTAGGTAGTAATTTATGTGTATCTGTTACTGAGGGCAGGGTAACTTTCCCAAGCCTTAAGATAAATGTGGAGAGGTGCATGGTACATGTAAGGATAAATGAATGCTGTGAACACTTCCCGTTTGAGGATGTGAAACTTGAAACACCTGCTTCAAAGTGTCCCAGAGAGCTGTGGCTAAGCAAGCATCCTTTTTTATTCAGTTTTGCTTCTGCTGAGTGATAAACATCTGTTTCACTGTTAGTAATAAGGTCTCCATCTCATTTTATGTAGAAAAATTACAACAGTGTATTGATTTCCAAAGCTATTTATCATTATACAATGCATTTGGTTTAGAACTTGGCTCACCAGGTGGGCAGGGGGACTTAGGCTCCGCATGACATAACGCCTTTCAGTGTTATGCTTTGCTGGTGAAGGCGGCAGCTCTGCAGCGCATCAGATGTCTCTCAGCACCTCAGCATCCAGAGGGTACTGAGCTATCAGAGGTGTCTCCGGTGTAGCTGGAAACAGCAGCTCTTTGCAGGCTTTAGCAATTGTAAGACCAGTTAACACAGCAATTTCTTTTTTTTTTCCTGGACTTTACTAAATGTCTGAAATGAGCAGGTGGAGCCAATGTTGTTGCCTTCAAACACCAACCTAAGACTGTTATCTAACCTAGGGGTGGAACAGGAGGTTGCTTGAGATCCCTTCCAGCTTGATATCTCCCATGCTCTTATGAAAACAGTCTTTATCACCCAGGTTCAGCACAAGCTGTAAAGTGTTTTCTGTAAGTGATGATTTAATTAACTAAAAACATTCTCCAGGCAGGGTTCTTCTTTTTAGGATGCTACTGAACAGAACAATATACCATGGAAATATTGACAGGATTGCCACCATAGCACTGAGGCCAAGCTCCATGGGAGGAAACTCTGCGACCCGGAGCTCACCCTGACCCTCCAGCCAAAGCAGCTGGGCTGGGTGTCAGCAGGCTGGCCTTACAGTAGGGGAACCCAGCTTCCAGGGGAGGTGGAAGCCAGGAGTCGTAACCCCTGGGAGCCCCCAACACCTTGCCAAGCATGCTAATGGAAAAACAGGCTTCACCACAGTTTCATTGCAATAGCACATTTTCAATAAAACTTCCATTGAAATTTAAAGTCAGATGAATGGAAATTTTCCACATACAGCATCAACTAGACCTCTCAGCAAGTAATTGCTGACTAGCTCTGATTACTATTATGTCAGCCATTGAGAACTAGCCAGGCATGCCAGGCTTTATTGAAAATTAACACCAGAGCCAGCTGCTTTGTGGCTTATCTAGGCCTGCTGCCTTTCTTTCAGATAGGTGTTGTTTAACATCATCTTTGATTTTTTTATGGACTAGAGAGGACTTTGCCCTCTAGTGAGTGTCCCTTGTTCTGTCTCTTTCCAAATCCAGAGCTAAAATATTTATTCATTACTTCTGTTTTTTTCTATATCATTTCTGTCGTTCTTGTCACGTCCAGCTAACGACACACCTCTATGACTACCACAATTTCTAATAAATTTTCATTTCTTGCTATTTTGTCCTTGAAGACATACCTTTTTCTTTTCTTTAACTCCCCTCATTCACTTGCCATGATTTTAATTGTTTAATTAAAACAACCTCCTGCCACAAGTAATTTATAGCTTAAGAACCATCAATACAGAACAAAGGAGATGCTGCAGGGAATTAAGGATACCTAACCACAAGGGAAGGAGAAAATTGGAGAAGATGTTCATGTTGCAAGTGTTGAGCAAGCATCTGGGTCTGCAGTGCCTCCCTCATTAGGGGGCAGGTTGCAAATGCTGGCTGGCCGGGTCTGTGAGCATGGTTCTCACATGAGCTCACTGGTGCTGGAGTGGTGCGTAGACCAGTATATTTTGGGCTGATTATACACCGGACAAATATGTAACATCAGGAAAACCTACAGCTGCAATGATAGGAAGTATTTATATAGAGCAGTACCATCTGGTATGCACTCCTAATAGTGACTATACTTAGCTACTATACTGTGTATCCCAGCTAATCCCATGCTCCAAAGAACGAGGCGTACAGTATCTCACAGATCCCACTTCTAACACCAGACATTCTCTACCCAGTGACGTCTATGCAGCTCCATGAATAGAGACATGTAAACAGGGTACACAAAAGGGTTATTATATGAAGGGGCTGCCATCTTGCTCATTTGCAGATACATGGATATGCAAATTTCTCTCTTCAAAGGGAATGCAGTTTTAGTGATGCTTGTGTTAAGGATACCAGTTTGACTCTGATTGATTAAAAAAACCCCTTTCTCCTGCTAGCTTGAAAAAGAAGAAAAAAATATCTAGTCTTTGAAAAATTCATTTATTATACATCCATGGAGGGTTTTGTAATAAAAGTCCTCACAAGTCCTATTGTCGACATTACAAATGTTCAAGAAATGTTCCAGCATCCACCATTCCCAGCAGTGAGTGCTAATAAGTTAGTGTGCAATACCACTCTGGCTCCCAGTGTGTGCAGCAGCTGCATATCGCTGTCACCGACATATTTCAACTTGAAAAACTGACAGTTTACAGACTCTCTACCCTCTATTTTGGACACCGACAGTTTTGTGTTGTGAAAAGGCAGTGACTTATGCTGTTTTTCCATAGGTTTTCTGTTACTTTTCTTGAGGTCATCTATATTTTAGGTGGGCTACATGAATTCCTGAGTCTCTACATGCAGCTGCAGTCACTGTCTGTGCTTTTGCTCTGAAGCAAAATGCAGTTACGTTTCAGTTCTTCCATGCGTGTAACTCTCCGTAATGGTAACAGGAAGAGAGGTGTGTGGGTGTGTTACTACTAACTCTAGTTCATGTTAAAGGCCTCTTCAGTAATAATTCAGCGTTATTTGTACTAATCTGCTTAAAACAGGTCAAAAGATTATTGACAACTTTTTTCTTTAAAACATGCAAGGACAGACTTATTCATGGGCAATTGTGCCCCTGTATATAAGGTTACAGTACTCAAGTGAGCATAAATACTGCTCAGAAAGGTAGCAGTTGACATGGAATAAGTATTTGATATGCTTTTCCAGTTAACCTGTAAGTATACACACATTGATATACACATACAGAATTTTGCGCAAAGCTGAGGAGTGAGCAGAGACAACTTTTGGGTGCTTTATGGTTTTCTGAGTTTACAGGTGGGTATTCAACTGATTTCTAAGTTGAAAAATGAAAACTCCAATTACATGAGCCTGGATTTGTGTAAGCATGTTAAAACCAACACTTGCACATTCCCACTCATTCCCTCTGCTATGGAGTTAATGTGACTTCTCTGACTATTTTTCCCTGGGGTGTGCAGAGGTCATATATAGTGGGTACTCCATAGCACAGCTAAAATCACAGTCTGGAGGGTATTGAGTGTTAATTAAGCATCCATATAACATGGAACTTAACTTTTTTTTTTTTTTCTGTCTTGCACAGCTGCATAGCCCGATACACTTGAGATTATTGACAATGTATTTTTCTTTGCATACCTTAATTATGTATGCTAGCATATGCATAGACAAGCAGCAGAGCAACTTACCAAAGTTTGTGGTGTACAACAGTAATACAGAACTTTGAGGTACCTATTAAAAATTCTTAAGAGGAAAACATCTTGCAATTTATTGTAATGTAAGTAGTAAACATCTGAATGTATTTTTACACAGGTAACAGGGTTTGCTACACGTATATTTCAAACACTGATGAATAAAAATGAACCTTTTACAAACCCACCAATCCAGTATGTTTTCTTCAAAACAATATTAAATGTGTGGCTATGAAAACAGTGACACATAAAAAAATTTTCAAAAATCATTTACCACAGGGTAACTTTTTTATACCTACAAGAAAACAAAAAATTATGTACATAAATACATATATTTTTATATATAGCAAATTACAGTTTTCTGCACTGAACATTTATCAAATACACAAGTACTGAACAATGTGCTTGGCCACACCTTGTGGTCTCCTTATATTCCTGTGAGAATGGAAGACAAGTTTCTATGGAGGATACAAATTGTTCAGTGATGCAAGCTCACACAAGAATTAAAGAAGTAAAGAAAACCAAAAAAACCCACAGCAGAAATGCTTGATGTTTCCAGCACAGGCAACTTTAAGAACAAAATGCAAATGCTTAACTGTTCTTCAAGCATACGCCCCAGCACAAGGTCTGTGCCAGAGAGCTTTATACTGTAGGACAGCCGTCACATGCCAAGGGCAATGAATTTGGGCAAAAAATCTGATGCTCAGCTTTGTCGACTGGCTTGTCAAAGCCATCATCTTTCTGATAGACAGGTTGTAGGGAGTGGTCACCTTTCAGATCCCTTACAGAAACCGTACCCTTTCTCTGGGACCTGGCCAGCCACTCCCACAAGCTTCAGATAGAAAACAAGGCACTAGCTGGTTTTCTGGCCATTACCTTTCCAAAGCTCTGTGGTTATTAGCATGATGGGAGAGTTTGAAAAGGGTGACACAAAGCTATTTTTGAGGACTATGTACACAGTTATTTTGGTTTTGAAAACAGAAAGCATTCACACCACACATTTCATTTCACCTGGCCAGAAATGCTAAGCTCAGGTTGCTAATGCATAAATAACGATCCTTAGTGAAAAGTATGGTGTAGACTCCACTGGGTTGTAGTGACCTTACCAGAAACTGTCTTCAAAATACTGCAGTTACTAGCTAGGAATAACAGTCCCTTTTAGGTGTCCTTTGGAGCACACGATACAAATATTTATGTTATAAAAAGCACTTGGTTGTCTCCACAGGTTAGTGATGTCCGGAACTTGAAGGATTGTAAATCCAGTCCATTACAATAAGAGTCATACTCACAAACATGAAGATTATGCCAAGTATGAGAAAAAGTACAGCCTGCAATTGGAAAATGAAATATTATTAATAAAGCACGTGACTGAGCAGACTGTAGTTCACAGACTGTCCCACTGGAACCGCATTTATTTAACACCCAAGGCCCAGGTTTGGGTCATTGGCTGTGACTAAAGCCCAAGTAATGTCATACAGGGCTACATGAATCAAAGTTAGCCCTATGTAAATTTCAGTCCAGGAGAGCTGGGCTTTACAAGACTAGGTCTGGACACCCCCCCCACCCCCCCCACCCCCCCCGCTATGTTACTATGAACAATAATGCAAAACATGTAACAGAGAAACAGTTTTTTTCTTTAAAAACTGACCCATTTTCAATGAATGATCATTGTCTCTGATATCAAGAACAGCTTCAGTGTTAATCCTTTTCAGCCTTATTAGACAAACTGGTAAGCCCATCTCTCTTCTCTGAAGACATTTCTGCATATATTCAAGTGATTCAGATGCTTATAGTCACCCTTTGCTTTAGTGGGGCTTTAGTTTACCATAACCCATCCACACTTAACAATATTCTGCCTCGCAACACAATGGTGAATAGTGTATGATCTCAGTGCAGGCTGTGAAATTTTAGATGTGACAGCAACATGAAGAATGAACAGACAGACATGAACAAATATGCAAAATCTCTCTATAATAACAGCTTCAAAAGTCATAATCAGAAATAATTTTATAACAAACCTTTTTCTTTGTACTTGCAGTATGTCAGTTGAATTTCCACTTCCTTGTTTTTTGTGAACATGCATATAAATGTATAAATGTACATCTGTTTACATTATGTGCCTGCATATATATTTCATTAACAACTTTTCTGATTAAATTTCCAAAGTACATCTCCTTGGTGATACTGTTAAATGTGCAGATAGCTATTGATGTTCAGGATGAAAGGTGCTGCTGCTGCAACACTCCAGCATGACATAAACACATGCTGTGTATAAATGATAGACCTTCGTGTATGTCTCCTGTAGGTGTATGGATCTATGTCAGAGGGGAACTCAATTATCTCTGCAGTACAACTTTCTTCTTAACCTTGACCTCAAATCTTCCTGTTACTCCACAGCTGGCCTTCTAGCATGAACCAACACCTCCTTATAGTCTTGGTGGTATTTATGCAAGTGCAGGTGTCAACTAGAGCTTAGATTGGATTAAATAAATGCCTTTTTCTAGTTATTTAAGACACACTTTAACCTAGACATTTACTGTTGCGAATCAGTAGCAGCAGTGGGCTAAAGGCTTTGGCTAGTTGAAGCCTGGCTTTCCATGCTAGGGTGAATCACACTACCTGACCTGTTTTGAGTGAGACACTACCATTTATAAGCAAGTGCCAGATACTGCAAGTCAAAGGTCTGAGTATTTGTGACCCCACACCCTCCCATCCTTCCTTTTAAAATTGCTGCCAGCTTCCTTACCCCGATCTTCTGGGGAGACCTCAGGGGCTCCTTCTCAACGAGCCGCAGGTAGAAGGCAGCAGGGAGGATGAAAATTAGCATGGTAGCAGAAGAAGCACCTGGAAGAGAAAGCAAAGCTGAATACCCTGCTGTCTGACACATAAGCAACGTGGTGCACATGCAAAAGACGGCGTGTGGGGAGGCAGCTGCTCATCCAAGCGAAGCTGCAGAAAGGGCTTTCTCTGAGGCAGCATTTGTGCAGAGCTGTAGATGTCCAAACACTTATTTGATGCTTGGGGCCCAAAGAAGCACTCGTTACTGAGAGGATTTGCTCAGACCAGCGTGGCTGCCTGTGATACAGATGTCTGCATGTGAGCTGGTGAAGCAAGGACAAACAGGCATTCCCGGAGCATGTGACAGCCCTGGAAAGCTGGTGTCAAAAAGGGTGGATGGAAAAAGCAGAGGGTGGATGACCTGTGCCCTGGAAGTGCCTACTCGTCTCCTCTCTGAAGAGCCCAGCATGGCGGCCCCCGTGTAAAAGGCAGCAAGGAGCAAACTGCCTGCCTGCATGGAGCATAACGTATAAAAAAGGCAAAAACCCCTTTGAGTGTCTTTCTCAAGGGCATCTGCATCCCTGAGTCCACAAGTAGCTCAGGGCATGGAGACTTTTCATGAACCTCTTTGGTTAGAGGCCAAAACTGAGCAAAAGAAAGAGGTAGGGAGAGAACTGTGAATGTCAAAAGAATGTGTCACTTTTCTGCTTTTTCCAACATCACAGTTTGGAAGTCAGTACATTGTGTCCAGTCTACAGATGCTTGAAAACCAAGGATGATTTTCCTCTCCTCCACATGCACTAAGTGCCCTTTTTTGTCAAATGGGATTATTATTTTTTTTTTTTAACTGGGATTACTTGTGCTTCAGGCAAGGTGGCAACAAAGTTGGGTACTGTTTAGCTTTGTCTGTCAGCTGTTTGGGAATTTTTATTTCCATTTTCACTTTTATCTGTGTTTATATTACTCTATTGTAAGAGCCAAACTGAGACTGCCATTCAGTCCATGAATGTGAATTCGTTGTGGAAAGGATTAACAGAGTAAACAAAAAGTATTTATGAAACCTACCAATAAATCCGAAGATGTCTTTAATAGTCGGGACAAAAATGACAAGCAGGTTATTAGAAGCAAGAATTACTGCTGCAATCAGGAAATGTCTTATCCAGCTGAATGGCCTTTTGGGAAACAGCAATGTATAGATAGAAGAACGGATCTGTAAGATGAAAACCAGCAGGGAAAATAAAAGAGCAATTAATTTATCTTTGCTTTTCACTTTTTAAAATGATCTATGCTAGTTACTTCTGCTGTGACAAATTCTGTCTGAAGAAATGTGTTTTCAGTCTTTGATTCCCTTAATGTAATCTCACTCTGATGTACGTTTTTGAGATCTGTGTTCACAGTTTAATGCAGAAACTAAAATATTTGCAGTGTAGAAGAAATTCAGGTAAATAGGGTGTAAAATAAGGGACATTAAATCTGTTCAACTGAAAGATGCTAATATCAGCAAAAAAAAAAAAACCCACAAAGAAACCCCCACTATGAATACTAATAAGCAGGCAAAAAGTGCACGGGTGAAATATGAGTTGCTGTATTCCTGAACCTGATCCCTCTGAAAATCCCACAGGAGTTCTGTCATTTACTTCAGTGAGAGAAAAAGCAAGCTGTTGTTTCACTTTCATTAAATATACATATATATGTATCTCTATCTCAAAATAAAAGCATATTTTTCAATTCCACTTGGAAATTATAATCCTAAAAGCTATTTCAGAGGATCCTTTTTGCTCTGCTGCCTTTCTCACACAACACAGAGAGAGTTTTTTTTGCTTTTTCATCAGCAAAGATGGTAAGTAGGGAAAAGGTCAAGAGCAAATCCCTTTGATGGCTGGAGATAACGTTACTCTGAATTACCGTGATTGACTTAAAAGATTTGAAATCTAGAAGTTGAATAAAGATGTTTTTACAGTGAAAAAATCTCAAACCCCACTTCTGTTTGGTTGTTTTAACATAACAGACAACGGTTTCTGGACGAGTTTGGCAATTCTGTAAATGTATGGGGTTCTGTCAGACTTGAAGCCCATCATTGGAAACCACAGCATGAATTTTGCATTTGATGTTTTTCAGGTTGATGTGAGCCAATATTAGGGAGAGGGAGGCAGATTTCAAAAATTTTGTTCAGCCCCTGAGTTGGTGTGAAACAGCTTTATTCCACCAAAGAACTGCTGCCTGCATTCCTGTTCACTTATTGTCAGCATCTTGTGCATTTCTCCTGCAGTGACGTAGTCCTTAAAATAAAACTATGGAGTTTTATATCTTGGAATCATATGTACACTATGACTAGTGGTACATAGATCTATACTTATTTTTTTTAGCGATGCATTTATTTCCTTTTTCTTTTAAAGAATAAACTAATAAATCTGACTACTTTAAGAAAATACAAATGTGGTAGTTCATAGAAAATTAGTTGATAGAGCTATACTGTTTATTTGGAGTAATTAGATCTGCTAAGTTGGTTGTCCTGATATGCTGTATAAAACTGTTTGATATGCTGGCTTACAAGCAAATGATATTTTCATGGGAGTTCTTTCAATAAAGCAATTAGTGCTGTGGCATGTAACTGCTATGCCTTTGGACAGTATTCATATATAAAAATGATTATACCAAAAGCTAAACATGCAAAATGCTACATCTGACAGAGGCTTTTGCAATGCTCTTGTTTTCCCATAAAGAGTGATCAGTTAGTTAAGACTAATTTAAACATTTAGTCACTGGTTTAAACACGACATTTAAGGCAGAGCACCAGAGTGCACCAGGCTAGACGGACTGATCACCCTGGATGCTTTATACCAGAATTTTTTTTTTTTTTTTTTAGACAACCTTGAATAGTGATTGCTGCTCTTAGGTGTTTGTCAGCAAGCCTGGAAACTATACAGAGCTTGTGTTTGCATCCAGGACAATGCAGCCAGAGGACCCCAAGGTTACTGCTCTTATCGCATGTGAACACTATGGTGTGATGTGGATTGCTGGCGTCCGCCAGCAGCGTAACATGCCATACAAATGGCAAAACAGCCTCTCAAAACTTAATGACCAGGATCAACTATTTTCTTCCCTGCTGTGTAGCAGCTCGGAGAATGTACGAGGGACAGTCCTGTACATTCAGGAGCATGGAGGTCTGTTCTTCAGGTGGGGATTGATCCCTGAGGAGGGTCACTCCCTCTGCAGACCAGTTCTTTTAGCTAAGTGTCTTTCTGTTCCTGCTACTGTGGATAGTGTGTTTTTCCCTGTGAACATTACCTGGAAGCTCCAAACTTTGCTCAGACATCTGATTATGTGGCTGACTTGACTGCCTCTGTTTTCTAGCACTTAGCTTCCTCCCCTGTCCATAGACTCAAGCACCTAAGATGTGCACAGGGCCTTTGGTTCTCTACCTTGGCAGCCAAGCCTGGCAGTCCTGCACAGCGCATGGCCTGAGTTGCACATGTCTGTCTTGAATTTGGATGCTATAGTAGGTGCCTGTATTAGGAAATCTCGTAAGTGATTTCAGTATACTCTCAAGTCTTTGGTACTTACGCTGCTGCTCTGATAAATATAGCACAGAGAGAGCCAGAGCGAGCCAGGGCAGTTGTTCCTGACTTACTTATATTTATAAAGAATAATTTATTTCAGTCTTTCAGAGTTTGCAATTGTAGCTACCTAAGGTCCTTGCTCTGGTCCAACTGCATGTGAGAAAACAGGCCCTCCAAAATAAAAACACAGGCTTACTTTTCTTCAATGTTAAAGTATGCCTGTGCTGAGTACATACAGTGAGTGGATATGGGCTAGCCCTGATTTCAGCTTCAACAGCTGTGCTACTTACAGGGAAAAGGACAAGGGGCACAGTCAGGGTTACAGCCACCAGCACTGCCAGGCGAACTGACAGCAAGAGGGTGTCAAAGGTGTACACTTTGATGTATGTATGAAGTAGCTCATCTTCAACTTCTCCTACAAAAGGAAACAGAAGGGAATTAAATCACTTAAGCAATATCTGCACTGCAAAAAGATCTTTATACTGCAGCTAGATAAGATTAGCTTTGGCCCAGCTGCTGTCATCAGATACAAGTTATGGGCTAGGCACAAAATAGTTATTTTCCCCGTACAACAGGTACAAGTTCATTGTTCAGAGACAATGAGGGTAGTAACGGTCTGAGGTGATGTTTTGTACTCCAGTGTCTCAAACGACTTTCTCAAAGTCATTAAGTGGATGTGGAACCTAAGGTAAAAATAACTTCTCTGATATGAAATAGGAGACAGCTCACTGAACTAGGAACACCTCTCTTCTACCTCCACGCAGGTGTCCCAGCTCTCAGACCCTCTGGCCCCAGCAGTAGAGAGCAGATTGTGCTGTGTCATTCACTTCTCTGCTGTAATGGAAGAACTAACGAGGTAAAAAGAGGTGGTGTCTGCATAAAAGTGTGCTAATACAGGGGCTGCTCTGTTTACCTACTGATTAGTCTAGCTCATCCATATTTTTTTTACACTAGAATGATTTGCACCTGTTTTTCAGCATAGGTGAAGCTTAATTAGTGGTAGAGCCAGGGTGGGTAGCACTTAATAATGTCATGTAAAACTGTTGAGCACTAGCGTATTTTTAGTACGGTCACTCTAGGCCTTTGCCAAGAGCCAAGTTTGCAGCAGCTTGTTGTCCAAGTTCAGAAAACCAAAAGATACACAACTGGTCCTCCTAGAAGGTGCCTCTGAGCCTCTCATGGTAAGGGACTTGTGGCCTGACAGCTGGATAAGTCTCACTGCTTATTCAGGAGATTACATATACTGCATATTTTGTTTGAATAATGCTTACACCTGGATTCAGACCCACAGAAAATATGTTAATACTTGAGGTTTAATGTGATACAACCATCTCACCTGCTTTAAAATAAGAGGGAAAATTCTACAGAGAACAGGGCTTTGACCTACCATAGAAAGTAAGGTATCCAAAGAGGGCAGCCAGAAGATACATGATAAGCATGCCAGTGATGGAGATGTTTGAGACATTCTGCATCCGCTTTCGGGAAGGGCTGGAGTATGAGAGAAAGACAGTAACAGGGCTATTAGAAAGTCTCTATTTGTACAAGAAGTAGTCTGAAGAGTCATAGTTCTACTGACATTCCTTCACTGGCTAGTAAGTTCATAGCAACTATATTGGTTATACAGAGCTCTTGAAGCTTTGCAGCTCTGTGCAGAACAGCACAGACGTATAAAAGTATGTTGAAACTCCATTTCTACTACTTACTTAGTGCCAACATATAAACGTGTCATGTTATTTTGTACATCATTATTTATATACAATGAATCTCAAATGGTATATTTTAAATAAAAAATGGAGTGGCTAAAATTACAGAGTTGGCTATAATAATAGACAAGAGATTTCAGTAAGCTCTACGTGAACATACCCCTATAGCTACATAGGGGTGTTCTGGAGGTTCAAGAACCTCTTGCAGGTCAAATCCTTACTTTAAAAATCCTTTGCTTAAAGATTTAGTGTGAGAAAATCTTCAGCTTATAGGACCTGGAAGCATGGTCCCATGTTATCTGAGAATTTTTATTTCTTCTGGGACTAAACCTGCTGAAATAGGAGGTAATGGGTCTTGGCCTTCTTGAGTTTTGCAACACAACCTCCTGTAATGTAATTCTTGCTGTTGAACAAATGCATTTTCTTAGCCCTTCCCAACTGTCAACTCTGTGCTGATTTAAGCAATTGTATTTGATTTTTGATATTTGATAAGCAAAACAGGCTAGATGAAAAGTTTATGTAAGATTCCCAAGCAGATGGCATCCCAAGAAACCTTAAGAATAAGCAGCAGCTGACCCAGACACAGAACTCATTAAGATGTTATTGGAAACCAGAATTATCTGTTTCAGTGCAAACAATTTCCCCAGTATATTTCACATCCTTCAAAGGACTGTCCGGATTTCTCCTTTCCCAACTAAATATCAATCAAGGTGGTTATCCGAACAGAGGTTCTCTGTCATCAATATCTGACTATTATGTCAAAGCAAAGCCATTATCTGCTTAATATGGAAAGCAATAAATCATTAGCAGGTGGGTGTCCACACACCAGCAATCAAGGCAGAACACGTAGAAAGTGATCTCTAGCTATAGTTAACTGGAAGGATGGGACAAAATTTAAGAACCTTACTCTTTCAGTTCACTGTATATTGGTAGCACCTCAGGGTGGCATACGAATGCAAATGCCAGGATGGGTATTGCATAGGCAGTCTGTAAAATAAAGCTCCCATTAGTAAGAATGGTCACTGCTGTACCTCTGACTTTTGGCAGGCAGCAGTTTAGCTGTGGTATGAATGGCTAAAGACATATTCTACAGAATCTCACTTACCCGTGAGTTGAACACAAAGTATTTTGGCTGACACATGTCACTACTGTCGCTGTGTGCTTCATATTCTACACCACTTTTGGGGGAGGTATCTTTTGGCTCGTCAAGGACCGGCAAGTGTTCAGCTGTGTTGTCCATCATGAAATTCACTCCAGAACTGAGAGACTCGTTTGGTAACATGACCATGTGCATTGGCACTGTGCTGTTGGTGGCGGTCCAGTTTTCAACCCCATGGTCCATGATGGGGAGAGGACAGGGTATTTGGGATTTCTTGAAGATTACCTACAAAAGAGTAGACAGTGTCATCAGAAAAGTACCACCATAGGAGATTACACTTAAATCCAGGGTATGTCAATGGAAATATAAACACAGGCACACAGAAGAGAGAAGGAGAGGGAGTAAGAAATCAGGTGCTACCACTTCTGTTTCTCCTACAAGTATTTGTTGCTACTTTGCCTCTGCTGTTGTCCTGCTTTATTCTTTGCTCTCAAGTGTTGTTTTTTAGGCTGATCTTTTTTATTCTGGCTTCATTCAGCAATAGTCTTGTTGATTTCATTCACTTGCAGGTGCTATTCTAACATCCACATTAAATTGTCATGGTAAGAAATATAACAGCATTGCACAGTTTACAGGCTTTGTATTTGCTTAGAGACAATACCCAAACGGTCACCTACCACACTAACAAAGAAAACCATACAGGTCAGCGAAAAACCACTCGTATAACCAAGATAACCTGTGCAGCAAGAAAAAAAAAACACAAAACAAACAGTTCAGCTACATATAAATTCACAGTCCTAATAGAAATAAAAAATAAAGTGGGGCATTAAGCTTACCTAAGCTCTTTAGAAGGGAGAGGGGAAGAATAACCCCAACCGTTACAAGTATGACGAGGTAGTTTCCATTTAGGTACCATTCTCTAAAGTGGAGGAATAAAAGGTAACAGTCATTATTACTGACATCAAAGTGAAAAATTTTCATCTGAGGTTCAGGTTGGGCAAAGGTACCTACCCAGAACTCTCCTCAAGTTTCATAAATGCTCTGATCACTTCAGGAAGTTCATATTTAATAATAAAGAGGTAGCTTGACATCGCTGAAAAAACCAAAAAACACCTTCAGAGAAAACAGTGTAGTTCCAACAAAAAGAATTTGTGTTAAAACCCCTTAATTCTGCATGAAAAACATATTGTTTGAGAAACCATCTTTTGCTAAAATAGAGAAATGAGTTTTGTTCAAATAACAGTGTGACTAAATAGATGGTATGTTCCCTTGACATTGTTATAAGCATGTCCGGAATGCCATCTAACATTCAGTATTAGAATACCATACAGTTATTACTGGTTTAACAACATGCTTTTAGCACTGTTCTAATTTACACTCAACTTTTCCTTTTGCTTTTCTGTTGTAAATGTGGTGGCTTTTCCCAGTGGACACTGTCCATCCACATTCTGTAGTAACTTGTTACTGCCTCTAAACCTCTTCATCTGTCTTATCCCTTCTATTTTCAGCTTCTTTCTTCCAATACTCTGCTTCATATCTATAAAAAACACCAACTAGTTGTCAAGATTCCTGATGGAAGGGTGGACTTTTATATATCTCATTTAAAGTTACTGCCAGAAGGCATGCTTTTTTCGTTATTTTATGTTCTCCACAGAGAGGTCTCTGGAGGCCTATGGATCAATCTAGACAAAAGGACTAGAAGAACAGCTATTCCTCTCTAACAGAGAAGCGTAATTCCTTCCTGAATTCAACCACATTTGATATCCAGGCTTAAGGAAGGGAAGGAAGACCATGGAACAGGACCTTTTATGAACAAAATCAAAAAGCCTTTTGCAGTAGAGAGACGCAAACCACCCCTGTCTGGGTAGCAAAGTTGTCTAGAAAGGTGGTAATGTTCTGTTGATGGAGATTTGCAAAGTATACCAAATTCCAAGACAGAGATCACAAAAAAGTCTACATACATTTAATTGACCAATGATGCATTTAATTTATATTTTAACTACATATGCTTAAGAAATCTGGAAAAAACTACAAACTCCCCTGAGCTTTCAGATAGAGTGTTCCCCAGTCTCCTAAAAAGCTTTTTCCAGGGTAGCAAAAGGAAATAAAATTGTTGCATGAATGTACAATCCTACCCCTACTACTTACGATGTAAGTAGTCTCCTGTTCTGAGAGGATGGAGGTTACTTGATAGGTATTTCACATGAAGTATCTTTGTGCATGAATACTTTCAGCAGTCACTATTAAACACTCAGCATCTTAAAAAGATCACAACCCAACTGTCATTTCAAGTAGAGAATTCAGCTGGAAAATGCACTACTTTGATGGAGAAGTCAGATCCATGTGCTGTTCCTTTTAGGGTGGATTAATCTTTTCTGAGTTGAAACATCTGATATCTAGTCTGAGCTGTACTCAATGAAAAGAAATGTTCAACTCCTTGAGGACAGTCAGCCAAGCCATTTTAGCCATTATTGAAGGCTTTTCAACGGTCATGGAGACTAATGCAACTAACTAGCTTTCACCAGAACCAGATACTGAAGTGTCAGATAGCTGAAACAAGGAAAGATTAATTCCTCCTGTCCTTCCTTACTACACTGTAGTGTATAATGTACCTGGCTCATCTCTGATGCCATTTAGCCAGACAGAGGGGAGAAAGCACTTCTGTTCTGCAGAATAGTGTCAGAAGTTAGAATTTTTGCCCCTTACCTCCAAAGTTCTGCATTGTAACTGACATGAAAACACCACACTTCCCAGGCCAGCCAAATGCCTTTTCTCCCAGTTTTTCATATACTAGTGATCCTGCAAAAACAAAAAAAACCCAAAACAAAAAAAACCAACCAAAAACAACCAACAAAAAACAAACAAAAAAACCCCAAAAAACAAACCAAAAAAGAAATATGGGCCACTGCATTAGACACACTTGAATTGCATTCCAAGGTGAAACATATGCATGCAGTAGGGACTCAGCCAGTCACAGCCTGATCCTCATACCTCCTTCTTTTGATGTCTTCAGTAAGAGATGGACAGAGTAGAGTGACAGTATTGCTACGCTGAGCAGCAGAACTCTGCAAGGCAAGGCAGAAATCAGAATGCCAAGCAAGACATCAGAGACATTCATTGGATTTGAACGTACACTTGCTCATAGTCATGAAGTTCAATGTGTAGTTTTCAGCAAGTTTGTGCTTTGGACTCCCAGTGCAAACGCAGAAATAAATTTCAACTGTAGCTTGCTTGCGCGTACAGTTGCACTTTACACACCCCAAAACCCCTTCAAAGCTTAAGCCCAAGTAAGTGCCAGCTCTGTGTTATTCCAGAAGGACAGAATCCCAAATGTTAACAAGACTTTACTAATGTAAATGGATTTACACACAAGAGTCAGGTCTTTGATCTCTTACCTGCTCACTGACCTCTAATTTTAATTTCTTCTTATTCAGAGCTATATAAAAAAGCAACACTCGCACCATGACTGTGACTACTTCACTGCCAGCTCCTGGCTAGTCACTAATTTTGACTTCTGCCATGTCATCAAGAATTTGTGGAGTTTAGCTTGAGATGCCTGCTTTGCAAAGTATATTAGAAATCTTGCATAATGCTAAAGCATGGCATGACACTGGAAAACCTGCTCTTGCAACACTGGCAGCATACTCTTGTGGCCTAGTATGCTTGAAGGTACTGGGGGCCTGAATTCATTAATCCTGATTACTGCTATATTTCTTCCATGCAACATTCGTATCCTGTGTGATATCAGCTGTCTGCCTCTTGTGAACTGCTGGTGAAAAATGTAGCTTTGTATGACATTTTCAGGGTACAGTGCTGTGGGCAGCATCTCTTATCACCATAACTGCCTGGTTATCAGCCTGCACAAGTGTTGGTGCAGAAGGGGATGCAAAGATAATGTGACAGAGCTAGGAAATACAGATGTGCCTTACTCCATGGCTGAACAGGAGGTTGTGCCCACACCTTCCACTCCACTGAACAAATGCCTTGGTACAGATATGGGAGACAATGACAGCCAGGTTCATAAATGGGTTACAGTCTAAGAGGAGACATAGGCCCTGGGGCCAGATGATGGCCACCAGACTCTCAAAATTTTCTTTGAAATTTCTTTCTCCAATAAAGACAGACAATGCTTCATGTGAGCAGTGTCATCTCTCATGCTGTGGGTTCATGCAATACGGGTCTGGGGTCTCAGTGTAGCCTGCCAAGATGGCATCCTTCTTGGTCAGGGGCACACGTGCAGCTGCTATTCAGAGGCATGGTCTCTGTGTCCTGACGCATGAGGTGTAGTAAACCAAAGCCATCCAGGCTGGAACTTGCTAAATCATGCCAGGCTACAGAACTGATATCCCAGTGTGTGCTCTGTGCCATTGCAAACCTCCCCTGTGGGAGAGGAGGATGTAACGAGAACTTTTGGAAAGTTTCTGAATTTTAGGACCTTTCCTTTTGCCTTCACCCTGTAGAATATCTTCCAGCAGGAGAGCTACTGGGCAACATGAGAACAGTAAATTACAAAAATGTAGACGATGCTGGCAGCATTGTCTAAATTAGAATTAATGTCCAGCAGTTTCCATTTAGTAGATGGGATTTTTCTGTCCTGCTAACAGTAACGTCATGATCTGTGAAAACAGAGGAACCTCTAGCAAGTGGATGCATGCCATGAGGGTAACAATATCCCCAAACAGTTTTATACTTTTAAATCAAAGTCCTTCTCCTACCAGAAGGGAGAATGTTCTCATGCGGAAAGTATGGAAACAAGACAGGAAAGAAAACGAGCTGTGGGTGGATATGTCCTTTGTTTTTGCAGTTTACGACTCCACAAAGTTGCTTTAGCATTACTCCCTGCTTTAGCACTGCCAACAAAGCTAATGTCATTAGGCTCATATTAGATGTTTTTAGCCACCTGTGTGAATGAACAGCCTTAAAAATAAAGATATTGCAAAGGCAATTTTTTTTTCCTCTAGTGAGGCTTGATGTATCACAGTTTTCTTTTCAGTGATAATTTGTGGCTATACTAGTTAGCAAAAGTGCTCAGAGAAAGTTGGAGGAAAAAATCCTACATTTTTCAGACTAATGCAGTTCATTTCAGAACCAGCTTTTATACTTGTATCTGCAAATACTATATCTAAATCATTTGAGTGCAGGTGCTGGGAAGTACTTATCCAGGACAACATTCGCATCTACAATTAATTTTCAGTTAAAAATTCTACTGGCAAAACAGGAGGTGTTTCTTAGCAACTGGAAACTACACGTAGCATTTCAAATGCTGTTGCTGTCGTAGTTACAATCTCCAGAAGAAAGAAGTCATATAACGATAGCCATGCAACTTGATTTAAAGGCTTGTTAGATTCCAGTAATGTAAAACAATGGCCTATTGTCATACGGTACTGTCATGCTTTATCCCGCCCTCATGCGGGATTAAAATTAAGGCTTCAGTTACAATTAAACTCAGTTATTAAAAAGAAAATCAAGTTTGGGTTTTTTGTTGTAGTCTGTCTCATTTTACAGGGTTAGCCATAGATTAAAAAACTTCACATGGCTATCTGTTACTGTCTATCAAAATCCATTTTGTATAGATACTGTATGTCAGCCACATACCATTGCTGTCATCTGTGCACACAGAGTACAAATAGCTTTGAGGGAGCAACGTTAAATCTGAATAAATCTGTGAATACCTCTACATTCTTAGCATGCTGCTATTTCAGACTTGAATCAAATATTCTTCCATTTCTACATAGTGATTACATAGTCGGGATAAGGTAAATATATACTTTGTGGGTGATTTATTTCCCTTGTTGAATTCCCATACTGAACCAGCAAGATTGCTGTTGTTATTTTTGGACCAGTATACTGTTCTTCCCCTCTGGTTTTTGACTGCACAGTATCAATTCACAGTTTTGTTCCTGATACAAAACAGGGCTGAAATAAAAACCATAATGGTTTGTCAGCAGCGGATGGCTCCTTGTGGTGCAGCTAAAATGTTTTCATTACAAATGAGCCCACAAAACTTTTCAGCTAACAAAACAAGCTTAATGTACCTCTCTAACCACAAAAACTTTAGCTCCAGCTCACTGCTTATATTCTATTTGCTTTTCTTTCTATGTACTTACATGAAAAGGATAATTCCGGTGTTGGCCATGGCATAGGAAAGCCCTAAGATGCCGCTGCCCATAATGGCATTGCTGAGGTTGAATGAGGACATTCCAAAGGAAGCTCTACCCTGGTGCTGTTAGAGCGAGAATAGAAAATTGCAATTAATTTAAGTTTTACTGAGCACAACAGCCTAATTATCCTCATTGATGGTTTTCCCTGTATTGTCCCCTTGATTCTTAGAGGTGGAGGTTTGTCAAGGTTCCTGCGCCCACAGTCTCTTTTACTGCCAAAGCCAGCTGTGCTGGTAGGTGTTTGCCTCTCACATTCTCCCCTTGTCTCCGGGGGGAGGAGGGCTACATCCCTGAGAGGTGACGGGGGTGACAGCCACAACTGGTTACGCTGGTCAGCCTCTGTAGGAATGCATGCTGTTATCTAACAGATTTCCCAATTGTTGATTTAAAAAAGTCAGATGATTTTTTAAAATTAATCCAACTGGTTATTGAGGTTTTCTCCAAGCAGGTTGTGCACCTTTGGGGAACTAAAAGTGTGTCTGGGGAAGGAAAGAAGGAAGCGTTGTGTAGCTTGGGCTGGCGGCAGGGGAGTGGAAGAGAACAAAAAGCTGGTGGGAGGGGGGATAATGTGTGAGGGAGTCACATCTGCCACCAAGTGGAAAAGAAAGGGGGTGATTATGGCTCTTAATTTTAGCTTGCAATCACAAATAATATTTTTTGGTTTTATTTGATCAATCCTAATAAAACCTGTAACATGACCAATAAAATTACTTTCTTTGCACCAAGTTCATCAAAACTTTGAATAAGGTTACAAATCTGAGCAGAGGTACCCACATGCACACCCCAGGAACCAGTGCTCTGCTTCCATTTGATTACAGATTTGTCTAAAGAGCTGGAAGCATGCTGAGCGTGTGATGTTCTGCATTGTAAAGCCAAACATGAATGTCCTTTCTTTAAAGCAACGCGGTTGGATGTGGATTCATTTACACTGATGCTGGAAACAACCAATACAAGCACACACCCAGTTCTACCTTGGTACAGGAACACCAAAGTTCCCCTGAACCAAATCTCCTGTTAGAAAAATAGGTGCAGACCCACCCTGACTGGACATCTCAGGTGAGGTGACATAGATGCTAATGAAGTCCAAGGTCTGAGGAATTCTTCTGACTACTTGTGAAGGAGAGACCCAGTTTAACTTGCAAGGCAATAGAAAGGGTTTGCTGTACTAACAGTTAGAAAATGTGTTTACTCTTCTGAAGCCAAGATTATGCTGATCAGGCTCCAGAGTAACTTTGTTTGCTGCAACTTTTGGAAAAAGATTCAGCTTAACAAGATTTACTTTGCGATTACTCTTAAAAATTAACAAAACTTACATATTCTTCATTATATTCTTCCAATTTCTTTTTACCCAGATATCCGTTTGTAAGGAACTTCTGACTTTCTGCATCGTCACTAGCAAATGGACTGAACATGAAGAAAAATAAGAAATATTAGGTAAGGCTTATGTCACACATTATGTTCAAGTAACGCCTTTTGCCATTAGTGGAAACTTTCCTTCAACATTGCAATAAGTATTTTAAAATCCTTCAGAAAAAACTTCTTTTTTCTCCTGCAAGATTCTCATATCCAATGGCATGTTTAATAGAACTTTGCTTTGCCTTGGAATTTAGTTTTAAACCCAGTAATCTTCAAATTATTTCTGATTGCAGATGTTGGAAAGTAACAATTCTTTACTGCTAACACTTTGTTAAAGCTAGGCATGTACTTCACATTCGAGGAATAAAGCGTCTTGCAGCTGCCCTGTTGGAGACACATGCCACAGGGTTTAGCAAGCTGAGAGCTGGAGGCTGGTGGCTGGTTTTGAGATTCTTTTTCAGGCCACCCAGGTGTTGGTGTTACAGCTGGTCCTGCTGGAGATGCCTGAGGGTAGGCTGTCCCAGTGGGAGCACTGAGCTGCTGCCCTCCATACCTTGCCCTGGAAAGCATTCCCCCTCTCAGCTTGCTCAGATTGCACTTCCCTGCCAGCATATTAATTACATGGGTACTATCTGACCAGAGTGGATGGAAATTGCCAAGGGGGAGCTCGGGGCTGGGAGCCTGCAGAGGTCACTCCAGGTGGTGGCCAGCAAGGGGGTACCTGGGCTGCTCCTGCTGTGCTGGGCACTCCATCCTCTGGGATGCAGAGCAGGGAGAGTCAGTGCTGTGGGAAAACTCCAGCTAGACAACCACATTAATGTCAATGTATTGCCTGGGAAATGTTTTGTGTCCCAGATGCCATTAGTGAAATTTGGTTTTGATTACTGCTTTCTAGCCTTAACAGAGCCTTTCCATTTAAATGCTTACCTCCTAATTGCAGCCTTTTCTGAATCAACCAGCTCTGTGTAGTTGTCTTCAAGGCTTTCCCCACTGTTGCTCTGATCATCAAGTTCGATGTTGACTTTTTGCAGCTCCATGCGATCCATTAGAGCGGTCAGCGCTTTCCAGCACACGCAGTTGCTTCTTCAGGGTAAACAGCACCGTGCCGTCTGCTTGCGGGTCCTCTCTACCATGCGGGGCCTGCCAGAACACTCTGTTCTGCAAACAAAACACAATAGAACTCATTAGAGTTTTCCTCACATTAGATGAACCACTGTGAATTGTTGGGTTTGTGTTTGTTCTTTGTAATAGCGTTAGGAAGGGAAGCCATTGCAAACTGGGAAAACTCAGGGCAAGCGTTATGTCCCTTTATATGCCGGCACTTGGCCCTTCTGTCTTCCTTCAAATGACGGAGTGCAGGGGCCAACGGATGCACAGTAGATGTCCAGCATCTGGCAAAATTACAAAGCCAGCAGAAGATAATTTCTTGAACTGCTGCTTTTGAATTTCTAGGTGATGGTGATGCAGAAGTGCTTGCTGTTAGAAGCGAAGGGAGTATAACAGGGTTTTCCTACCACTGTGTCAAAACCTGCACACTCTTAAGGGAAGTGCCTAGTGTTCCGAATAACGTTTTGTAAGATTAATGTTGTCACAGATTTAAATTTTTTGAAGATTTGTCCCTTTTACTGGGATCCGGCGGAGGTGAGCATCTCGACGTGATGACGACTTTGATAATTAGGAGGTGCAATTCTGATATAGCAGTTTCTGGTTTTCAGTATATCTGTGTTTAATTTTTACTTGTCCTACAACTAGAAGCTGTGTCTCACACTGGATTCTCACATGGATATGACTGACTATCTTTACACGTGTTAGAAAAATTCCTGCCTTTTACAAATCATACGAATAAATACTCAACTCTCTATTTCTATATGGACTAAAGGAAACTGTACAAACTGAAGTTACAAAGAGGACTTCACCTCTTGGATTTCAGCAGCTTTATGTTATAGTCTCATATGCAGATACACATTTGCATTCATTTGCTCATATCCAAATTCAAGAGGAAAACTGTGCAAGAAATATTGCAGTTTTACAATACTTCTCCATTCCCAAAGATATTCCTTGATGCATTTTACATTTCCATTCCACAGCTATGGAGACAAAGGCGCACCACGGTGAAGGGAAAGAGCATAGACCAGATAACACATTGTTGGCACACCTGGGGCCAGAATTGCAGAATCCTGGCACTCTACCTGCAACCTTGCAAACAGGCACACTGGCTGGATCTGTTACTTTTTTCATAAATATCACACGCTAAATGCAGCCCAGAACTGTATAACAACAATATCAGAAAACACCACAACAAATAACTTTTGTGTCAAAACCCCCTGCATTTATTTGATAGCCTTTTTCATAGTTTTGCATTTATGGATGTATAGGTCCTTGCTTGACGATCAGACCTTCACTATCCTCTGCTACCGATCACACGATGCTCTTAATTAAGAACGTCTACAAATGTATTTGTAATGGCCAAATGTTAGAGTACATGTAATTAAAACATAAATATAAACTTTACATACCAATCCTGGAGGCTAAAACTGACCCTGGGAGAGAAATTAAAGTCGTCTTCCTTGCTTTTTACTAAAAAGATTCACCCAGACAAAACAACTGAAAAGGAAAAGCAGTATCACAGTACATTAGATTTCCTACCAGAGAGGGTGGCTGTGTTTACTCCTTTCTGCTGCCGTGCAGGGTGTGTGTGTGAGGGGACAAGTGACTTGGCCATCAGGGCAGAGCTTCCAGCACTTGCATTCCAGTGGCCGGGGGGGTCTGCCCGCTCGGATATGAATAACTCCGGGACGTGAAAAAATAATAACCCCCCACCAACAGAGCCCTCCTAAATGCAGTTTCATTCACAAAACTGTCTTCAAATGCAGACATTGCCCTGTCTGGGAAAGTAAGTCCTTCCAATTCCTGATGCTTATTTTTAATCTGTCACGTAAAAGTCAGGCTGACAAATCTGACTGCGTTTAGTCCTGTCGTGGTAAAGGGTAAAACCTCCCCCGTGAGCACTGCCTAACGGAGGAACATCTTTTCCAGCAGTAGCAGTCCAAAAAATACAGATCTTCAAAGAGTTGGGAAACAGAGGAAAAGTAAGCAAAAAAGGTTGCCAGGAGTTAAGTTACACAGAGATTAGACTGAGGAGGAAAGTCTGCGCAGCACAGCAAACACAGTTTGGAAAGGGGAACAAAAATTGACTGGAAGTACATGTTACAGCATAAGAATCATCTGGACATTGTCCTGTCAAACATTTACACAAGTAATCTGATTTATGGGTGTCATGTCAAAAGGCTGTGGAATTACTGGGTAAAGCAGTGGTTTTCTACTTTTTATTAATCTGTGAATTCCTAAAAGTCTTCTGCGAAATTGCAAAGCCTCAGGTGGCAAAATTAAATCTGCTGAGAACCTGGATTCTTGCAGTTGTCACTTTTTAGGGAGTGCTTGGTAGAGATCAAGGGGTCTGCAAGCCATGAGCTGAAAACCATTGGCATAAATGTGGGCAGGATGAGGCTCATGAAACAGGCTCGGTATTAGATTTGAATCCTGCAAACACTGTAACGGTAATTGCAAGCAATGGTGCCCTTGAACTTCAGCAGAACTTGGCAGAGCTGGACCTTAGTTGGTGGAAATCCCTAACTTCAGGTTCCTTACTCTGCAGGTACTGAAGGGTGTGGGAGGACGCTGAGGTACTGGTAGCACATGCTCCCCATGAGTAACGTTGAAGGGGCAGAGCTGCCACCCCTTCACCAGGGGGAAATGGGGTAGCCCTGTGCCTCTTGGGTCACTGCTTGACCTGCGAGATATTATTTAGAAAAAGGGGGATGCACTAGGTGGCTCACTTTAAAGTAAAATGGTGGTTACAGCTGCATGCAGTGTCATGCCCAAGCCCACTGCCAGGGCTGGTAGCCACGTGCTCGGCTGCGCCTGTGCAGGGGTTTGTGCTGGCTGGATCGCTGCTCCTGGGCCATGGCCAGGCACCAGGGCGGTGATGGCGTGACAGATCGCAGCAACCAAGGTCGGGCAGGCCTGGGCCCTGCCAGAAGCTAAGCACATCATATCGGAGGAGAAACACCAAAGTTCAGCTGCTTTAGCTTCCCTGGGACTTAATGCTTTCTGCTTCAAAGTTCTGAATTTGGTGCCTAAACATACAAGAAAAATCTCTTAGCTCTACGGTGTTCCTTAAACTTGGATTCAATACGGCGATGGTTTTGCTGCCTCCTGTGGTATTTGGCTGAAAGGAAAAGATTTTTCCTAAAGTATGGTGTTAAAATGGAAAAACTGTTTGCAAAAGAGATTCACCTATTATTAGAGGGAAGTTATTTATCCCTGTAGAACTATTTCTCTCTTCAAGTATAGGGTACTGTTCTGCATAACTTATTAAGTAACAGTTTTCAGCAGTGATTCAGAAAATTACAAAACATTTGGTATCTGATTTCACGTTATTGATTTCTGTCCTGTCTTCAGTTAGGACATTAAATGAGTGGTCAAATTATGCCGGGTCACATATATGACTAATATTTGCATGGGTTTTGCAGTATTAAGGTTTGTAAACTGAGCCATGGTATCTAATTTAGCAGATTTTTGCCAGATTCTTCATCTTCATGACAGTGATTTTATATTATTATTGTCTAAACAGCTATTTCAAAATGAAATAAGTAGTGTTGCTGTGAAATAACCAATTAGAATGCAAAGCCTGCTTTCAAAAATTCATTTGTTTACAGAAATGTGAGCCAAGTAAATCAAGAGCCTCAAAAAAAATTCTCAGAAGTTAGCCAAGGGCTACAAAGGAAAGACAGCATTCATTTCTTAATTGCCTGGTCAATTTAAACATTTTTTGATGCTTCTCTGGTTGCTTAGGTTTTGATTTAGTACTTTAAAAAAAAAAAAGACTAAATTTAATTCCTGAAAAAATACCAAAGATATTTGCCAACATAAATTACCATGTCAGTAAATCTTAAGAACCCCATCCTTCACATTGCACTTATATTTACAGATTAATTACATTTCTAATTCTCAATTTTTAAAGATATGGCTAGTGTCTAAAATACATTGATTGAACATTGTAAAGAAAAAAAGTTTTAGGTTTACCTCTGAGTCAAGCAGGTTCTCTTGCTTGCTTGCTAAGCAGGTTCTGTCTTTTAGGAATTGCACCTGTAATGAAAAGTTTGCTCATGTGCAACCTAGAGCAGTTGGACAGTGATTTAAAGACAAATGGGAGTGTAGGAGATGAACCAATCAACAGCTGCTACAGCCCAACTCCCTTTGACAAACTTGCGTCAGCTCTTTGTAAAAAAAAGGGGCAAAAAAAAGAAGGTAAATCAGTTTATTGGAGCACACTGAGGGCAAACATCTCCGTTACTGGAGCTATTTGCTTTCTGAGCTTAGCACTATTACAAAATGCATAACCGCAGAACGCTTCACCCAGGCTTGGTCATGCTTTCATTTGATAGTCTTGGGTTTTGAATAATGCGTGTGCAGTAAACTGGTAGTAGCACGATAGTAACAAGCCTGGAACGTAGCATCTGGGAGAAAAAGCTAAGGGCTCCCACACTGCTCTTATCTCTGTGACTACAAAGCTGCATCTTGCTACCGCAGTGAGGTGTGCACGGCAGGATTTGGCCAGAAGTGTATGCTTTCAGATGGGCTGGTTGACCTGTGTCTTAGTTTCCCATTTGAAATATTTACTGTAATTGAAATTGTGGAGGTATACATCAAATGACAAATGTTATTCACTCAACAGCAACATAGACTTCTGGAGAAGTATTTAATTACCTGTGATGTGCCTTTAATACTGTAGAATTTGCAACCTTTTATCCCATTACATAATGACCATAATTAACACCCCCCCACACCAAACAGCCCTCCCTCCCGTGTAGGCTTTGTGATTAAAGCCCTTGGACTGGCCTGACTGTGAAGGCAGGAAGGCAGGTGAGGGGAGGTAATTTTAAATTTTTAGAGTTTCCTGCGGAGCACTTCAGACTGCTTTAGCTCAGGCTGGGTGAGAACCTGCAGGAACCCAACCCTGCTTTGCCAAGAGCAAGGCTTCTGCCTGCTTGCTGCTGGCACTAGCTGTGGTGTGCTGTTTCACCATCCACCCCCACCTAAAAAATCCTAGTTCCAATATAAACTCAGACAAATAGTTGAACAAAAATAAGCTCTGTCTCCCTCAGTTCTGCATTCCCATGAAAATGCGACTGATTGTAAAGCCTGCCGTACCATTTTTGTCAAAAGTAGCACAGGCCAAAGATTAAGAGGTGCAAGGTTCAGAGCTAGAGGTTCTATCTTGCTTTAAACCTATCACATAGTTGGAAAAATTAACAAATTTGGGGGCTTAGAATGGTTGAAGGGTCTTTGAGTTTGAAAGCTGCCTGTATTTTTCATTGCATCAGCTGGTCTAATGAGGGAAACAGGCTCTCCCTCCTAAAGCGTACAGCAAAGAGTAGGTGTCCTGAATGAAGTAAAGCAGTTCTCAGCTGCGGTTTGGCACCAAACTGTTCTATGCCACTGTCAGGGCAAGAGAAGCAGAGCTGCAGGAGGGGCTGGGGAAGGCAGCCTAGCACCGTTTGCACCTGTTTGCTTTGCACACTTGACAGGACTGTAGGTATAGGCAATTTCCTCACTGTGCTGTTGTTCATGTGCATGTCTCATGTAACGACAGGGGAGAGAAAAACATTTCTTTAAACAAATGAAAATAAGATTGTAAACCATAAAGCAAACAGCAGGGAGATTTGGGGACAGATGTACTAACAAATCAGCAACAGCTGTGAAAATTGCTTCTAATACGTATTTTGAACCTGATTGAAAGAATAATAATCAAGACTAGAGTCCCTTTCCTTTTCAAAAACCAGAGATATTGATGTCTATGGCTGATACCCATCAAGCCAAAGCAACGTGGCACAATTCTCTGTGTAGCCGCATCAGAGTACTCGTGTGGATCTTTCCTTAGTGCACGGAGGGATGGAGCTGTCAGGACCGATGGTGCTCAGTAGTGCCCCTGCCCCAGCACCTGATGCCCCAAAGACACCAGGCAGCATAAGGTCATTGGGCCGGTGGGCTGGCAGAAACTGTACATATGCTTATAGGCAATTTTGCCTGCAGAAGAGGAGCCATCTGTATTAACATGGTGTTTCTTGATGTTGCCAGTTCTTTCTGCCTATCCCTAACTGGAAAAGTGCTGCTTAATTTTCACTAGGAAAGACTTTCAGCAGAACAAATGGTGGTGTCCAATCCTCAGACTGAAGTTACACATCTTAACTCTAGCACTGCAGAGCCCTTTCTATCCTGTCTCCAGCATGACTGTATGTGATGTCACTGTTTCTAAAGAAAACTTTGTATTTTCTAGGATTGCTAGAGCTCATGCAAGACTTTAAAGAAGAAAATATATTTTCTTGTTTTCTGTCGAAGAATAAGATTAAATTCTTCATTATAATGTCAGAAACAACAGGACAGCACAACCCTGTGATATTCATCACACCCATGCCTGTTTGTAGCTGGCACTACCTTTCTGTGAGACATGTCTCTGCCACAGGTACCCTGCAGCCAGGGTAGCTTCTCCTACATTCGAAGAAAGGACAAGTGTACTACTTTTGACCAACATCCCTGCCCCAAAAGCTGCTAAAGAAATCTCTTCTTTCTCTGTTAATTTGTGGGCTATTACTACAAGCTCTGATAGTCACCTTAGTGCCTACGGAGCACCCTGCAGCTCAGCAAGGAGTGTTTCCCTTGCAGCGCCTAGACCTGTGTTTGCCCTTTCTTTGAGGAAGCCAGGTCAACTTCAGCTAGAGCTATGATATTTGGTAGATGTATTATACTTTCCTCTTCTGGTGTCTTTTGGCTAGTTACCAGTTTGTAGACACAACACATGACGCAGTCATACCTGCCACCATTTACAGGAGAAATTTGCAGACATGACAAATCTGAGGACTGAGGGTGCATTTCCTGCACAAAGCAGGTCTCCCCTAAACAATCTGTTATAGCTGGGAGAGTGTTTCCAGAGCAGAGGTTTTCAGCAGGGGCTGGAGCCAGCAGTGCTGGTGATGCCATTAGAAAGGGCTCAGTGGTCCCTGTGCTGCAGGCACAACCTCCCACATTTGCCACATCAGCAGGTCCCATTTTCTGAAAACCATAATTCTCCTTAGAGAGCAAAACCTACTAGCCATTGCTTAATGCCCTTGTCTGAGGCAAAGAGCAATCAAGAGCTGGTCTGGCTGTGTGAACTGGAGGTACTGGCCCAGAGCTTGGTACTTCAGGTCCCCCAAACATGGGGAGCACTGCGGCGCTGATGGGGGAAGTCCGGTGTCCTCTGTAGCCTGCCTCTGCCCCAGCTGCTGTCCCACACGCCTGGGCTGCAGTGGCCAGCCTCCAGGATCTGGGCTTAGGCAAAGCAGGTTAGAGCTGCTCTGCTGTCCCTGTAGCTGCTTACTGTGCTGTGCCTGGAGCCTAGGTTGGCAAAAAGGCTTTATAGAGTGAAATTAGGTTGGTATTGAAGGTGTAGGAGATTATTTTACCAAAATACTAAGCACATTTTTCTGCATTTTGGCATTGTTTTTTGGAATGGGAGGTTTTGTTAAACATTTGATTAACATTTTTCCTGTTTTCTACAAACAGGAAATCCTATACTCACCTGTAAACTAAAAGAAATTATGTTAGTATGCCTGTTTTGAAGTCACAGCTGCTCTCTGACTCGTGCTACCTTCCACTTGGTACAAGAACCTTGTGTCTGTCTGTGTTTGCTTCTTGCTCAAATACTATCTTCTGTAGTTGCAGGAGACTTTGTTGGGGCTCTGAGTTTAGTTTTCAGTCTGTACTCATTGTCATCACTGAGGCAGCCAGTCTGTAGAGGAAAGCAAAGTGTATTGTGCTATTTCGTTGTGGCTGTCTGCTCTTCACCAGTACACTAGAAGTCAAAGTAATTCTGGTGGTGATAAACCCAGGTGCATTCAAAGCATGTGACCCTACACACATGTTTACACACAGATCTAAATCTACACTTTAAAAGGGTTAAGATGCTTCTTGCAAGGATCATTTCAGTGTTAGCTGACCCTTACTATGCCTTTTCCTTAGAAATACACGTCAAAAAGAAACAGTTTTTATTTCACAGTTCTTGAAGTTTAAGGCCAAGAGAGGTAATGTCATCTCTTGCATCTCAAACACCTTGAGTTCTCACCCAGATCCTGAAAATCCAAGGAGCCAAGTGGCTTCAGCCATGACTACATTTGTATTTTTCAGAATAGAAAAGGTTAGGAAAGCAGGGCTTAGTTAACCTGGCAGAGGGTAAGCTGAGGTGGGGTGGGTGGCTTGAGAAAAAGCTATAGCTACTTGAAGGGTAGTTACAAAGACAACAGAGACAGACTCTTTTCATTAGTGCCAGGGAGCCCTGACGTGGGGCAGGAGCCACATACTGCAGTGTGGGAGGTTCAGGCTGGACATTAGGAGAGTGTTAGTGCAACTCGGAAACATGTTGCTCAAGAAGCAGAGGCTGCAGAGTCACTTTCCTTGAAGGTTTTTGCGACTTTGCAAGGCAAAGCTGTGTCTGAGCTGACCTCGTGTTCGTAGCAGCCCTGCTTCGTGAAGGAGGCTGGACCAGCTGTCCTCCACAGGTCTGTTCCAGCCAGTGTTCTGATGAGTCTGTGAAACTGCTTAGTGCCACAAGCAAGAACACAAAGATATTAAAGATGCCCTCAAAACTACTGATAGCAGGAATGCAATTAGGTGAGACACGGCCAGACTTAAGGCAAACAATGCCTCATCTGTCAGAAGCAAGCTAAAAAAAGGACTTAGTGAGGAATTCAATAGTTCATTTTTTTCCTGAGGAGATCTGCCAGAGAAAGAGAAGCAGGTTCTGGCTTAAAAAATATTTTTGCCTTCACATATACAGTGTAAATACGCAACTACCCATGAAAGAGCTCAAAGTGCTCTTTTGAAATATTAATATTCACAAATGTTGCAAAACAAAACTGAGGATAGTTGGTAAATGTATTAAATTTTCTGTAGTAGAATAACTGGTATGTTCTGAAAAAAGGCTTCAACATCTTGTGTTTCCCTTCCAAAACCAGAATTTCTTCTTATCTTTAAGTCTATTTCAGTCTTTCTGGCAATAATGAGCTTCACAGGGCAAGTATGAAAAGCTGCATTTGCAATTGACTACAGTGAACTGAGGAAGAGCTAAAATAGAATATTAAATAAAACTCACGTGATTCATTTCAAGAAACAGGAAACCTTATAATAAACACAAGATTCAGAATCAAGGCTGTAAATTACAATATAATAATTGTTTTACTACTGTGCTTTTTGACTTAGTGTGCTTATAACATTAAGTATGGCTTAGATGGCACAGGATATTTCCTTTGTGACATTACCACAACTCCCTATCATAATGATTCCTGCCAGTGCAGAGTGTAAGTATTTATTGTTGCTCAGTGTTTTTAAGAAGAAGGGAAAGACAGAGAAGTTCAGGTTCATAATAACTAACAAAAAGCACTTCACTGCAATGACTAGGAAAGGAGACAATTTGCCTTAGGGTCTGTGTAATCTCAGTGGAGGGAGATGGGAACATCTCATAAAATGATTCAGCCCACCTAGAAGCCGTGTATGGTACCCAGCCAGCTTCTTTAATGCACTTTGGTGAGTGCTTAAAGGTTGATGGTATGAGTCTGGGCTTTGAGAAGGGTGTATGTGTTATTTATACTATTTAGAAGAAGGACTTACCATGCAAAATTTGGTTTGGCTTCTTTCTATTTGAATGGACAAACCCCTCCCCTCCAGATTTTTACCACAGGCCTTCTGCTGTTGTTCCACACTCACACATAAAAAAGATCACTTCAGTGGTGTCAGTCCCCCCTCCATTATTTTTAGAACACATTTGGGAACATCTCGCACTGTCAGGACAACTATTCCTGCCTTCAGATCTTGCCTGAGTGAAGGCAGGGGCTACCTGGAGACTTTCACTGCCAGCCTGTGTCTATTGTTTGCTCTGAAAGTGCCACGTGTGCTAGACAGAACGTATTGTCCATGGTCTGCATGGAATGAGACTGAGCAAACAAAGCTGCAGGGCAAAGGAATGAATTCACTGGGCAGTGAATAGCCACTGCTGGATAACATGCAGTATAATATCATGGTTTTATATGTATTTAAATATAATAGCTCACTGAGGAATATTGAGGTGCTAGTTCACTTTAGTCCCTTTCTATACTGATATATATAAGAAGTCCTAACATCCCTGATTGTTTGGAGCTATATATTGCAATATATCCAATCTCTTCACACTGTGCCACTGGCTAAATGTGGAGAGCTGCCCTTTCAGGTGACTAACAGAGTGCCTGTAATTTCTCATAGCTGCTGCCATGTTCTGCCCAAATGTGAGTGAGTGATTTCAGGCTCTTGAATGTACCACTGGTTTGACACCCACGACTTGAGCAGGAGCAGTGAGTGGTGCTGAGACTCAAGAGCCCTGGGAGCATCCAGAGTGGCAAATTAGGCATGTCTTTGGGACCTCTGCTTTTTTTTAAAGATCTGTAAATCTTACAGGTCTAGATCTGCTGAATGAAAAAGAGTCAAAACTAATCTGATGTTTTGATCTCCATCCTCATTTGAGGAGGCTGATTTTTGCATCAGCCCATCTCAGATCTAACCTGCTGGAACATTTCATCCAGGCAGTCCCCATTTCTGCTGCCACCTTTTGCAGGGGCCCTTCAGATGTGAGTAAGGAAAGGTTTCCAGCAGGATTACTTGCTAGGCTAGCCTGCTTGTGGCTCTCTCTTCCCTGTGGCCCGATGCCTGTCCCATTGCGTGACCAGATGTGTGTCCACCGTGGCATGTGTCCATAGTTATCCACCATGAGATAAATACACTTCCAGTCACACAGGCTAGGGAGAGCTCACCATGCACCATTTAATAGGGAACACATACATACATTTTTGTACGTCTAGTCAGCCAGAGAAGCCTATATTTAGTAGTGTACAGCTTTCAAATGCCTCCATATGTGCCAGCATGACATGCTGGGGTGGATGAGCTGACTACCATTGCTCCTCATCTCAGGGTCACAGAGAGAAGGCCTGGAAGAACTCTTATGAAACCATCTGGATTGTATTAGCTGGAGCTCAGCCAGCAGGTCAGAGGCAGGGAAGAGATTATTCCCCTGCATCCAGCATTTTTGAGTTTTGCCTTCCCCACCCGCAAGAAAGAGTACAGCAAGATGGTGGTGGAATGCAAGGCATACAAGGAGAGGTTGAGGGAGCTGGGCTTGGTCAGCCTGCAGAAAAGAAGGATAAAGAGAGGTATTATTGCTGTGTACAACAACCTAATGGGGATATGCGAAGAGAAAGCCAGGCTCTCCTTGGAGGCAGAGAGGCACTGAACAGTCAGCCCACAGCAGGTTTAACAACACTTGGATCTTTCTCGATTGAGAGCACAAGCATAGCTGTAGCTCCTGTGGTGAGCTGAGGAAAAGAGGTGGGCGAGGGGATAGGGCACCACTTTTACCAGAGCACTGACCTAGCTGGAAAAGGTGGGCAAGCTCTTGTTAACAGGCATGTGTCCAGTCTGTCCTTGGTCATGTTTGCATTAACCATGATTTGGCCATTGTTGTATTAGGATTCTACAAGGTTTTATAAAACATGAAAAAAGCCACTGATAACTTAGTTTGACCAGTAATCTTTAGGGTCCCGTGGCTACACCTCTGTTTTTAAAATTACCAACATATTGATATAAACTAGATGTGATTAAAATCAGCCTGTGAAAACCATCAGATTCCTCTTTAGTTAGCAGACTGTGGGAGAGCAATGCTGTTATTTGTGCTGTCTGAGCAGTGTATAATACTTTGCAACACTTAACAGCATTACTTAGACCCTGAGAGCTGAGCCAGCTCTTCAGAAGGAATCAGGATGAGGTACCACTCTTAAAAACGTTTAGATTTACATGAGGGGAAAAGCATGCCTTCAGAGACCTATGGGTGTTGACAGCTTCCAAGGATTTCTCATTTATAAAAATGAACGAAAAAGAGGTGAAACCAAGACATTCCTGGTCCAGGTGAGCCCGTTACTCTCTTCTGGCAGTGAAAGGGAGATGCTGTACCCTAGTCCTTCTCTTCCCTAGAGCCCTGCAGTTAGTCCAGGGCATAAAAATGAATTCCTGGTTCTCCTGCAGACTTTTCCTGCCGTATTGAATGCACCCCTAAGGTAACATTCATGGAGAGCTTAGGCATGAGAATGGCAGTCAGAGCTCACATCGACTTATGGGGCACTGACACTTTCCCCTGGGGAGGTCCTCAAGGTGCACAGAGCCCTGTCTGGCATGGCCACCACCTGGGCAGAGCTGAGCAGCTCGGGACCTGGGCAACTCAGGCTCTAAAAAGTCAAAGCTTCTTCAATGTTCAGTCTGCCCAGTCTGTTCAAAATACATTAAGCATACACTTACTGGTGTGAAACATGGCAGGCCTAACAAAGCTCCAGTTCTCCTCTGCTGTCGTCCCAAGGGTTCCATGGGTAGGTCTGACATTGAGCATCGGCAGTGTCAGTGCATGTCTGCCCAAAACACACCTTGTAGACAAACAGCAGCTCAGAATAAGATGTTTCAATGTCCCTAGTGGGTCTAATCCACACTCCCCAGTCCTCCATCCAGGAATGTAGTACATCCCTGTTTCACTTGGACATCACAGGGATAAGTACATTCAAGGCTAAGCAGTAAAGAAGCATGCAGGTCCTCAAGGAAAACTGGCTGCCATTTATCAGCTATTTAATGAATGAACAGTATAGAAAAGCTGCATAAGAAAAGACAAGATGCAGAAAGGGTTAAAAAACCCAAAAACATATTCTGTGCGAAACGTTCTTACTTTTCTTATATTGAAACTTCATATTTAGAAAAGCTTTGTCTCTGTCAGTTCCACATACTTCTCTTGATAGTCTTCCTTACCCCAATGTAGTGACTTTTTGTAATGCTTTATTAGTTTCTAAAAAAAATAATAATAAAAAATTCACCAGATGATTTATAACAATGATTCATGTTATTGTTATTGCTCATTATTATCATTTGTCATATGAGACAATGCCTGGCTGTGCATTTTTCCTCTTTTAAAAGAGAAATCTGGCTCAGCTCTGAAGGCTCCAAATTCTGTTTATTATACTAGCTGAAACATGTTTATTACACTGTCATGTTTTTATATCCCTCCTGCTACCTTGTTCAAAACATACTTTTGCTCTGACCGAACTGTGAAAATTCTGCAAGGTTTTGCCCCCTCTGATCAAGCCATTGATCCACTGAGTTCAACAGCCTCACATGATGGTAGCCGGTATCTGACCCAGCAGATTGTCCTCCACCTCTCAGTACCACACCTAATCCTGAGAGGCACTCCATGGGGAAGATGCCTTCATAAATTCCAGTCCTAATTAATGAGATTTCCGCAGTTTTAAGCTCTAGTCTTTTCTAAAAAATGTGAGTTAGAAACGGTCGTGTACTGCCTGTCTGTATGGTTGTTAGTGTAACAGCATTTGATCAAGAGGAGAAGCTGCAGGAGACATATGTAATGGCTAAAAATAACAATGATAAAGCAACAGTAATGACAACCCTATTTTCATGTTGCAGCTGTAATGAATTTATGCAGAACCTTGGCCAAGAGGCTTTCCAGGCACTTAATGGAGCCTTTTGGACCCCTGAGCCACAGTGACTCCACAACGATGGCAAAAAGTCTACCGACTTTCTGAACACAAATTGCAATCAAAGAAAGTCACCTTATGGGAACGCAGTCACCATTGATATCTTCATGATTGTAGGCCGTATCTGAAAGACTAACAAGCTCTACCTCTTGGATCTGATGTGCGAATGTTCCCTCCTGAATTCTGCCACTGGATCTAATGAATTACCTTCTCCTACAAATCTTGTTCCATCAGGATTGTCTGTGATCCAATAACCAATGACATGTTGCTAGAAACACACTAAAGTTTCATTGTGGCATGAAAACCTCCCAGACAGTTTGCTTGGCTTTGCAGCGATGTCAATATTTATTGTCACTGTCACAGACCCAGAAAGATTACACAGACATGGCCAGGATGCTGCACTTGCAGTTCATATAGGGTTACATACAGCACTGTCCCTCTGCTTTTGAATTTAAGAGACATTACATCAGAACTGGTGCCAATGAGATGGATTTTTCAATCAGTCCAAACACTGTTGGGAAAGGAAGGGAACCAGTGATTAACATATCTGGGCTCCTGCTTCTTGCTCCACAGACCCTGGCTGGATTTGAACCCTGGAGGAGTGATGCTAACACCATAGTCCCACAACTCCCTTAAGTCAACATAAGCAAATGCTGATGCTAAAAGAGGCAGTGCCAACTTCCCACTGGCCCAATCACTGTTTTCACTCTCCTTGCTTCCCTAGTGACTGCAAATAGTTATAAATATATAAATACATACAGGACAAAAAAAAAAAAAAAAAAAAAAGGCTAGTTTTCACCCAGACCATCGCTCTGTTCCCGCTCACCATGTGGCTACATGAACATCTGGCAGAAGGGAGAGAGATATAGAGATATGCAAATGGAAATAATCAAGCAGAGGACTAGAAGGTGAGCCAGGACTGCTTATTCCAGTTTAAACTGATTGTGGAGCTGGCGAGTAACCTGCAGCACTTGTACAATGTTCCTTCTTTCAGGGCTAAGGAGGAGTGGAGGGTGGGTGTGAAGAAGTGAGAAGCACGCTTCCCTGGTCCATTATATCTGGATTAGGATGAGATAAAATCCATTTTCTGACTCTGAAAAAATGCCATCAGAAATGTTTAAGCTTGTCTAAATGTAGCTAAAGTACCCTTCATCTACAAAGTGCTTCGCATTATCCATGGTGACATCCAACATCAAGTACTGATAATTTCTATTGAAACATATCCTAGTCAAGTTGCTCCTTTAAATCAAAACCGTTGTCTCATCTTTTTTGAAATGAAAATCACTTGCCTCATAAAAAGTTTTTGTTTCAGAAAATTGTATTGAGAATAATGTTTCTTAATAATGACTTTTATAATAGCATTACTTAAAACAATTAAATCAATTAGTTCAATAAAATTCTTCAGCTGAACTGCAATATTTTGGCACTGTGACTGATTGAGTTTACTGCCTTTCCAATTAATGAAAGATTGGTTCCTTTAGCAATTACACTCTGATTAGTCTGCAGCAAGAACATTTTCCATTACTCATCCCCCACTGCTATCAAAAGGCCTTTATTGATGGCTTTTCATTCTCTCTTTAATCCTAAATTAACAGAATTTATCACAATCCTTGTCCACTAAAACTCCTGGAGAAAAATTGATTTTGAATTTTATCCATGCTAAAACTTCATTGACATAGGAAAATCCAAGAAGTAACATTACTAGACACTGAAGCATCATGCCAGCCACAACCACCTAATAATTTTGGCTTAATTTAAAAAAATGTATCTGTTTCTGTTCAGGGACAAGTAAGAGTTAATGTCAAAAAGTGGGATAAAAAAGTAACTTTATCGTAATATAGCGTAAAGGATATTTTCATAGCCCAAGTAATCAAGTTTCTGACAAGTTAAGATAATTGTCAATCAAGCACTCAGTTCAAACACAGCTGCTAGAAATCACAGACAAATGAAGCCAGACACTTCACTGCAATTTGAGCACCTAACTCAGAAGTGAGTACAGAGTCTTGGTAGTAGCTGAGACTCTGTTGTAAATCCATACAGTTGTAAAAGCACTCAGAAAAGAAGTCCAGATTGCAGAGTTTTGGTTTTTCTGAAGCTGAAAACAAATGCATTTATCATGCTGCTTAAAATGATATTTAATGAGAAAAATTTGCTAGTATATCAGTTTTTTCAAAATTATTTTTAAGTATTAAAGAAAAAGTGGTTCTTAACTTTCCATAGGCAATTAGTATTTCTTTTAATCAAATCCTATTAGTAAAAGCTTTTTCCTGGCTCAGCAGGCTGAATGAACATGCCAGAGACGATTGTGAGCACACTGCAATCACTGCAATGATCAGTCACCATTCCTGCAAAGACTCATGCTTCCTTACTTTGCTCTTGCCTGTTGAAAGTAATCAGAAATTGCATATACAAGTGTTGCTAAAACAGAGCTGTGTTTATATTTTGCCACTATTAGTTTCCATGCCTTTTTTCCCCCCTCAAATGTTAAAAATTATTTAACAGTATAAGTTTTGTCACTTACTCTACTTGACTCTGTTAAGTACAGTTTGAAGTAAAAACTGGAAATCAACAAATCTCACAAGAATTTAACATTTTACTTTTACGTGCTGCACATTCATATACTACTATTGTTTATTATACTATTGTGTAATTTTGCACAAATACTGATCAGTAATTTCGTAAGTCTGAAAACCACAATTCCCAGGTGATGACCATGACCCTAGAAAAAGTCTAGAGAAAACAACCTCATTATGAGACATACCTTGCAATAGATGTTTGCTTAACTGGAAATCCGCAAGAGCAGCTGCCCAGTGCAACGGTACATATTTGCTTCTGAATCCTTTCTCAAAGGCACTATTTAAACATGTTGATGAACTGAGCTGGATTTCTCCCCACCTCCATTCCAGCAAAACAAGGAGACTCAGAAGATAAAACTTGTTTTGTTATTGCAAGTAGTGCTATGTGGTAAGTGAGAAATTTACTTTCTATAGTTTATTAAATATGAAGGGGAAGCTTCCATATTCCTGTACAAATGCAATGCCTGTGTGTACTGCTCAGTGACATTTCTATCTGAAAATGAATATACTTCTATTTCTAGAACTGTTTGTGTATAGAGCTCCTTCTTGTCCATATTTGGCTGGATATTAAAAATCTGGCTACTCTAGCTTCACCACTCTGGCAAGAGGGAAACAGGAATTACTGTATAGAGAATATCAGTCCAATTCTAGATATACAACTTGTTTCAGATCTGGTTCTGATCTACGTTAAACTTAAACAACTGAGGATGATAAGGGTTTTACAATGTGTGCAGCTGGACTAGCTATCACTAAGTTTCACACAGCATCCTGAATGGCAACAGTGATAACAGAGATTTTCAGTCACCCCCATTCCAGGCTAAGTTCGATGCTTTGACCTAGAGGGGAAAGTTTGTGTCTCCTGAGCCAGCCACACTTCACACTTCCTTTCTGGGCTCTGTTTTAGCCTTTCTTCTGCCAATGTCTGGAAGGAAATCCCTTCAGACTGTCAACGCTTAACTTTAATTAGCTGAAGAGATTTCTCAAAGTGCTCTTTCTCACTTGGAGCTGTTTCTGTAAGCATTCTAGCTCAAAAAAAAAAAAAAAAAAAAAAAAAAAGAAAGGATTCAGGAGTGACACAAGACAGGTCATCATCAATGGACCATGGCTGAGGTGGCATCACTCCTTCTCCTTCACCATTGGCCAATGATGTAAATTGTCAGAAAGGACTTGATCAAATGTCCCTTCTACTCCTGTGGGCAGCATTTATGCATGTGATCAACTTCACTCTTGCATGGAGGAAGATTTGACCTAATTTAATGGTATGGTAAGTGTCACAAAACCAAACATTTTCAGAGCAGGAATGATGTTTTCCATAGTAAAATAGAAACAACAAGTAGACTGATGTTTTTCAGATGTGTGAGAGTTTTGTGATATCTATTTCAAACAAAACTAAAAATGTCCATCAGGCTCTTTCATTCGCTTTGTGTCTTCACTTGCATTGGTGTTCTGTAGGCAATAATCCGTAAAGTAGAAACATGGATTGAATCCTGAGATACTTATTCAGGCTAAACTCTTATTACTGGCCAAGGAAGATCCGAGTAATCTTATCATCTCCTAATGTTTTTCACTGTAAAAAGGAAAAATACTAAAAAATCATATTCCTGAAACAGCCAGCAGTTTTGCTCCTCTCAGTTTCAATAATCAAAACATTGCTCACTAAGCTGGTTCAAAAGCAGAAGGGCAAAACCATGCTTCCTAATAAGACTGGTGGGGGAGCAAAGACTTGTTCCTTTATTTTCAACCTTTGATTTCATAGTGGAATTTTCTGATTCTTGTTAACTTAACTTGTATTTTCTCCACCTCTGCAATTTCTTTAACATTAATTTCTAAAATACGACTTTTAAATTTTCAGATCTAATTGATGGATAAATTAAAGAAAAAAAAATGAGAAAAATATTCTATATTAGGTATCAAGTGTTCTGTAAATTAGGGTCATGAATTGCTAGAAAAATGGGAGGATGTCATACTTTTTGTTGCAATGTTATGAAATTTTCTTTTTACTTTGAAGCAAACTTTACCTTGAAGCTAAATAGGTTAACTCTACCATTCTGTCTGTAATGGTTATGAAATCCAAATCATCAAATGAATCATCAAGACTAGATGGCAATCTTTACTACTACTACTTGCAAAACTCATCAGTGGTAGAGACATATGACATGTTTGCAAAGTCCTAATATTCAGTTCTGATGAGAGGAAAAGTGTGATAATTATTTCCTTCCTATTTTAAAAAAATCAGTTAGTGCTTGCGGAATGTTTTGATCGGCTAAAATGCTGCATGAGGGCTCATCTTTTAATTGGACACCAGACCTTAATATGTTATTCTTAAATGTTCTTAATATATTTCTCAATAACATAATTCTTAAATTTTTTAATTACTTCCTTCAAACACTGAACTTGTTAGCTACGATATGGTCTAGAATCTGCTATTTTACACAAGGCTGTGCCATGATTTGAAAGTGAAATTCAAAATATTGACAAGATGATGAATCTTCCCCTTCTCTGAACTTGACACACTTGGATAATACTATGGATTTTTTAGTGATGAAAATTATCATACTGTGGTTCTGAATTTTTGCTTTTTGGTGAATAGTTTACAGCAACAGAATAAAACCATGTCAAAGTATGCATCAAGGGTGTCTGTTGCAGGACTTTCAAGATCAGGAATCTATGGCTCACTGGTGGTCCATAAGACTTTTGGTAAAGATGTGACACACAAGATCATATTTCCAGATTTACCTGATAAATTTTCTATCATAAGAATAAAGAAGGTAATAACAAGAAGTCTTAGCCACCAGTAAGTTTCAGTGCTAGATCAAGAAGTGCTAGATTTATCAAAACAAAAGCAATGAAAAAGTATAGTTAACTTCAAAACAATCCATTGTGCCTCAGAGAAGTGGTACATACAATAAATCACACTGGTGTCACACTGGTACTAGTTTTTAAACATAGACCAAGATTTTTTGTAGGTCTTTTAATCTGTACATTTGTCATCTCAAGGTTATTGAATGCATTCTGATTGGTATTGTCCATAAGGAAACCAGAGGAGTGTCAACTGCTTCAACAGGTAGACACTGACTTCTTAAGGGATGGTTGGAGGTTGCTTTTAGCACATTGCCCTGGTATATCACAGTTATCTGCTGCTTTTTCAAGATAGGTCAGATGCTAATTGCTGGGATCCACTTACTTGAAAAACTCATTTGTGTTTTATCATGGACGAGATTGGCAGAGCTGTCATGCTTTACCCTGCTGATTACAGGAGTATATTACATGAGTATTCACCCTTGGGGTCTGAAAACTTTTCCAGTGAAGCCCCTTAAATGTAGAACTTGGTCTTCTCCTTCCAGTCCTTGCTCCAATTTTTTTGTGCGCAGGTAAAGGAAAGAGATAGAAAGAAAGAATACACTGACTTGTTGTCTTAGAAGGATTTCTTTGCACATTGATGAATACAACTAAAGATAACTGGAAAAGATGAATATAGGACCTTAGTGGAAAAAAGAGATGATTTGCTAGTACTTCATGGTGATAGTTCTTTTGAAAAGTGGATAGGCTGGTGCTTTAGTCATATTCTACTTGTAGGTGGGTGCCACAAGACGTTTAGAATTCATAATCTATTATTCCTTTGTTTATATTACTGCACAGTATGTTCTAAAATTTTTAGTGTTGCAGCTTTTGACCCTAATACTGCAATGTCAGATACTGGCTTGTATTTGGAGACAAGGCCTTACAGCAGAAGGTGGAAGTTGCATGGCCTATTTCTCATCTTCTAGTACTGTAATGATTTTGTGGAGCTTGAGATCTGTCCTATCATGTGGTGCTGCAGAAACCAAACAACAGGTTAGGCAGTAGCTTTCAAATTCTGTAGCACTTAAAAATTGGAGTAACCTCCCAAAACACCACCAAAATTATTTCAAGGATCTCTATGACTCCATTTAACATGAAGGGCCTTAATTCACGCTGTGTAAAAAACCCAGCTTCTATAGTTTATGTCAGGGCAGCATCTGAAACACATTGCATCTCTCTCTTTTTGACTATGGGAGTAAATTCTCAAAAAATAGCCTTCCCTTCTTATTACTAGCTAATGATGTACATTTATGGTCTGTTTGAGCTTCTCCATCCAACCGTGTTCTTCCTGACTTACAGGAAAGATGTGTTTGTTCAGCCACACTGTTCAGCCAATTCAGTAATGAGTATCCACTCTTGGTGGCTGACATGAAGCACAGAAGAAACTGTTCCACTTAAAAGTATAGTCTTCACAAGATCAACAGGCAAGCACATATGCAAGTCCCAGTAGAATAATCAGGCCTTACGGGCAGACTGGAAAAGCCTGTTTGTTTTTTTACTGTAAATTTTGACTTTTCCACTCGGGTTCTTAAAACTCAAAATTTTGAGTAAAAATATATGTATTTAGAAATACTTTTGTAGCAGTTGTGTTTCAAAAATATTATTATCTGTATAAAGGATTTTGCCAAACATAGACAATTCCTACAGAAGTTATTTTAGTTTAAAAAAATAACAAAAGGAAAGCATTTTATCTGTTCAGCCTACAAATATATACAAGCGCATAATGCAAGAGTTATCCTGGCATACACAAGAGGGCTCATAGAGAAAAATATTCTTAGAAAATTACCCACTCTTTTTCAAAATAAATTATTAGAAGAATAAATAGGTGCCCAAAAGATAAAAGTATGTGTTTATTTCCTTTCTTATGTGTAATCCTGGAGAGTGACTCAAATAATTGCTCAAAAAGGATGCAGCGGAGCCTACAAGTTAAATTTCTAATGCCATTTTAGTTAAATTGAGTCATTAAATACAGGAACTAAGGTCCTGGTTCTCCTCTACACAGAAGTGTCTTTATCCCACTTGGCAGCACAGAAGGGCTGTAAAACAAATAATGCAATTAATGCCTCACTGAATGCCCACTAGCACTGCCTGGAACAGGGAAATGCAGGCTAAGTCCCAAATTTTTCTGAAGACTTTTCTAAATGAAAAGTCCCATAACTGTCATCCAAATCACTAGCTACTGAAGAATAGAAACAAATCCACTGAATTTTTATTTCATTTTTATAACGGAGGACTTCAGAAAGTGATTGAAACTCTGAAAAAAAATACACTAGAAGAGTGTAAAGACTTCTGTGGATTTGGTCTAGGAATAGTTTTCTTTGTCTTTTGGCGAAGTTGCAACAGGAAACAAGTAGTTTTGATAGAAATGCTGACATAACTTTACTAATAGCACCTCTAACAGAGATTGTTACAATGTGTATTTACTCAGGTACAGGATTAAATAAAACATGTGAACTCACCATAGTAACCCCTACATCACATTGCAGATATGCTGCTTCTAAGATACGGCAAACGTTTCTGAAGAAATACACATGAATATTAGGTAAACATCTATCAGTTCTAAACTGTGTTTCAAAAATACTTTGCCTTGCAATATAACAAAAAGCAGCATAACTTGATGCTCTGTAAATTATTAATTTATTACTGGACTTTATTTTCATTGTTTCATGAGGATTGCCTCAAAATGTAAGTTTAGATAACTCCCCAACTCACTATGGCAAAAATACTGACAAACACATTGAGCTCCTCCACAATGATGTTGTGAATCCTTACACTCCCTTCTAATCAAGAGACTCACCTGTCCTTTTTGGACTGCCTTCTGCTGATGGCCTGAGATTTTCCAAAAATACTACAGTTCACCATAAGGTATTCACCAGAATACCACTAAGGTTGGCAGTTGGTTTGCTTCTGAACAGTCTTGTAGCCCACTTTAAGGTGTATGACTGTTTCCTCTTCATTATTCTTCTGCTCTTAATACATGTTCCTTCAAATTATCTTTATTCAGGTTGCCTTTCCTTCTTTTGCATGGACAAAATGACATTGTATTTACAAAGTTACTGCTTGGTTTTTTAGCTGAAGCGTTTTCATCTTTTCAGTCCTCCTCTGATTCATGTAAGCATTTTCTGTGTTGAATTTAATTCTAGCATTTTTTCTTTGTAGGCCTGATCCTTAATATACCCAGTATTACTTATATCTTACTAAAAAGCTTTTGGGTTGATGTACCATTGACTCCGACTTGACCAAAATCCTTGGCAGGTTGCCTGTTCATATGCATCAACTTTAAATCACTTATTCAGTGCCTAAAGCAAGTTTCTGATGATATCCAGTGGGTTGCTATGCTTCCTGCAATCAAGCTTTTGCTGCTGGCTCTTTCTTATACTTGACCCAACAATTCATGGCAGAATTTACTCCTGGAAGGAGAAGTAAATGATCACATCTGCTTTGGCCTTTTCTTGATATTAAGCAACCGTATTGCCTCTTCCCAGGTCTCACTTGTAGAGGGGAACACCCATTTTCTCACGTTACCTGAGAAGGCTGATAAAGAAGTCAACCAGCATTCTGTTTTGCCACATAAAGTCGTCTCCATAAGTTCTTTCCTCACTGTTAACCAGCTTTCTTGGGAGTCACATGCCAAAGTTTTTGATCTGGTGGTTATGTGCTGTAGCTTTAGCACAGGAGCATCGTGTGAGCAACTTGGGAACTATGCACAGCTCCAGGTCTACAAGCTTCCCTCCTCTCCATATCTAGTCCATTGTGACCACCTGGAGGAGGAAGAGATGGAGACAAGGCTGCTAGTTCTACTAAATTATGAGTATGCAGTACGGTTATCTTTTCTTGCTCTTTCCTCCAAGTCTACTTTAGCCTATTTGGACTGAGCAACTACCTGATTTGCCAGTGAACTGGATATTCTAAGATGTTCACTATTTTCTGAAGAAAACAGGAGTTTACTCTGGGTGTTCTTCAAAACAGCAGCTCACCTGGATGCAAACTGATATATACCTTTGTGACTGTCTAGAACCGGTTTGCTAAGATGAACTGTGATGCACCTGGATGCCCACTGTCTATGGAAACAGTGGGACTTTATGCCTGCAGATTTCTTGTACAGGATATCACAAAACCAGCAAAACTTAATATCATTATGTGATCACCACAGAATCAGCTGTCTGCAAAACCTCTGAAGTGTTATCCAGTTTAATTATCAATAGCAATTACTTGCTACACTTCACAGCAGAAAGCTCAGCACTTTGTAGAAAATATGAGCAACACTTGCTAGTTCTTTTATATCTCAGCAGCGCCTCTCCTGAAACATCAATGTCAGCCAACAGAGAGGTGCTTCCCTTCAGATGACTTTGCTGCTCTCTAACACCTGTTTTTATGAGAGACTAGACACTGCATCTTGGGCTAGCTAAATAGACCTATGTCCACAACTATGTTAAAAAAACAATTTAATACTGTTATTTTTCTAAAATAATGGCAAACATTATTTTTAATCTTAGGGAAACTGTAGGGCTTCACTTACCACTCTAATTTGCATTGTCATCATATTTCAAGCCTTCTAAATTTCAGCAGAATAAATTGCATGAAGAGTGCAGCCACCTGAAAAAAAAAAACAGTAAATGAATCAAATCCATGGAATTAATAAGAAGAGAAAATAAGATGTCACTGCAAAATATTCATGTGTCTTCAATATATGACATTTCTCTGAAATGCTGAGATACAGGCAAGCAGGAGAAATTATAATATCCATCAGTTGTTTCAGATGTATTCCAGATTGATATCCTTCCATTCAATATTCTGATTTATGTGTTAGAAATATTACATTCTTCAGGTATGAAGAAGGAAAAATCCTGAGCTATATGAAAACAAATTAATATGTAAAAATGTCAACTAAGAATTATGAAAATGCCTGTGTTTTTGTCAGAAAAAGAATGTGAAAGCCAAGAACTATTGTAGTGCTCAGAAACAGTTCCAATGGCATACATGTAAATAAAGAAATATCAGAAAAATTAATGCAGTTATTAAAATTAAAAATTCTATATTCCATAATAATTATTTGAATGAGTCCTAGTAAACTGTATAACCTATTTTTGTAGTATCTTCAAAATATATGGATGTGCTTTAAAGAAATCAGGATCTTCCTAAATAGAGAAGACATGAAAAGATTTGTTTGGAACAGGCTTAGACAAATTATTGTCTAGGGCTTCTCATTTGTCAGAGGTGAGGTGGAGTGAATTAACAGGACTAGCAGTATGTCCCTGGCTACACTGTCCTTACTATTACTGAGAAATACATGCCAACAGACAAAGATCGGGATTAAAATGGTATTGTCACCAAATTGCTGAAATTTCTGTCTTCAAATGTATGTTGTCTTTCATGCTCAAATAATGCAATTTATCCTTTGATACACAAAAAGTGGTGTTCTTTCAACTCTGAAAACTCACAGAATTGTGTGGATTTTCAGACCTACATGGCTGAATTTGGAGAACAGAAATCATAATGTCAAGAAGTATAGCTTCAGTAAGTTCTGCATGGCTAAAATTTATTTTCACCTTGCTAATGGGGGATGCCAATGTACAAAGCCCTAAGCAGTTTCTGACTCTTCCTTTCCCTTTTCCTCTCTCCCCAAACCTGTCCCACCTGCTGTTGCAAAACCAACCTCATTCACTTTGTGGCTTTAACAGAACCCAAACCGTTATCAATCATCTTTTGATAAGTACATGTTATGTAGTTAATACCAAAAGACAGAGGGAAATATGCCAAAGCATTATAAAATAGGTGCAGTTTAGTGAAAAGCTGTTCTTCAGGTGCTCAAACTCCCCTGTTGTAGTAAGTTTGTTCTTTGTTGGTTTTTGACCTGCAAAAAGTGATGTTCATTCTGCTGCATTGTTTCACGCCACAGATGACTCATCTACTGCCTTCCCTGCCTTTGGATGTTGGAGTGGCTCCAGTCAACCAACAGGATTTGGGGCATAAATCTTTCAAAGGGTATTCTTACACTATAAACACAATACACCTCCCTAAACACATGACCATAAGTCTGATGATGATGCCAAGCTGTGTGGTGCTGGTGACATGCTGGAGGGACAGAATGCCACCGAGAGGGACCTTGACAGGCTTTAGAGGTGGGCCCATGTGAGCCACATGAAGGTCAAGAAAGCCAGGTGCAAGGCCCTGCATATGGGTTGGGGCCATTGCCAGCATAAATACAGGCTGCATGGAGAATGGATTGAGAGCAGATCAATCTGCTGAGGACCTGAGGAGAAAGGCTGGAGAGTGTTGGTTGATAAGAAGCTCAATGTGACCCAGCAATCTGCGTTTGCAGCCAGAAAGTCAACCATACCCTGGGCTGCGTCAAAAGAAGAGTGGCCAACAGGTCGAGGAGGTTATTCACCCCCTTTACTGAGCTCCTGTGAGACACCGCCTGAGTACTACATTCAGCTTTGGAGCCCCCTATGTAAAAAAGACAAGTTGGAATGAATCCGGAGGACCACAAAGATGATCAGAGGGCTGGAGCACCTCTCCTCTGAAGACAGGCTGAGAGAGTTGAAGTCGTTCAGCCTGCAGTAGAGAAGGCTCCAGGAGACTTTATAGCAGCCTTCCAGTACCTAAAGGGGGCCTACAGGAAAGCTGGAGAGGGACTTCTTACAAGGGCATGTAGTGATAGGACAAGCAGAATGGCTTTAAACTAAAAGAGGCTAGAATTAGATTTGGTATTAGGAAGAAATTCTTCACTATGGGAGTGGTGAGGCACTGGAGCAGGTTGCCCAGAGAAGCTGTGGATGCCCCATCCCTGGAAGTGTTCAGGGCCAGGCTGGATGGGGCTTTGAGCAACCTGGTCTAGTGGAAGGTGCCCCTGCCCATGGCAGGGGGTTGGAACAAGGTGATCTCTAAAGTCCTTTCCAATGCAAACCGTTCTATGATTCTAGGATTCCATGATTCCATGATTCCATGATTCCATGATCACATGAATGTATTCAGGGTTGTTAAGCACATTAATTTACTAAAAATCTAAACTTGATTAATTAATAATGTACCTTATAGGTCTTCTTCAGCCTTAAACTGGTCAATCTGGGTGTATGTCCTGTTGTTCTTATGGTTTTCATAGCAGTTTTGTTGACCCAACTGGTTTAAAAATGTGTACGTAGATCCTAAAGACTTATCAGAAATACAGAAGTTTATGTTTAGAATGGCTGTGGAAATCCAGGCTAATGGGATGCTGAGTACAAAAGATCAATGAGTGCAGACCTGAGTAATATCACACGTACCATTTTTGCAGTCATCATTCAGGACAAGTGAGTTGTTTTGTGTTTGGTTTTTTTTTCAGCAGAAATAATCAACAACTTTTAGAATAAAAATAAATATGTGTTGACCTTGCTATGGTTTAAATCTTTATGTTATGTTTTGATTTTACTTGTTTTAAACTGCACTATTTGTTCTGGAAGTTACATGAATGAGTTTTATTTCTTCTGCTTTACCTGATTTGGTCACTTTTATTACTGCTTTATCATACCAACAGCTTTCAGCTATTTTAAATTTACAGACTTCTAATGAATTTTGAATGAATAAGTATTCTTTGCTTAGTCGATTTTTAATTTTGATCCTACTGACAAAAGCCTTGTTTTTATTAGGTATCTCTCATGGGCTTTCAGAAATTGCAAACTCCAGTAAAGTTAAAAGGTTAAAACTCTTGCTGTATTGTATAAAATTGTGGATAACTGACTAGCTGAAAAGGGTCACATAGACATAGTCCAGCTGGCTGGACAAAAATGCACATTGCTCTCAGCTTATCTGAAGTAAAGCAAAAATAACTGTCTTTGGCTGTTCTTGTTACACAATAACAGGAAGATTTTGGTGGGAAAAGAATGTTGCAGGTGGGAACAGATAACTACAGAAGAGAAACTAGGGGCGGGCTTGGTATTTAGGCAACTAACCAATAATGAGCTTAACTTTTGTAATATGTATGAGCTAATTATAACAAGGCATAAAAGGTGACTGTAAGGGACAATAAACCAAGTCTGCTGATCACTCATATTGAGCGACTGTGTCTTCCCTCCGTCGCAACATAAAATCTCTGCTGCCATGCTGGAGTCCTCAAATTCTTCCTCTTCGCTAAGCAGTGAATGATTTATTAAATTGGCATGCTCCTTCATTGGTCCCAAGAATTTATGCTATTCCAAAATTAGATGGTTCAAGAAGGTCTGTCTTTGGTACAGAAGTGCAAAAAACCTTAGATATATTGTGAATAATTTTAGTAGCAGAGATTCAGTTAAAGCCTTGAGGTATTTCAGAAAGCTCAAAAACCTCATCATCAATCAGCATGTCTCCATTTCATCAGAAGGAAGTGGGTTTTTTCCTACAAGCTAACATGTTTTTTCACTGAAGATTTTTAAAAATCTGATGTAGAAACCTACTGACGAAGTGCATCCACATTAGATGTAATCTATTTTTGTTACAGCACCATTTCCCCACTGGTTTTCTATTTCCTTGCTTTCGTGGAGGGTTATTTATATTTGGGATAAGGGATGATGCACAGTGACAGATGGGATAGTCCACAGCATTGCTGTGCATTGGTAAGATGCCCTGTCCCAGGTACCCCTGGCTGTGGTGGGGCTCATAGGCACATCTTTTCCCTGCCTTGGGGTCTGCATACTGCTGGGTGAAGCCCCCACCCTGGCTCTGTGGCCCCCAGGATGGGTGCCCTCTTCCTGGTGGGGGCTTCAGGGGCGTTCAAACCAGACATGTTGCACCAGGATGCATTTAATCTGCTTTTTATTCTTTTGCCAGCCTGCCATTGGTGCAAAATGTGCTTCTGCTTCAGTGAGAAGGGATGATTCAGCCAGCGCTGGTGAAACACCACCAAAGATTGCCTGCCTCAAAAGTTGTGTGACAATTTACACTTTCATTATCATTTGAAAGTTTCTTTTAGCTGGTCGGTATGTTCAGTTCTGGCTGCCCCTTCACTCAGCGTAGGGATAATGTGAACTGCTCAGCGTAGGGATAATGTGAACTGTGACCCTATGGTGGCACAGTTTGCCTAGGGTACATGAGCTGTTCTGTGGCTTCCTGACATCTCCAGCCCTCCTTCCCAAACACTGATGTCTCTATGGTTCTGTTCGTGTGGTTGTTGTTTTTCTTTTTTTTTTTTTTTTTTTTCCCGGAGAGGTGCTCTTTGTTTTCTTTTCCATTTTGGTACCAGGTGGACTTGGTTTTTGCCTGACTGATTGAGCCAATGTATATCCACCACCAGTTTGTCAGCTCCCAAAACTAGGAATTGCTGATTGTGGTCTTCAGATGACTAACTTCATAATATGGCCAAAACTTATTATGAAACAATAAAAATCTAGGTTACTTTTCGAGGCCTAGGTTTATACATTTACTTTAAGTGATGGAAGTAGTCTAGCCACCTTGGCTTTGATTTTCTTATATTAGCTTGAGACCCTTGTAATTAACTATCACAGGGATGTATCTGCAACATCACTTGTCCTTGCTAATGTAAATCCAGGTCACTAAACCCTCCACAATCTGCATCAAAATCAGTCAAAGATCTGCCTATGTGTCCCTCCAAACTGTAAGTAGTAGCAGCCAGTGGTGTGATGTGGCCAGCATCACATTCAGCTGCCTTTGAGTCGCTGGCTTCATCAGGCAAGTTTCTATTTGTAACTAGATTTATTGAAAATGGCCTTTGGCATGAGTACAGACCAGAGCTTGGACGCTAGTCTCTGGATCCAAGGGGCAGAGCCCTGTCAGTCTCCCACCACGTCTCTTCCCCACACAGAATGTCAGCCACATTAGGGAGCCATGGAAATAGCTCATGGCAACCTGCTATACATGTTGCTGTAGATATTCGTTGGATGGATCCATTCATTAAAAACCAAATCACATCCCCTTGCTTCATTGATCTTGTAATCACAATGTATTTCTTCTTTACTTTTCCTCCACCTGCCTTACTCCTGATGGAAACGATCTGTTCCATGTATTGCAACCCGACATTATAAATGTTTTATAGTGCTTAATGTTTTATTTTTCTTTAAACCTAATTTCTTATTTTCTTTCTGGAAAAAAAAAAAAAAAGTTCACTTCAGCTTTGTAAAAATTAAATGTCAGCATTTACGTGGCTCAGAGAAGTACCACAAATCTTCCATTGTTGCCAACTCAGACTTCTGGACAGAGTGATATATATTTTTCTGTATTTGTGTCTTTACACGGTACCTTCATTTACAATATTTGAAAAAGAATGTTTTTTTCTATTTTGCAGTGAACATTTCTGTTTGACATCACATAGTAATTCCTCATCAATGGTGTTTGAAATAAATGAATATTAAAGATTGGTATAATATTATATGGCTTATTGCTGAATATGCACTGCACACCAGCCAAGGGAATGGGACACCCTGGGTGTTGAACAGATTTAGAAGATGACTGAGCCTCTCTCCCAGACTTATTGGTACAAATGGCCCCTTTTTAGCATTGCACTCCAAAGTCAATTCCATCAATTTACATTTCTTCCCTTATTTATTTTTGTTTAAAATTTATTTTTTCAGCTTTTTGATTTAAGGGAACAAAGAGAATCCTCAATTTTTTTTTCTTACTGGAAATGCTTTGCGTAAGTTCTTTCACTATTCTTTTCCCTGCCACTGCAGTAACTTTTCCATAGATTATCATTACAGATATATTTTACGATAAAGTAGTGAGTAACACAACACAAACACATCCATTCTCTTAATTAAATGAGCTACAGCTTTTGGGCTGAAACAAACAATAATATTATTTATAACTCAAATTACATTATATAAACTATACTCTCATCTATAAAGAGAGTATAAATGGCATAGTAGGGTTCCACGTTTGCTTTTTTCTTTTTTTTCCCCAATGATTTTCCTCTTGACCTCTCTTTTAATTTACAAATAAACCCATGACTTTCTTGACCACCAGCAATGAAAATTCACCCTGGGATCTGAGATCAAGCTGTGCTCTTTCTACTTTATGCCAAAATAGACTCCGGTTCACCTCCTCAGTGCTGAGGTGGCTCTGCAGGGCTGGCAGGAATGAAAAGCAATAACAGTACTTTTGCCAGTAAAAAGATGAACAAATTCTCTCAGAAGTAGGAAGATACCAATTTTCAAGTCATCTTTATAGAAAACAGCTGTTATTTGAAAGAGATGCTCATAGCAGAGCTGGGGTGGGATGTCTCATTGCTTGATGTTCCTCTGCAACCTTCCTTCACTTCTCCCTTTCAGTCTTTCTAGCTCAGTGTGCAGATCAATCAAGCTGAGGTGCTTGTGGCTGCGGTTGAACAACCTCTTTCCCTGGCAGCAGTGCTGGACTCAGGTGTTTCTGCCCTCTTCTGATTGTTTGCACCCCTACGCTTGTGTTGGTACTGGGGCTGCTCTGTGTGTTGGGTGGAGTGGATTTTTGTGGAGCCCCCAGGCTCATCTCTTTGGACCCAGGTCCTACCACAGCTCTGCTAACAGTTGTGCTGCCAGGAATATGTGCTCACCCTCCTGCTTCTGTGTTTGTGGGGCATCAGATGAAATCCAGGCAAGGGAGTTTACTAATTCTGTTTTCCTAAACTGGTCAAAAGTGAACATTTAGCCAGTTCTTTGCACTTAGCTGTAAAACATTCCAAAAATATGGTTTTGGAAGTCAGTCTTCCTTTTCATAGTTGGAAAACATATCTTTGCAGTGAAAGTTTGATGGATAAACAATCCTTTGGGACAAAGCATGAAGACGTAACGCTGGGGTGCCCAGCCTCCTTTGGGAACCGGGTGCCTCTGTGGGGCTCAGGCACCTGCATGCACTCAAACACAGGGATATAGAGCTCCTGCTGTGGAGCTCATTGTAGGAGAAAGGCATTTACACAGGGCAGAGATGTGGGCAGAGCACAGGGAAGGCAGTGCCTGACAACAGTCCAAAGAGATGCAAACAGGGACTGCTGTAGTGGTTTTCAGAGGCTGCAATTATTCCCATTGCCAACCAGGAGGACTGGGGCACTTGACAGGTGAGTGATACTCTCAGGAAGATGGTAGCATGTGAGGCCAGGCAAAGGCAGAATTGGATCCAATGGTGCATGTGACACCCCCTTCCCTGGCTGCAGCGAGTCTAGGTACTCTTGGCAGAACTCATGTTCAGCTGCTTAATTCTGTAATTTACTGTGGTTTATTTCTCATTTATTAAACAGGGTAGAGAAAAGGTAATGGTGCCTAACAGACTGCTGTCCCTGGAGCTCTTTCAGGCTGTGGATCACAAAATCACAAATTCAAACTTTGGGAAGTATTTGGCTGGCTAAGGTTCTGTTGGTTCTTAAGGAGTTACGCAGAAGGCAGGAAAATGACTGTGCGAAGTTCATGGTGAGCTGCTGATGCCTGGATTGTCAGCTGCCCAGCACTGCCCTCTTCTCCTGCTGGCTGTCCCCTGTGAGCCCATGTGCTACCAGTCCCTCTGAGAGCACTGAGCTGGTTGCCCAGTGCTGTGCAATCCTTCTGGAGAGCCTGACAAGCCTTGAGAAGCAAAGCTGAACAGCTATATGCACTTTCTAACAAGGCAGATTTAACAGGAGAAGAAACACTGATCTGTGGGCAATGTGTGCTGGCATTTACAGTTCCTTCTGCTGGCATGTCCCCTGTGAAATGTGATTCTCTGCACTCCTTGGGTTTAAGGAAACAAATTTAGTGGAAGCTGATTTTTGATCTTATCTGTAATTCAGCCCACTGGATATGAACTGACATGTAGACTAAGAGAAAAGGAAGACAATTACAAAAGCAGATTAAAACAGGTTCCAAACAAACCAGAGATTCATGCAAAATTTGTTCTAGCAGAAAAAAGTCTTGTGCTTGCTTTGGCTGGTATGATGCACTTCATTTTTTATTTTTTATTTTAAAATGCAGTTTTGTAGGCTACTTCTGCAAGTATGTGATTGAGACTTCATTTTAATAATCACGGCAATTTGAGTACGGACTTTCTGCCTAAGGGATAAACATCTGCCTGCACATAGTAGAAAACATATCTGTGACAGTGAATTTCTGTAAAGCTCTGATTTCTCACCAGCCACCACCAAAAAGGTAATTCTATTTTAGGAGTAAACCCAAATGCACGGAAGTAAAGACATTCACAGTTAAGACATCAACTCTTTTTTCGTCCTGGCTCCACACAATTTGTTTATGTATTACAGCATCTGCTCCAGGTTATGTAAAATCTGTTGCAAGAACTTGTGATATCCGATGAATAAAGGACAAAGTCTGAGTTTAGTTTGGAATTTTCAGGGTTTAGTGAATTCTGCTGTACCCTGTCCCAGGTCTTGCTGCTCCAATTGGTTCAATTGCCATTTATCTCTTTCCATGATTAATGACAAAGCTACTGCCGCTGAGTGCCTTGAGCTCACCACGCTGTGTGTTAGGTACCGTATAATTGTAATGAAAAGACATCCTTTGGGTCAAAGTGCTAGAATGCACATAGTAGTTAGCAGACAAATGTCTTTTTAAATTGGATGGACTGCTAGATTACATTATCAGAAGCAACCTTTGCATTTTATGAGTTGTTGGTTGTTTAAATGAGAAGAATGATCCTCAGAATCAAAATTCTGTCTTTAGCTCAATTTTTTAATATTCAGACCGCATGGACATCCATTTTGACATCACACAAACTAGTTAGCAATCAGAAAGCTTAACCCTATTCATTTCATTCAGATGAGTGGTCTCACTGGGGTTAACCGAAGTGCTTATAAAATTCCTATAAACATGGCTACTTAATTCTTGCTTAGATAATGTTAAATCATTTGATTAAATCCCTCTTTTCCCCTCAAGGCCACCAACAAGGCAAGTTAACAGAGACTCACAAATATCCAGTTATGATCTAGTCCAAACCATATGTATTCGCAAGGAGAAAAATAAAATTAAGAAGTTTCTTTTAACATGAGAAGCTTTTTTTTTTAATGTCAGAGTGAAGACAGAGCAATACTACTGGATTACCATAATTAATTAGGTCAACTTTAAAAAGAAAACAGCTATACATACAAATTGCATTCAGAAATTAATGGGATTCTTCATAAGAATTACATATTTTGCTTTCATTACTTGTAAATGTACACTTTTCCCAAGGACAAATAAGTGTGTTCACATTTCATTAAATAATGCATACTATTATGTACCTGAGAACGTGCAGAATGACAGATTAAAGGACACATGGACAAACCATTTATGGCACTTCTTGACTTCTCAGATCTTGATTTGGCAAGTAAAACACTATGTCTGTCACACAGGTGCAGTGCACTTTGGGGAGACAGGCAATACATACTGAATTACTGCTCCATATTCCATGGTTATATAATCTAGATGGGGTAAGTGTTTTTAATCAGTACGAATACATATTGCAAACAGCAAACTGCATCTAAGAAATGCTGAGATTTGTGGAGTGATCTCTCGACACTGAAGAACATTTTTTGCAAGGATGACACCTGTAAGTGTGACCATTGTGATAATCCCTACTCACAATCACATTGTGATGTTTAACAGCTAACAAAGAGTTAAACAAAGGTAAAGTCCTATATTCTATATTGAATTCTCAATTTTATACATATATATTAAACTCCATAAAGTCCTATATTCTCTTGCTTCAGTAAGAGACTGGCATGTCAGTACAGAAAATGTTGACCTGTCCCGTGGACAAAGCTGGGCTACTGCTCCAGGCAGTGCAGTGGGAGGGGACCGTTTCTGAACAGGTGTGACATGTGGCTTCTGCTTGAGCTGTGCAGCTAGCTCAGTAAACATGAGGTAGGGAACTGCATCGTTTATTTTGACCAAATAACCAATAGCTATGGCTAAAAAAAAAATTCATTGAATAAAGGCTATGCTTGCAACCTTTGGCATTTTCTGCCTCATGATTTCTTAATTGGGTAAATAGCTATTACACTTTGCTAATTTAAGTAGTATTTCCAGGTTTACTTTTGTGTTTATTTCTTTAAAATACAAAATTGTATAAAACCAAGTCAATAGGAAGAGTTTAAGTCTTTTGGCACTTTATTTTCAGGAAAGCATGGTTTCATTACACTCATTCCACATAAAAAGCTACCACTTTTTTTTGCTCAAACCTTCCCGGGCATTTCATCTTCAGTCAGAGCCCAAATGGAAAAATGTGTTCCAGTGGCTATGTCATCACCCTTGCACTTGGAAAATCAGAGTGCATTTTTTCTTCAGAAGTCTCTTGGCTCCTTTCTTCTTTCTGTCCTCAGTCCTTCCTTTCAGCACACTTGTGTTTTTCTCTGCAAAAATATGTTACCTAGAGGACAAGTGAGAAGGTGGCATGACTTAGTGGGCAAAGGAAAAGACATGGGTAGACAGAACCAGAGAAAAATTGCAGGAAGAGAATGGTGGAGCAGAGTGTGGAAGACAGCTGGTATGTAGTTCAAGCTGCTACTGGGATGAGACAAAAATAGAGTATTTAATGTATGCCTGTGGCAATTATCAATATTAATATGACTATAGAATAGCTGTTAGAAACATAAAACTAGGAGAATAAAAATTGATCACAGAATTTATACAAACCATTATGATAATTTAAATCCTTATTATCAGTGTTTACTCATGTCTTAGGGTAGAATAATGAACCTTTAATTGCAGGCAAGCAATTCTATGTCAGAATAAATCAGAACTTGGGTGCAGTGATAACATGTATCCAACAATGCC